>NW_017100268.1:1509386-1555997 GCF_001263275.1 Habropoda laboriosa | reverse complement strand
CTGAATTGTAAATTTAATAAAACATCGGTGTGTCGTCTGGTTCGTTATATAGGTATCAGTGAAGTTCGCATTTCGAACTAAATTGTTGTCTAAGTTCTAAAGATTAGACGAAAAGTGATTAGACGAGAAATTAATTACTACCATTTCGCGTTTGATAATTGTGGAAGACTTTTGGAAAATGAGGAAAATATGAAAAATTAATCAAGCGAAATAAAGGACAATTATAGAACGCCAGAAAGAAAGGAAAAATGAATCTTGGTCACAATTCGATCTTTCACAATTTTCTACTAAATTCATTTGCGCTCGATCACTCTCTGAAAAATTAACAATCTAAATCTTCTTAAACGGTAAATTCTCTACTCGAAGAAAAGAATCTGGGAGAGAATATCCAGCAGAAGCTGAATGAAAACAGCATTCCCTTTAAACGGAAGATTTCGCAGCTCGAAAGTTACTTCCTTAAAATTGAAGGCATTAAAACGAAAAGTTTCCCTTTACATTCACCCGACGTAGCTTCCCAGAATTTCCATTTATTTCACAGATTCAACAAGTTTCCGGACTACGCGAACGACTTAATATATTCCTGTCGTTTGTATTCCAACTCGTCCAGAAGCAACGTTCCTCCTCTCTTCGCGTCCTTACTTACTCCAAGCAACCGCTGTTATCTCGAAATCGGCCTTTTCCACCTGGAACGATAAGAGAAAACGAACACGAACGTGCAAACGGTGGAAACAACCGGTGGAGAAGAGATCGGGTGCTTTCGACACAGGCCAGACGCATTCTCCCAGCGACGACAGTCGTCGCTAATTATTATCGGAGGATGTGGCCAATCCATCTGTAGAACTTTATTTTCTAATTCGACGACGGATAATAAAAAGTAATAGTAGTAGCACGGGGACCCGTAGGAACTCTGGAGCGATGCTTTCCGACCGCAATGGGCTTCCTACACCTCGTACCAATGATATTGGCCTCAACAAAATAATGAATAAATTGAGCGTGGGTCACAATAAAAATATAATCGTCCGCCGTACATCCATGATTCACGTTTCATTATCCTATTAGAGCCAATGGACGGTCGGAAGATAGCTCTCCCCCTTCTTTCGCTCTGTATATGTGCCACCACGTTCGTTTCGTTTCGTACGGAGCCGCGGTCGTGTGAGCCAGGACAAACCAGCCGCAAGATCTGTCGCTCGCGGCAAAATACTCTCGCGCGTTCAATCGTGCACACGGACGAGCGAAAGAGAGAAGGTAGGAAGACCACTTTGATTTCCATCGGTAACCTTAAGTTTCTCTCGCGTTCGCCAACGCGGGGACACGGGGACGTGGGACATGATCGAGGGTTGATGAGTGACGGCGGTTGCTGGGGAGAGAGAGAGAGAAAGAGAGAAAGGAGATCTCATGGGGAACTTTGATATTCGATGTTGGTCGTCGGGTGTGTGACCCCTTTGAACGGACAGCGAGAGCGTCACGCCGCCGTTTTAGGGCAATTTAACCTCGTTTCAGGTGAATCATCGACTCCGCGTGCTTTGCATCGCTTGTAACGCAGGCATGTGCCCCACGACGTTGTCGACGTTGTGTCTGCCGTGATTCTGCGGTAATGCCAGATTTATTCGCCGTTTTACGGTTCCTCGCTAAGAGGGAGGGGGTGGGATTTATGGTATCGATGATTCGTTTCGAATTACGTTCTCCTTCTGTAATTCTTCTCCTTTTACATTTTTTTTTTTTGGAAAGCTTGTTCTGTACGTTTTGTCGAATAAATTTGGACGAGGGTGAAGAAGCTCGAAATCACGAAGAAGGAGGGAACGTGTCGCGAAATTTCTTTCTCTTCTGCTACGTTGAAACGTGGCTGTGGAAGGAACACAGCAAAGAGGAAAGAGGACGCGTGTATACACGTCGATGGGTGCTCTTTTGTTGGTTTTATAAAGGGAGAACGACGAGTATTTGGAAGTTCTAGGAATGCAGTCCCCCGTCGATCAAATTGCAAATTCGAATCGCACGCTGGCCAAAAATGAATTCTAACAATTTCGGCCTCGTTCGCAACTAGATATTGTTTTCACGGCTGGTGTATAGGCGGATACGAGAGCTTTCATAAAACCACAATGTTTCGTTAATTCTTTTCGACAGAAGTACACGTCGAGGAAGCGCAAATTGATCAGCGGTTCGGGCTGCTTTCAGCAGGTACGCGGAATTGAACAGCACAATCCCTCGTTGGATTAATTGACTTAAAGGGGACGGGAATGAGCGTTAGAGCTGATAAACTTAACAAATACCTCGACGAGATATGGTTGTCGATAGAAGCATTCCTTAGAAACTTGATTATGCATTGATAAATGCGTGGAAAAATTGAAAAGCGAAATATCTGCAATTAACGATGAAACCGGAAATAACCCTTTTAGGCTAACGACGTATCGTTAGTTACTTGCGAATTATCGTTATTACATTTTATTGCCTGCTGTCGTCAGATTGTATAATTGTTTGCAAATCGAGATAATCCTTATTTATCGATATTGCAATAGTGCAATATTTATTTCTTTGTTTCCACGTTGAGTGCACACTCGTGTTGAAAGTGAATTACGAATATTGTTATCGGTACCATCTTTGCAACACTTTTGCTATTTATTATTTCGATAATTTGTTAGTGAGCATTATATTAGACAACTTCGATATTTATTTATTTCAAGCGTTTCTCTTACAAAGATCCTCGGAGCTTGTCATCAAGTTCTCCCTAAAACTCGCTGATTCTGAAAGGTTTGAGGAACTTCCTCGAAAATTCTTACAATTTTACAATCGTTTCCTTTAATTCCCAAGAGCTACACATTCTCCAACCGCAATTTTCAACACAGCCTTGAATAATTCATGGAAATTGTCTTAAAATCGTTCGTAATGGGAAAAACTCCTGCCACGGAGGGCGATCGTGATTCGATATGGAACAAGGGTCTCTCGACGACGCGACGACCGCCGCGATGCCGACGCTAATTCCATTCGAAACGACAAAATGATCGGTCGTATCTGTAAAGCGGTTAGCAGAGAGAGAGAGGGTTCAACGACGATTCCACGATCCGCCTCCCAGCCCCGCGCTCAATAAAAAGAGTTTACTCGCCAAACGATCGCGCATGCCGCGTTCAATGAAAGTCGGCTTGTCGATTTTTACAGTCTGTCGAGTACACACCGTCTTCTCCACCCTTGATCGCCGCACACCCCGTTCCCTTCCACCTCTATTCTAATTTAAGACTCTATTATTCTCGAGTTTTTTCCGTTCTCGACGTCGCGTCGCTACGCCGCGCCGCGCGGCCGCGTGCTCGAGCTAACATTTGCTTTGGTAATTTCGATGAGTGTAATTGCCGCCCGTGGTCGGTCGTTTTCCTCGTTTGGAAAATTTCCCCACGAGTAAACGTCAATGGTGCCGCCGCTGTGACGTAACGCGACTTTGTGTAATGTTTGGTACGTATGTAGTGGATCGGTCGCGCTAATTTTAGGCAAATTTAGTGCACGCTCGGTGTTTACGGTTGACAATGCGCTAATCTGGAATAGTGGAACGGAAATGTTCGATTTTCTTGTTGTGTCGTTTTTCGTGTACCGGGTGTTGACACGTGGTTTTGTTTCGGTTTTTCGTATTCTGTATGAGTACTATAGGGGATTGAATGGAAATCTGTTTTGTAAAGGAAGCTGTTAGAAAATGATCATTCCTGGCTCCGAATTCGTGCGTGCAAGAACTTTTCGTTTCCATTCCGGGCCAGAAATGGATATTTTTTTAATATTGTTCTTTGGAACGGTATGATTTATTAGAGAAAACTATAATTCACGTGGTATGTAGAAAATTTGAAGCAAATTTATGTTCAAGGTAGTGCAAATAGTTAGAGGATATTTTAACTAGGGAAGCTATTTGATGAATTCAAATTATGAGAAATTAATGGACATAGGTGAGCGTTATTGGCGACTCGTTGCACAGAAGAGAAGTATATTATAATTTTCCGATGTTGACTATCGTTGTACTAAACGTTTTCAGTTAAAAATTCTTTCGCTGAAAGTTATAAAATATTTATAATTAAATGCGTTATAAATATGATATTTAAATTAAATTCTGACGAAATTTAATTAGAGCAAGGTGACAAGCTTAATAAATAATCACGACTGCGTTAATTTAAAGCATGCGTTATTCCCGTTTATCACGATTTTTACTCTTCGTGCCATAAGGTTTATGGTAGCGTTTATCGGAGGAAAATAAAAGCTATCCCCGTCAAAAACAATATTTCCTGCCGCGAATTACCTGTCACGCTGTATCCAAAAGCTGTATCGCCCTTTTTCTCCAGGATTTCTGCCAACGAACGAACAATTATTTTACAGCTGAAATCTCGGTACGCTTGTCACGTTCACGTTCGCGCTCTATGAGGCTGTTCGAGAACGAAGAAGTCGAAGAGATATACAAAATATCCGTTTTCGACGTGTAGCCATACCTACTACCGCTGAAATGTCCAACGTGAAATACGCGCAGCTGATTTTAGCTAAATAGCAATTCACGTGGCTGATCTCATTCGGAATCGTGACGTTGCGCGTCGCGGAATAAAGAATGTCATTTTTATGCATCATCTACTATCAAGTGTACGTATTCTGTCTTACGTCACCGTATCTTCAATATCTGCAATTTTAAGAGAAGGAAGGTTTCTTATAATAATTTACAGTGCAGTTATTCAAATTTATTAACATCATATTGCAATAGTACACGTATCATGTAGGATCGTTTTTTACTTTGTATATTTTATAGCACTGAAAGGGTTAAGATTATCTTTTTATCCTTCTAACACTAAAAAGGTCAATATCTCTTTTACCCTTTATATCGCTGAAAGGGTTAAGATTTATAACACTAAAAGGGTTAAGCTCATTCGTTACTTAATTACTCTGAATTATAGTACATCGTTGATATCTGAATCGTGTGGCGCAAAATGAATTATTCGTTAGTGTTATTATCGAACACGGTATCGACTACAAAGAGATTTGTTATCTCCGCGTATTTTATATTTATACTCTGAAATGAATTTTCCTTGAATTTTCTCTTCGTAATCAATATACACGTGTGCATAATTTACCACGTATAAAATCTACTTGTCCTCGAAGGAAGGAAAAAATACGACTCGAAGAGACAATGGAGAACGAATAAGTTTACTTCTGTGCAAGAGCTATTCTCTCATAAGTGATTGCTGATTTTACGACATCGCGAAATTTTTTTATTTCCCTCCTTCGCTGTTTACGTTCACACGTATCCACCCACATCTGTGATAATAGTAGCACATATCTCATTTGATGGCGCAAAGTTGGAAAAGGGTGTGCCTGGGTTTCCTTTTATTACTTTTACTGCCGTGAAATTTCGACACGATTTAACGCGTTCCTGTACGACCCGATTTCACACGATACGCGTAATCACTATGTAACACTAACCTTGTTGTAATACGCGGTAATTGATAGTACTAAACAGTCTGACTGGAACGGTAATAGTAAAAGAAATTCCTGACTGTGAATAAAATGACTCAATCAAGAAATCGTTTATTATGACACACTATTATACTACCTGTCTCGTTCACTTTCGCAATTATTTTATCGCTCGAAATGTGCGCACTAAACTTCGCAACGCAAACAAACGAATAAATTTCTTCGTTTTATCTGAGGGGGGGGATTCTCATGTTAAATAGAAATTCATATTTCCTCGCGTTTATAAATGAACAAAAAAAGTGGCAGAACGTTTCATTTTCCTCTGTCACGGTTTCAAAAGCGTAGAATGAATGAATTTGAAGAATGTTCGGCTGTGAAAGAGACAAAGTTCTGGAGGGGTGGAAAAAAGTCGATCAATCAAAACCAACTCCGTTCTGTACACGATTCACGTGGAATATCCTATTGATGAAAACATGTCGAAGAAATTGGAGGAGAATTGCCAGCAGTGAGGCCTGGCCAACAACCAATAAACTGCCCCCTGTTTCCATCTGTTTCGTGTGAATAGTTCATTCACGACATTCCGGCCCCTCTTTCTGGGTCAGGTCGTTTTATGTACGCGTGGGTGATGCGTTCAAGATCGCGTCGAACGTGGATATTATCATGTAAATGTACGCGAAGGGGCGAGCAACAGTTACCCATAAGACGGTCCGTCGGTGCGAAAATTCGACGATGGCCTCGTAAAATTTGTCGCGCTGTAAAAGAACGTATACAACGCCCGTTAAGAATGAACGTTTTCAGATTATTTCGTCTGGACGTGTTTTTCAGCGAGCTGCGCGCCGTTTTTTCGTAAATAGCGCTATGGAACAATTTGGATCCGTAGAACAATGGATTCTGTCGATCGTTAATTTTCGAACGTAGCTTTTGTATTTGTGATTTTCATTTCTTTTGAAAATTGGTAAGCTTTGAAAATTGGTAAGCTTTTACAAATTAGTAAGCGTTTGAGAATTGATAGATTTTAGAAATTGGATGCTTTGAGAATTGGTAAGTTTTGAAAATTGGTAAGCTTTGAAAATTGGTAAGCTTTGAGAATTGGTAAGTTCTGAAAATTGGTAAGCTTTGAAGATTAGTAAGCTTTGAGAATTGGTAAGCTTCGAAAATTTCTGAATTTTAGAAAGTGGTAAGCTTTGAAAATTGGTAATTTTGAAGATGGTAAACTTTAAAAATTGATAACTTTGAAGATGGTAAGCTTTGAAAATTGATAAATTTTGAAAATTGGTAAGCTTTTACAAATTAGTAAGCTTTGAGAATTGATAGATTTTAGAAATTGGATGCTTTGAGAATTGGTAAGTTTTGAAAATTGGTAAGCTTTGAAGATTAGTAAGCTTTGAGAATTGGTAAGCTTCGAAAATTTCTAAATTTTAGAAAGTGGTAAGCTTTGAAAATTGGTAATTTTGAAGATTGCGAATCTAGATTGCTTTGATAATTGCTCAATTTTGAAAAGTGATAAGCTTTGAAAATTGGTAATTTTGAAGATGGTAAGCTTTAAAGATTGATAACTTTGAAGATGGTAAGCTTTGAAAATTGATAATTTTGAAGATGGTAAGCTTTGAAAATTACTAAATTTTGAAAATTGCTAGATCCTAAAAATTGGCAAGCTTCAAAAATTTATGAAAATTCATCAATTTTCCTCTTTACCAAGAATACAAAAGGGTAAAATGTACGCGTAATTAGGCGACGTTCACCGAACATATTGTTCTAAAAACTTCACCTTTAAATGTTGCGCTGAATCAGTTAATATAACCTTTTCAACGATGACTGTATAATACAATTCCCGTTTTTCCACATATTTAAAAGGAAGGTGAAAGATAGTACCAGCCACGTTCTAAATATTATTCCCGCAACGCTATGAACAATTTCAGTTTAATTAGCTGGCTCCATTCAAATGCACGCGTGGGTACGCGAGCTGCACTCGTGCCGTGTTCCCGTGTTCTGTGCGCACTCTCTGGGTTGTCTGCGTTGTCTGTCATGTACAACGGGTGTTCAGGAAGTTCATGAATATTGGAACAACACGGCCGTTGGAATTTTCCTTTGCTCACCTACGCCTTCCTTTTTCCTTGATTACGTTTGATCCAGCTTCTTCTCCTACTCTTTGCGATCATACAAAAGAGATATTATCAAATGAATATCAATTTTTAACGCGTTGGTAACGGTTTTAACGCGTAATAAATGGTAATAATTATGAAATTTTCATCTAAATCAACACACAATGCGTTTAAATAATTCTAGTTGTAACTGTTGACATATTATTTATGCATATTGGGGTGTGTTGTACTTAAATAAAAAATTAATTTCGACACCGTGGACAAGTTATGTAGAATTTGTCCGGCACTCGCGTGTTAATTTTATTTCAAATCGTAGATCGCGAAATGTAGAATTAAAATATTCCAAAAAACAGCGAAAAAGGCAGCAAACATTCTCGTCGCAGAAAAATCTATCCTACTATTTCAATTCTCAGTAATAATTTTTTGTTCCTGACTTTTCGAACTCGGCCCGTAATACCCAGTCAATGATAATAATATAGGTACACGCGGGAAACCATCGAATATAACGAATATTTCACGTTCTCTCGATACGCTGTTCGATGTGTGTAACTTTTGCGGAGAAATATCCCGGGTAACACGGCACACGGAGTTTTGTAACATTCGGCAGGCCAGGCGAAACGTTTTTCACAGATTTTTCATTGTAGCACGCGCTGTTCCCGGGATTTTTCGCTCGCGGCCGGGGATGGTTTCGCATTTTTCCGCGTCTTGATCGACTAGCCGAAACGATTCGCCGTAAAGGGAGTGCTTTTACGATCGGTGAAAATGCCGGGAATATTTTCCTTGGTATTTTTTAAATTAAAGCAAGAACGGCCTGTAAATCGGGACTTAAAATCCTTCGAATATCTCCACCACCCCCTCGACTGTTTTCCTCCTTTTTATCGTTGATCCGCTTTCCTTCGATTTTATATCCGAGTCGAAGCCGACGAAACAGGTCATCGCGGAATTTCGTCTCGGAAAGGAACCCCCGGTTTTCGCGTATTTTATTCCGAGTCCTGGGACGACAGCGTGGAATTTGTTCGCGCTTTTCATCGTACGGGGATGGACGTGTCGCGTGTGTGAAATAAAAGGCGCACGCGAAACACTTTGACGCGTATCACGGGCGCCGCTCGTGAAACTCGGATGGAGGAAATTTTAATCAAATTTGCGTGGACACAATATTTTTTTTTTGAAACGTACTTCTTTACGGCAATTAAAAATATACGAGCTTTTTAAATCGAATTTGAAATGAGAATTTATCGGGGGACGATATTCAGTCGAAAGTGGAATTTTTCGTTTGGAAATTTGGATTTATGAGAATGTAATATCATTGCAGGTGAATCGTCGATTTGTGTATTTCGTGGAATTGGAGATTTATTGGCTGTTTCGAAAAATATTTTTCGCGATATTCTTGCTTAACAGCATTATTTTTCTTTGGCAAGAATTTTTCATACAGCTTTCCTTTATTTTCGTGGGAGATAGAATTGTGGAGTCGAAACGAGAGAAAACACGGTGGATGAAATTTGACGTGTGCTCTTTACTTGTCGATTTATTCTGTAACTTCTTCATTGTTGCAATTAAAACGCGTATTTTTATGTTGAAAATGTGTCAAAGAATATTTGATGAAAAATGTATAATAGAAGGTGCTCTTTGTAAAGAATTCTTATTAATTAAACGTACATATACAAAATGTGTCCCTTTGAAATATATTTCACAGCAGCCTCTTACATTTTTAACAGTAAAAAAATACGAACCAAGCAACAGTCTCGATTTGATTTAGAAACACATTGAAGAGTTAAACTAGGTAGACTTCAAAAAATCATAAAATTAGAGATGCTTTACGTATTATGCTCTAGAGACGTTGAAATATCCTCCGAACTTTATTTAACCATCGATTTTCAAAGTTAACGGGTAACGCGTGGTCTTCTCGTGAGGAGGGAATTTCCAAAGCAAAAACGTACAGCTGCTTCGCACAACATTTCATCACGTTCGTTGCACGTCATTCGAACGTGCTTCGCCGATTTCGCGTAAGGGAAATTTAATTAAAAGTCGATTGGTCGTGTGTTTTTTTCCCGTGTCTCCCCTTATATTCGTGAAAAAGGAACGACAGTCGTTTACAGAGAAAAGAGAGGAAAGCAATAAGGAGAATTGTAAAGAGAACAACAAGCTGAATTTTATAAATGGTCCGAAATATGACAGATTCGTTGGAAAACTCATTTTTCACGGGGAATCATGAATCTTCTGGTAACACGGCGAGGGAAGCTTCGGTCGAATCGATATCTCCAATAGCCAGAGACTTTTATCCTCTTCTCCTGTTTTTTTTTCTTTTTTTTTTTTGTTTTTACTCATTGGTCGGATACCATTAGTACTTTTCTTCTTTTACAGCTGCGATCCAGAAGCCACGTAAATTCTTGGTTTTTAGCTTGTTCGGAATAACAGCTACCATTCTATCCACTCTGTTTCCTCTTCGAAATTCTTTCTCTGCTTTGGTAATCTTTTATTAACGTAGAACGTAATGGTAGCTTATAGCGGAACACACCTTCGTTCTACGCAATTTAAGTTTTTCAATACGACGTTTACTTTTCATCCTCATTTTTTACGTAACGCGATTGATTTTCTTCGGCGGTGTTGTAAAATTACGAGGAATACGAACGGAGTGATTTGAAGAGATATTCCTCGCAGCTTCTGTGATACATTTGCATTTGCTGTGGCAAATGTAAAAATACTCTGCGTCCTTCCACTGCGGGAAAAAAATGTCAAATAAACAGATAAATTTTATTGTAGAATAAACTGAACAACACTGATAAATTCAAGATAATAGTGATAAAGAATATAAATTATCTCTCTACGATATTGATCCTTTGCACTCGTGTGGCGACTGAGAAGCGACGTTATTGACCGCTTGGTAAAAATGGTCCTTATGGGCCTCTCGTAAATTTATAAGCAGCGAAATAGTTTGAAGGAAGCGATCTTTAATATGAAAATTTGTAATTTATCTATGGCAAAAAGATCTTCGAGCGCAAAGGGTTAAATTCGTCAGCTTTCACGAGATTCTGAAATTACCGGAACTAAAATATCGTCATTTTTATTGAATTTAGGATAACTTCGATAAAGAGTGTTAACGGTCTATCAGAAGCTTCGACATCGAACAACTGAAAACTCCATTTCTCAATTTTCGCTCGAAACTATCGAAAACTTAACGCATCGCGGTGCAAAATACCACACACGGCGAGTTTGAACTTCGTCTCACTTCCGCGCATGTTAATATCCAAACTTGGCAACAACAACGCGCGCAACAAGAAACCCTCGTTACTTTCCAGGTAGTTATCGTTACAAATGTGCGAGCTGCACGTTTTCGAGACAACGAAATCTGTGGAATAATTTTCGAACGTGTCTTTGGGGGCTAATTTCGCCGGATTTAGAATTGTTCCACGCAGACCGATACGTCGATTACACACGCAACTTTGCGTCCTCCAGGATAAAGCTCGCCGAGTAATTATTCAGTTAGCTCTGTCGCTCGATAATTCGTTGCTTATTATTCGCAAGCTCGAACAGAACGCCCGCGGTATTGGTTTACTGCACGGTATAAATCTACATTAGAACGCGTACACCTACGAACCGATGATTAATTGTCGCCGGGGCAGCGTTGTACCGCTACCCATTATTCATTGGGAAACGTGTTAATCCTCTATAATACAGAGGCGAGAATATTTTCCAGCCTCCGTGCATTCATCAGCATTTCGCGTTCACGCTTCTGCGCACGGCCTCTGCCCCGTGAAAGCAAGAAACAGCCGTGCATTTGTTAAATGGTAATTTCATTTGCCCCGCCGTTTGGGATTTATGCGTCGATAACTTGGCTACGATGTTGGTTAATCAAGATCTGTCCGTTCGTTCGATGCTGAATTTATGGAATTCGCCGATGCTCCAGGCGTTACGTTGCTCGGAAAATCGCGGTTTGGATCGGTGGAACCAGTCACCTTTGTTACTTTTAATCTCCCGCTGTATTTGGATCTCGAGAGATTTGCGAGTTCTGCGGTGGGAATTAGGGTTGCTCGCTTCGCTGAGTTTCGCGGAATCGAAGTTGTGAGAGTTGGGTGTTTTGGAGGAAGTGGAAGGATTTTTCGTGGTTGGAACGTTTCGAGGATTTTTGTGGAATCGTGCGATTGTTCTGTTAGAATTTCTTGAGAATTTAACGCATCTCGGAGTTGGAATAATTTGAGCCTTTCTGAAGGTGAAGGAATGATAGTTTTTAGGGAGTATAGTGGAAACTGTGTATGTCTGATGATATTTCGGAGATAAGAAGCTTCAGATAATAGATAATTGTTATGTATTTTTTTTATTATTTAAAATTGGTGAAAATACGAGCTTTAAATCTCAGTCGTTTCTTTATCAAGCGACTAGCACAGGGAGGTCCTTTTTTGCAATTTAATTGCATTGGGACGCAAGTAATATCCATCTCACTTTTTTTCATTTTACATGTTAATACAGTCTTATAACAGATTATTAATGCAGCATGAAATTTAAGCACGTTTAAAAATTGAATTCAATCTGTGCTATGAAATCGTTCAAACTTTGTTGTTTATGTTAGATTTATCAGTAAGTTTGATATAACAAAAATTAATCTAACGCCTTACTAGGAAGTATATATTACTTTTCTACACATTCGGAGAAATCTGTGGAATTGGTTTAATAATAAGTTGTGAGTGATGGCGTGAATGTAGTGAGTATGTCGAATCGTCTCGAGATTTGGTAAACGAGCGGATCATACAGGGTAACTGCGGGTAAAAAACAGGAGAAGCGCGTTGTTATTGATATCAGTGAGTACGTGAGAATTTATTGCGAGATATATGTATTTAGCGAGCGTTGATCAAATTATCATTATTTCTTTTTACGTGTGTTTACAGTTATTGTCATAAAATATATTGCTATTGAACTTATTATCAAGTTTTATACAACCACAAAATCCGTTTAGCCTCACAAAATGTTTATTATACGTTTTTAAATGTTTCTGATACGTGACAAAAGGCCCTTCGGTCCCAAGCGGGGTCGTAGATAATATTAGGGCGTTGCGTAGGAGCATTCTCAGTCCGTAGGCAGTGCTCTTACCGTCAAGTAGAAAAGCGCACCTTCCTTGTGTCTAATAAAAGTTTATAGTTTAAAATAAGGATTATTAATTATTTAACAACCAATAACTCCCATAATCCAATAGTTTAAATAGAGAAAACATTCTCCACTATCTTTATTTTAAGGAATTCTCTTTGTCAGGTCAAAAATGTACACTAATTTTTATATCTACTACAATTTTCAAGGTACACACAGAAACAGGGTAGCACATATTAACCCGAAGAGCCAGAAAGTAGCGAAAAAAGAAATTGCCCGAGGTTCTCTGCAAAGTTTAAAAAAATCTCCTTTTAAAGTTAACCTCTCGTTACGAGTAAGAAATACCTGAATTACCTGAAAGTGAATCACTTGAAATTTCGAACAACACAAAGAGATGACCGCGACACAGAAAGTGTTCTCCGTAAATTATTCACGATAGAATTGTAACGCGCGGCGTTTGTACAAACGCTCCTCGTGTGAACAATTTCCGCGTCTTCCTCTAGTCAAACGTGTCGGTATCTCGCGACACTGAATAATTTCGGCGAAACTGGATGGAAATGAAGACGCGCGACACTGTCCCCGTTCAGGTATTGTGACCGTAATTGCGCCGACATAATGCACGCGTTAGTTGAAGTTACGCGCGACTGTGCGGGCCCGCTTGAAAATGCATAAAACATGCACTTGTAAAATGTCGTTACGCTCGATATCACCGAGACGATACAACGCTTCGGACCGCGCTATTTGAATAATCAATTCACCGAACGGTTTCCCGTGGATTTTTAACGCGGCGCCGTTTGTTCTCCCGTTAAACTGGCCGCGCGCGAACAGAGGGATGCTTAACCCTGACGAAATTTAATGGTCGTATGAGAGCCGCGATTCGACGGTTCAAAATTAACGTGAGCAACATGTGCATGGGTTGTTTATGCGACAGAGGTGTGAGGAAGATTTTAAGCTGATAAAAGTAGTTTCGGAGGTTTTGTTTTGGTAATTTTGGAGATTTTGGGGAAATTTTTGCAAGGTTTTCTAATAGAAATTCTGAAAAGATCGATCATGGAAACTTTCGAGATATTGTTATTCTTATTTACTGTTCATTTCTTCTTACTCTTGTACAGTTTTATTAATTCTCCTTCACCAGAAATAGCCAAATGGAATTTAATAATTTATTCATGTTTACACAGATTTTAGATACTTTTACGGAGATTTTGGTGAAATTTTTTCAAGGATTTTTGCTAAAAATTTTCAAACGATCGAAATTCTCAAGAAATTGTGCTTCAATTAAAAATTAATTATTCTTTCCTATCCTTGTATAAAATATCCTTCGTCAAAAATAGCCAAATGATACTCGACAACTCTCGTAGGGTACAGGTTTATCAAAAATTTGCATAGTTTTCACGTTACTGAGAGAACAACACCTGTACGTTTACGATCCGCGTAAACGCGTCGAATTTTATGCATTTCACTTAACGAATCATTAAAATTGCAGATACGCGGGAACGTCGAAAATCTCGTTTCCCGAAAAGCGACAGAGGATCGTGAAATATTAATAGGTAGAAACAATTTCCTGCAATTTTATTCCATATCGATACAGTTAATCGAATGTGTCGCAATCAGAGACAGATAAACGCGTAATGAAATATTTATCGCCGCTATAACGTCCTTTAAACTGTACCTATGTTCTGTTAACACAATTATCGTTCTCACAATTTCCACTTTATGTTTCAGAACTCTTTAGAAATGCAGCGGAGGCTGGTCCTCTGGACATCGTGAAGCTTTGCAAGGGGGACAAAGTGTTGAACATTTCAACTAATTTGCCGGCGAACACACCAGACTCTCCCTATGTTCTTCAGGTAACGATCCAGCTGTCTTGCACAACTGTCTCAGTCGTTCCTTGGAGCGTTTTCTCGGTTTAATTTGTGTAATTCGCCGGGACCCTTCTCTATCTCTTAACGTTCCACGAGTTTTAAGATCGAATTGAAAAACTTGGGTGCAGCTCTGACGCTTCCGCGAAACTTTTCAAGTCTTCCCTGTTGTACCACGCGGAAAGTATTTCCGCGAAATTGGCGTTGATTAATCACGTGCATGTGACGGAATGTAAATTTCAATTTAACGAGAAAAATGTGACTTTCATCCGGGGTATAAGGCAGGGAAGAAAATTTCTCGTCCGATTGTTGGAACTTCTCGATTTTAATCCTTTCAGCGGGGACTCGTTGCGACGAAAGCTTTTCTATTGTTTCGTTGGAAAAAATACGGTGATCTGGCGTAGACTGGCTGGAGAATGGAAATTTCACGAATCTGCTTTTAATCGGGGTGAAATCTTCCTTCGACGACTATATTTCGCTCGCTCATCGGGCAAATTACTCGCCGCGGCTTTGATAAATGTGATCCAAGGAATCGCTTAGTGTCTCTCGCGCGTTTCACTCTGTGCGATGTAACGAATTGTAATTAATAATGTTGCACGAAGGATGCAGATGTAATGTACGTTTGTTGCGTGCAATATTATTCCGGGTGATATTAAATATTCGAACAGGTATCGAGAAATGCTTTTTCGTATTTTACACAGAGAGAGGTTATATATAAATAGGTTCGAAATAGGTTCGAATGCTGCGGAAAATCGAGGAAATGCGTTATTTATTGAAAATTGAAATCGGGGGTCGTAGCAAACTGTAAATAATAACAGACGTTTTACGAATGAAAGTATAAAGATTTCTCAGTTATGGTAAAACATTTCTACGTTTTATATCTTTACTAAAATGTGGATAAATGATCGCATTTTGTCGTGCACAAATTAAGGGGGTGCACCACCCTGAAACGTCTAAAAATAGGTAAAGTTTGGGAATTTTTTTTATAGGTAACTATTACATGAAATGTTTCAATTTTGTCAGAGGATATAAATGTAACTTTCAGCCTCTTTCCCCAATTTTTAAAAGGTGGAAAGGTTACAAAATGGAGGAGTTATTGCGAAACTTCTCCTGTTAGAACATCGATCGCTGGCAAGGATTGGAACGTCTGAAATAAAAACTTCTTTTCTATTCATAAACAAAATGTCTCATCGACAATATATCGTACGATATTTTAAAAATTTTAATTACTATAAACACAGTGGTAATACGAAGAGGAGAAACTTCTTGTCAAAAAAAAAGAAAAATCAACTTCAAACGTTTCTAAGAAATTAAATAATTGCTGTATCGAAAAAATGATACCCTACATATTTCGCAATAACTCTTCCATTTTGCAATATTCCTACTTTTAAAAATTCGAGAAAAGAGCTGAAAGTTACACTTACATCCTCTAAAAAATTGAAGCTTTCCATTTGACAGTTACCTACGAAAAAAATTCCCAAACTTTTCCGTTTTTCTAGGCGCATCAGGGTTGTCTGTCCCCAATAAAAATAGGGTATTTATAAATGAGAGCAGCAGGGAAACGATGAAAGGAGGAGAAAAAGAAAATACCAATGATCTTCTCCAAGCAGTAATGTATTTTACTTGTATGACGAGTAGAACAGTTACGATACACTCAATGTACACTTAGCGAAGAGTCTCGAGCGTGGCTGTAAGAAGTGTGTCTCCTCTTTTGAAGATTGTCGGAGCGCATCCGGCCTCGTCAGGGGTGATCGAGGCGGAAGTGCTGTGGGCTCTCGAAAGACGTGTGGCGGCCTTGGAACGGCAACTTCGGGAGCATCAAGAAGCTCTGTACGCGACACCAACGCTCGCTCTTCGTGAACTGAAGCGGCAGGTCGACAGTTTCAAGAATAAGTTGGAGCACAACGACCATCTCAGTTGGTTGAGTAAGTTTTGCACTAAGTAAACCGTCCATCCCCGCATACACACACAGAAAACGGAATGGAATAAAGGATTTTCGAGATGTAAATCGTGTATTTCTAGAATTTTCAAATTTCACCGAGAAACAATTTCGTAAACATCGAAAGAGTATCGAGAATATCGAATTCTCTTGTCCTTCCGTTCTTTTGTTCCAACTTTTTGTCGGTTCTCTTTTCTTCCCGATGATTCTCTATTGTTAAACGCTCGAGAGCCGGTTGTTCGTCGAATTCGATCGAGAATCGGAATTAAACACCGTGGAACAGAAAACGAGCGAGCTGTTCCGTTCTGTTTTATTTCTCGTCGATTGCGCGCCGCGCAAACACGGGTCGCGCTCGAAGTTGCACAGCCGGTCAAAGAACCGTGTGCGAAAAATAAAGGAGCAGAGGGAACCGGACAGAGGCAATCCGAAAGCGTCCCGAGTTCCGCGTTTTCGCTCCCGTCCCTTCCGCTGCCGCCGGTTTCTTCCTTTGCTTTCGTGTCATATCGCACAATACGCTGCTTCCCCGAAACGTTTCTCTCTTCCCACTCTGTCAGCTGGAAAAATGAAACTTCAACGGCAATTGTTCGTTTCTCGTGCGCGAATTTCGGCCGCTTCGATAACTGCTGCCGAATTTTTCCCAGACGTCGAACCTCGACTGTGAAAAGAACACGCGGGGGTGGAACGAGGGGAAGAGAAACTCGTCTCGCGATTTGAAACATCGTTTCATTCGGCGAGCTTACCGAAACTTCGTTCCACGAAAAATTCTTTCTCGATCTTCTCCCGAGTGTTTTTCACCGCGCGAACTTTTTCGAGTACTCTCCGCCGTCGATGGCCGTTGTTTAGAGAATAGAGGAAAAGAGAAGGTAGAAAAATTGTGGAACGTTTAGAAAATTTCCTTGCCGAATCGAAAAACCGTTCTGACGCTACCGATCCACCGGGGACGATAGATATACGCGCGGATAAACAGCACAGCGGCCGAATAAGCCTTCCGCTGAATAAATATTTGCCTGTGCAAGGAACCGTCGCAGCTATTCCTATCTTCGGTTCCTAGCCAAACGCGTATACGAGGTGAGGCGAGAGGTACGGCTGGTACAACCGGACAGAGGGTGATTCTACATGTAAAAATAAATCGGAAATAAAGAATAGCTTTTTCATAAAAAGCTTACTTTTCGAGAAAATCGAATTTGAAGGTTCAGCTTTGCAGAATCTGTTGCTTCCAGTTGATACTTTTGTATTTGTAAACAGTGGTAACGTCACACTTCGCGAGGAAATAATTTACGTGGAGAAACGGTGTGAATATTTTGCAGTTGAAAGAAGGAATTTTTAGTGATTTTTGGATAATTAAAACGTCGAAATATTTTGTAATTTAGAGGGCAAGGATTTGTACGAATTAACATGGAATTTTCAATACTTTCTTCGGTAATACGAATGTAAATTAAGAAAATTGTTAGTAAAATGATATTAATATCGCTTATCAGTTCAAATATGATACAAAAGACTGGATAAATTGTTTAATTAAATTAAGCTTTTTATTGTGTATTTTTGGTTTATTTTTATGCGTAGAATCCTTAACCTCGACTTTTTCTCTTTTCTTCTTCTTTTCCCTGATCTCTGTTCGTTTGTTTGTCTCGGCGATAGACTTTTTCCCCGGTTTTCAGCACGGTGGAAACCCGCATTAAGCCGATAATCGCGATAAAATACTCGACGTATCCCACGCGTCGAAAGCTTTCACGTTTTTAATTTACTCGAAGTCACCGTGGCTCCGAGCTTTTACTCTTGGTTTTTAACTCGCCGTTGAAGCAACATTCGTCTCGACTCTGTCGATTCTATCGATCAATGGTGTTTCCTTTCTTTATCCGGCTCTCCTTCGGTTCCTCCTGATGTATTGCAACGGAAAGTAAAGAAAAATGGTATTGCAATCGAAATAATTTGTAGAGTGGCTAAGCAGTGCTGTACAGAGCGCGAAATTTCTCAATTTAATTCAAAAACGATCAATTCACCAAGTTGACAAAATTTCTGATAAATAGTGTTCGAGTGAAGTCGCGAGAAAAGTGGTCTTGCAATCGAAATAATTAGTCGAGTACTTAAGTACTGATGTACAGAGCGCAAAATTTCTCAGTTTGATTGAAAAACGATCGATTCACCAAATTGACAAAATTTCTGATAAATAGTGTTGGAATGAAGTCGCGAGAAAAGTGGTCTTGCAATCGAAATAATTAGTCGAGCACCTAAGTACTGACATAGAGAGCACAAAATGTCTCAATTTGTCACAGCAGAACATTTCAAAACGTAGAACTATGGATCAGAAGCACGGTTCACGCGTCGATGTAACGGAACACCGAACATTTTCCGGTTCAATTTCCAGACCGATGTCATCTTTCAGGTTTCTACAAACAGCTTCCAGAGCCCCTTTACGCGGATTCCTGCCGCAGATTGCAGTATCGTCGGAAAAGCGACAGCATGAAGCGGAAGGTGCGAGAAAAGTTCCTCAATATGTGGTGAGTCAATAGAAACGGCTGCTCTCTTTACGACTTACGCGGGGGCTCCTTTCTTCGCCGTTTACGATCAGCCATCCGATCTCCTTCTCTCCCTCCTCTCTCTCCCTCTCTCTCTCTCTCTATCTCTCGTGCTTCTAGCTGCGATTTAATTCGAGATACAGAGGGGACAGGTGAAGGAACGATAAACAAGTTGATCGATTTCTGTCGCGGACCAATGTTTACGACGACGAACGGCTGAGTTCGAGAGGGGAAAAAAATGACGGTATCTTTCATATCTCCTTTTTTCTGATGTCGAGGATGACTAATTGAATTTCACGGGTAAATTTAGACGCAGGTTGTATAATACGAATCTCTGTTGAACGATAGGGACGATCGGTCCAGATTTAGAGATTTCGTCGTTTCTAACGTTGCGTAATTTGGAATTGTGTAATTTCGAATTGACGAGCATGAGAAATGTTCGGAAGATTTGGCAATTTTTGTAGAGGCACGAAAGGGTTGATAAGCGTTTGATTAAAGTTGCTTAGAAAATTCGTCAAATCTAATATTAATTGTGAAATTTTAAATTGATAGGTACGAAAAATGTTTGGAAAATTTGACAATTTTGATACAGACGCAAAAAGATTGTAAAATTGTCAGAATTCGTCAAATCTGATGTTAATTTCGTTCAACATGTAGAAAGTATATCAGAAATTTGTCTCGAGTCTCCAAACACTCTGAATTCCAGTTAGACTTCGTGATTTACTTAACAATAAAGAACCAGGCTGGTTTCTCGCAAACAACGAGAAGTCGCGTATGCACCACAACCTCCAATCTATTATTAATTCGTCATACGAATTGACGTCACGTTGATTCACGAAAACTGTTTCATTCATGGAAGCCGCGGAATTATTTAACGTAAACTACCGTCGCGGCGTGAACCGAATGAACGATGTAAATAAACAAAAAACATGCTCAGTTTAAGGTCGAACGTGGGCCAAACAACAGCGAGCATCGTTTCGTGAATATTTATTTGCTCGAGGTACAGCATTCTTGGAAGATGTTTATACCGACGAGTATTTCACCGTGGATTGTTTTGCTACGAAGACAATGCTCTCTTTTAAACGTAGTATTAATTGAGCCGTTAAGAAGCCAAAGTGACTACAACGAATGTTAAGTTTTCTATTTAAATTAAGAATGCTCTATTTATTGTGGAATCGTAAAATTTATCAAGCACCTGAAAACTGGACGAAAACTTAGGCACCAAGCATCTGCTTTGATACTAAAATTGGGAGAATGTCGAAAAATGGAGTGAATTATTTTGGCTTCTGAGAGGCTCGATTAATTTCCCTGTTGAAGAGAAATCTACCGCGATTATCCTACTTTACGTCTACCTGCATCGTGTCCATCCTTGGCAGATCAGTCAGACGTAGATCAAGGTGACAACTAGAAAAATAATGGAAAAATCTGACAACTGTATTTTTCGTGCACGTTTGAAGAAACGAGGAATAAGTAAACAGTGTATTAGATGGAAGTAAAATGATGGTTAAATGCAGGTTCTACAGTAGAAACAGTGTTTGGTACAGTGGATGCGGTTTCAGCAAATGAACAGCTTGATGTGGGATTTCTGTTTCTGACAACTGGAAATCCTAATATTAGGAGGTAATTTACTATTGAAGGATAACATGGAAAAGTGTATAGTTTTTGTGTTAAACGAAGTGAAATGTTCAATTTTAGCAATAAATAAAATTTTAATAAACTTGTTTCGGTAGAAAATATTAGCGCGAGTTTAAGTCAAATAAATTTCAACGATCCCCAAAGTGAGATATTATCTTTCTTTCAGTCAGTTAGAAAGATGATAGTGTGTCAGCCTACTTTAACATTTAATATCTTGCAAATTCTTCGATATAGGAGACTAAAAGTTTACACAATTAACCAGCCAGAAATATTGAGGACGAAAGGATAACAAGTCAGCCTATTTTCCTCGATTTTTCAATGCTTCAGCATTTATTATGTTGCAAACTCTTCGGTATTCTTAGACTAAAAGTTTACACAAATATTGAGGACGGAAGGGTAATAAGTCAGCCTACTTTCCTCGATTTTTCATTGCTTCAAAGTTTACTATGTTGCAGACTCTTCGCTATAGCAGACTAAAAGTTTGCACAAATTAGTTGATCATGTCTACCACTAAATCTACCGAGATTGAAAGAAATCAGCGACACGGTAGCAGAAAGTGTGCGATTTTTCGCGGAATGTTTAATGCAGAACGACTAGTAACGAGCCACTAGGAACCGGTTTGCGATACCTCGAGATGATTAAATGCCGCCGATAATCCGATCTATTGAGCCGCTGTTTCTAACTACAATGTTGCACGAGGTCAGTTAGTTCGGTTAGATCGATCACGACCGGTTCTCTCTGGCCGATTCAATTCGAGGCGACTGTCACGAAGCAATGAAAGTTTCTCTGTCTTCCGCGTTTCACGACTGACAGGCAATTAAAATTCGGACATTCTGTCTGGCTAAGAAAATCGTGAAACGTAACAAGCATAAGAGACACGACGAAACAGTAGTGTGCACAGTGTAGCAATAATTTGACCGATAAATGTTGGAAAATGGTTGAATGAACAGTCTTTAGAGACGCAATTTTCAGTTTCTGTGAAGTTTTAGCTTTTTCAAATTTGATTTCTAAACTGCCTAATTTCTGGAAAGGTGAAAGTAAATAGATAATTTTCAGACTGATTGAAATTTTGCGAATTTCAACTTATTCGAAATCCAATGTGAAGTTTGACGATGATACACATTTGACAAGAGAGAAGAAAGATTACTTTCGTCCTGGAGAAGGATTCATTTAGCTAGGAGTTTCTCTCTTTAATACGTCATTGGTTATCAAAGAGATCACATTTTTAGCTTTCATTTGCATACGGTATCGCTCTCTTTTCTCTTCTATTACGAACTTGCCGAGACCTTTGTCAGCACAACTGAAATAAATTTAACACCTAACCAAAAATGTATTAAAGTGTAGTTCTAAGCGACTGCTAAGTGCTCCGGTGTCCGTCTCGCTCGACGGCTATTTCCAGAGTGTCCTCTCCGCGTATCCCGTTGGAACCCCCTCGTTCGACTTTCCAGGGAAAGGGCTTAGTTTATGGTACCCTCAGGTACCCGCGCGCTTTTTCTTCCTGGGTGACAAAGTTCAGTCCACCACTTCGCCGCCGAAATCTCGCATTTCTTACACCTTTGTGCACGTGTATATTGTGTGATTATGTGCTTAAAAAATTCGAAAGAGATTCTTACATTACTGCAAAGTCGGTGTTTTTAAACAGCACAAAGCTTGAAATGAATTGCTACCATAATGCATTCCTTTTGACATTCTGAAAAAGACCAGCGAGATTATTTGGACGTTCAATATGCCTTTGATATCTCGTAGGTGAACCGTCATGGAAGCGCGATTAAATATTACTTTGTAGCGTGTTCGAAAAGTGCGCGCTTTCATACGACGGATTAATCACCTGTTAACAGGTGTACATTTTGAATAGGGTCGCAAAAGCTACGGAGAATTTTACGTTTTTTACGCAATTAGCCGGTATTTTTGCGATGCTTTTGGCTGTTTCGAAACGTCGACAAATTGGACGTAAATAAATGGGTGCTCACAGTCTGTCTCACATCGATATGTAGAAAGTAGGATTACCGTGGAATGTTTGTATCGTTGCGACACAAGTATTGTTTGCGCTCCTTTCTTCCGTACAACTTTCACGAAGCAAAACTCACGGTGAAATGATAGTTAGCGTCAAATTTAGTCATTTCTAAATAATAATTCTATGTTAGAGAGAGCGTTAAATTTTTATTATATTATTAGCCATTTCATTTTTAATATTATATATTAATTTCATTACACTCGAAATTTCGTTAAATTGTATTTCTAAAATATTTAAAAATGGTCATTTTCTCTACGTACAATTTTTGAAGGAAAATTGGTGAAAAAGAAAATATTTATCGATAGGAAATGAAAATTAATTTAACAGAAAATTGCAAATTCCTTGTAACAATGAAAGACAAATATTTGCACGTGAATTAGCCGTGTAATTTGCGTAACAACTAACAATCGTTGGTACAGGCCGTAATAAATGTAGCCAGGGAAATGGATAGGTCGTGAAAGTTAATCGACTTGATCTGTGAACAATAGAAATCGACGAATCCAATCTCTTAATCTGTTATAACAGTCTGGTTCCATTAACTTAACGTTGTCGATAAAATCGGAATAAACTCATTAAATCGATTTGCCAGCTGTTGAATGGTTCAACTCGTCGCTACCAATGTTGCACAGCGAACGGTTGCAGTGAATTGTTCTAGATTAAATTTAATCTCCTCTCGACGATGAACGGTATTATAGATTAAACGATTTCATCCCCGAGCTTGTTTATTTTTTCACGTCTTTTTGAATTTACCAACGCTGTTCAAACTTCGCTCGGAATTCGTTAGGCGACGTTAAATTTAGCGTGTTTAAATTTATCCAGGACAACGATGTTTATTTATTCACGTATTTCTTCGCGCGGCACTGTAAATTAGACTCTCGCCGCTTAATACACTCTGTTACGTTCTTTCGAGAAGGCTTTACGATTGTCTTAATTGATCGAATTAATTTCAATCAGTGCCGCGAGAAAGAGCAGCTTAGTTGACTCTGAATCTAGTTTGAAGTGTTCATTATGTTATTAGATTTACGATTTCGAAGAATGTACTTTGTGCAACGTCCCAAGTGGGCAATAATTCGAAACAATCGCTGTTTGATTGTTTACCAAAGCAAGAACACGATAAATTTAAACTACAAACTTTGGATAATTAAATTTCTCGTCGGTAATTGTTGCATGTTTATTGCAAATTAAATTTCTCAGTCATTTAAATAGTATTTCGTCGGTGAATGTACCGTAGAAACGGATAAGGAAATCCGTCGAATCGCTGAAAGTCAATTTACATCACCGAGGAATCTTCAGAGGTAGTTTATATTCCGCAGTAGTATAAGTCAGTCAATAATCAGACGCAGATGCTCGGCCTATACACGTGCCGCGAATGAAACGTATTAAATTTTACGATATTCTCGGAGCAACACTGTGCATTCTTGCACCGCGATACTTTCTTCGTAATATCACCGTTTCCATTCATTTTCCGTGGAAATATTTCCGAACGTAAAAGTGGAAGATAACGAATTACACGATAAAACAATGTCTCGTTGAAAGACAAAGACCGAGTAATTTCGAACTGTTTCACTGTGGCTGGCCGTTTCGAGAGACATCAGCCGATACGTACTTTCCAGTTCGATACATTTATGCCGACATCTCTATTTCACGTAATACAGATTGCCAAGTAGCAGCTGTCGCGGTAAATAAAGACGAAGCTGATGATCATTTGATCCATTTCGACGTGCGTGAAACGTATGGACGTGGACGTTCACAGAGAATCGTTGGACTGGCAAGACTTTTCCGGCGAATTTCCTGTCGTTGAAATCGGGGAACAATGGTCCGAGACTGGCGGCTCATTTCCATTTAAACGCGAAACTCGTTCATTTGTCTCAAGGTTCTCTGTATGCGCCATTTGTCGAGAAATGAACTCCGTTAAAGTGATCATTTGCAATTCTTCTGGGGCGTGTGTACTTTATGTTACAGTTGAAACTCAATTTTAGAATACTACCTTCCCTCCTTTTTTCTTTTTTCACTCTTGCACAGACAGTCTTCTTTATATCTTCTCAATACAGTAGCCTGGAAAATCGTAGAAAAGCATTGTCTGTCGATTCCGATTATTCAACTTTGCGAACCGTCCGAGGTGTAACGTAGCGGAAGGAAGGGCGAGATGAAATGATTAACGTGTCCTTTTCACTGTAACAGATTCAGGTCGTCGTGTTTTATTTACAGTACATTTACTCGGAAGACTCTCCCACAGACTGACCTTTGTTCATCCAGATTCACACCCTTATGTATCTTATGCTCCTTTGTTACCGATCGTGAGTCCACGTCCAGAGCGAGATGACCGGACGCGCAACGGTTCATCGGGAAACTTGCAGAATATACCGCGGTGGATGTACAGAGGATCGTTTGATCAAACCAAAACCATCCTAGAAGTCCTCGCGTCGCGGGTTCAGCCAACCTTGCTCGTGCAACCGATCGGCAACCGCCTCATGCACGCGCCAGGCTTTCATCCCGTTGCTTGCTCATCCTCGGACTTACACACATTACATATACGCACACCTCTCGCAATAATGAATAAATAGTTTAGCTGAAGAAAAAAAGCAAATGTTTACCCGATCTTTCACCTCTTTACAAACTATGAAATAATAAAGATTGTTTTATACCCAACTGTACGAAATATTTGTGATTGAATGGCCTTGTAATTTCGTTTGTACATTCTCGAAGGTGTTAGGTTGGTGCATGTGAAGCGTTCATCGAAATAGTATCCGTGTGATTAATTGTAGTAGTTTTGTTATTCTGAATTTATAGAAATCGTCGGTTCTTCAATTGAAAAATTCTTCGAATGCTGTCTTTATTTTGGAACGATTTATCGAAGAAACAAAATTTTCGGTGTTTGAAGAAATGGTAGACTGTTGGGGAAAGGTCGGGTGAATAGAAATTGGCAGGCAAAATTTCATATTTCTTACCGTTATCGTTCACCGAATTATCCGGCTTTCCTCTTGGCTCACTTTCCAATGAAGAGACACTAGTCCTGAATTTTGCAGACCATTTCCAAATATCCCAACAAATTTTCCAATCGAAAATTTTTAAACACGCCAACAAATTATAAAAAATGTTTAAATATTATTTACAATACCAAATTTATAATACAACAAAATTACGCGATTATCTTGACTATTCATCACGTCCGTACAATCAATTTCCCCCCGATTCGGTACACGTGTACCGCAGCAAATTCCACCTTTCCGGCTACTCTGCACAAAATTCGACGATCGTACGAAATTTAGCACGCCATAATATCGACCCGAAAATTTCCACCGTAGAAGATCCACGGCGGCTCGTTTGCACCAACCTAATAGAATAGAGTACGTTCGAGGAGGATTATAAATCAGCTGTCTCTCGTCGAGCGCGAGGCCCACGTGAAGCACGTACGAAACACGATGTTCTGTAATAAATAAACTCGACTCTCCGACGCGTTGATGTCCGTCATCGATCGCTGATAGTACGAGAGACTTTTTATTTAAGGTGTCCAGGCGAAAACGGAAGGGGCGTGCGGGGTGGTTGGTGCGGAATTATTTATTCATTTAACCGCGGGACACTATCGCGTTGATCGTTCCGGCAGGATGTCAACCGGGGGGGAAGGGAAGGGAATGGGGCAAGGAACGTGCGCGTAGAATCTTGAGAAGCTCGTGAAAGCAGGAAGGTGGAAACGGAATGGAGGGAAAGAAAGAAAAGAAGAAAAAAAGAGGTGGAGAAGGAAGTTCTACCTCCGTGAATTCCGTGTCCGTTGAATCACTGCTGGATGAAACGAAATAGAGGGGAAGATAGCGCGTAGAGTCTGGTTAGGTAACGGGTGTTACGAAATAATTTATGACTTCGATTAATGGACAAAGTCCTTTGAACCCTCAGCTTCGAACTCTGATTTTCGTGAATTTTTCCTCTGCTAGGTTTTTCTCTCTTTTTTTTTTATTAGTTGCACCTTTTTCTTTCTTCTTTGAGCGATGCGTAATGTTTATCGTTCGATTGTACTTGTAGCGACCAGCTACAGCGGAAAACATTTGGCGAGCAGACTACCAGCACGGTTTATGACGTGCGCGCTTGAATGGCTATTTTTGAGGAAACCGTTTTTAGCTTATTTAATTTCTAAAAATTCGACAATGCATGTCCGCGTAGAAACTTTCTCCGACGGCCTCAATAGCAAATTGCCGCATCATAAACCAAGGGTTTCCGAAAGGTCAGCCGTACGAGGCCCAGAGGCCCGAACCGGCAGGTCACGAGTACTTGACCTGGAGGAAACTCAGCTGCCCGCCAAGTGACGTCAAGGGAAAAACCTCCCCCGCCAAGTCGCACTGCGGTCCCCGAAAAAGCGCGCCAAGGGCACAAGGGACACGCAGCGACTTGGGGAAAGAAATTACCTGATTGGTTAACACCGACGCGACGGGTTAACCAATCAGGTACGATTAACTGACAGCCAAAAGTTAATAAGAAAAAGCGAGGCGTCAGGAGGCGAGTCAGGCACGGACCTCCAACGCCGACGTCCATTTAAATAAAGATCGTATTAATACCGTGAGGGTACTTAGCGAAACCCTACACACGTTTCGTTATTAATAAATAATAACCATATTCCTTCATACTTTTACAATTGTGTGTTTATTTTGATTTTGTTCACATTGCTGGAACATTGTCTTATTGAAGTAGTCTTTCTTTTGGTAACGCATAAAACAACGTGTTATTCGATTGAATTTTTAGTATCGCGCATTTATTTTGATTTTATTTCTATTTCTCGAAAATTGGCCGATTGAAGATTCGATTAATTTTTAGTGGTATGATATTATTTTTATCGTTGTGCGGTATATTTTGATTTTATTCCCGTTGCTCGAAGACTGGCTGATCGAATATCCGATCAATTTTCAGCGGTGCGGTACTTCAAACAGGAAAATTCGTTAATTCTTACGATCTTCTGAAGAGAAGAGGGATGAATATCGATACCTCGTTCGAATTTTATCAGAAGATCGAAGATATATTAATCGCGAAGCGGTAAAATTCGTTTTAAAACAAGTGTCGATGATTTTTTCTGAAACTTTTACATTTTTAGAACAATGCTCTGAACGAGCGACGTATTGTAATTGTTAACTTTTTCGAACAACTTTTGAAAGTCAGATCTGGTCGTAATTAAACATGCCCGTTGTTGAAACTAAAACAGAAAGGATGTCACGCGTAAAAGTTTAATTACGAGCCGTGTACTTTTTTCCTTTTTCGAACAGAGGAAGTAACAGAGAAATCATGTCTTGTGATGACATTTCCCGCCGTGAATTATTACACGATCGTATTAAAACATGCTTTACACGTTGCTCCTCGTTGCGGTTTTCATTCCAGGCATGCGAAGTTTCGTGAAATTTGAAAAATTCGCGAAAGGTGACAGGTGGACATAAGGAAAGAAATAAGTAGAAGAAGCACTGTGTCCTGTAAATTCTACGCCCGTGGAATCGTTATTAAACGAAAGAAGGGAAAACCAAGGGCAGAATATTAGAGAGAATATCGTGAATTTTAGCGCAGCGTGATTTATTATTCCCCCTTTTTCTTCTCATTTCAGCGTTGCAGACGAACAATTAAATTTGATTAATGATGGAACGGGTATTTCGCATAATTGCCGAATATTCGATAAAAAGAACGAATATAATAAATCGAAACTGTTCGTTTGGTTTCGATGAAAAAAGAAAGGGATTTGACGAATAAACGTTTACATTCGACTGTAAAATTAGTTGAAACGTTGAACCGTGTTACGTGTGCAATGTTTCGAAGCATTTATAAGCATCCAAAAATATGATTCCCTTTGGGAATAGTAAAAGCTCTCTCGGTTTACAGAAAGTCGTTCGACCGTTTGAAGAGTTAAAAAATCTGGCCGCGATAACAAGAGTAAATGTGCCTTTGATCTAACCGACATAGCGCAGTACGTGCCACAAAGAGAACAGTATTCGCGGCAAATTGTGAATGAACAAAGGGGAAGTAACAGGAAGAAATTCTTGAAAAATTTTCGCTGGAATTAATTCTTCTTCAAAATTTCGTTCGATATCAGAAGCACATTCTCGCAATTCAGTTGGAAGTTTCCCATAAAGCTTGTTTCTTCCGGAGAAACAAACGATCTTGTTTCATGCACCGTAAAGAGTTTTCTAACAAATGTTTATGAAACGAAGACTCCACAGTTTCTTCGTTAAAGATAGGAACGGTACTTCCCCGAAGAAAAATCACCGCGAAATGAACTATTGTGATTTCAAGGAATTGAAAATTAAATTAGACAATTGCGATTTATTCAAAAGCTAGAAGAATTATTTTAGAGAATTAAGTCCGTATGATCTCAACTATTACCGAATTATTTCTCTACAAAAATGATAATTCTCTTCAACACTGTTTAAATAACTATACCGAATCGAAAAGTTATAGTATTTCATAACGTCATTCTTTAACCCTTTGCACTCCGAGAAATTTTTAACACGTCCTACCAGAATCATTTTTACTATGGGCTACCAGCTACTCCGAGACTATTTACAACGGTGCGTGTGCGCCTCTGTGGAAGATACTTTGTAGGCATTCAATTTTCTTAGAAATATATCTTACAATGTCGCCGCAGTAACGACAATGGAGCTGTTAGTTCCACTTACAATGTCGCCACGGCGGTGACAACGGAGTGCAAAGGGTTAACAAAATAGTCCATTACTTTCCAAGGTTTCTGATCAAGATTCTGAGTGAAATTAAATCTACCTTTGAATTAACTCTTATTTATAAATTTTTAATTTTATTCGTTACTTAAATGAAAATCTGTACGTCGACTTTCACGTTTCACTGTAGCTTATGCAGTGACGTATAATCAGTTATTTCAAAATCATCACGATTCTTCACACAAACGAATACTTTCATTCACACTGTTTCCTTCTTGCCATCGACCATATTCAATTTCATTTTCAAGCGAACGCCCCTAAAAAGTTTCTCGCTAAAGCAACCAAACTACTCGCATCAAAAAGCCACGAGAGTTCACAGGCTTTGTATGCAACGCTTTGCTACAAGTTTCCGCGAATTTTCTTCATCGGCAAAGAAGCGCGGGCAAATCGCGAATTGTTCAAATTCGCGGAGGATTCGCGGCCTGACGAAAAACAGGACAGACGCGGAGATCTTAAAATAGGGAACGCCGTGTCCCGAGGCCAGGCTGGAACGCGGTGTTCCCTGGAAAGCTCGTTTTTCGCTTCCATCGACTGGTTCACGTCGATTTACGCGCGCCGACTGTTTGACAGCGATTCGATCGAGCCGATGTTTACACTCGCGCGAGTTTCACCCTGAAGAAGCGAGTCGACCAGCCGAAAGAGATCGAGTTTCGAAGCGATTCAACCGCGTTCCATTGCTGATCCATCGAACCTGGGGGGAATTTTCATGGTTCAGACACTCGGCAATCTAAATGGTCGTGTTGTATATTGCCGGCTTAATGCTGGTATTTTTGCTGGCTTTGAGAGGCGAGCGATGGACGTTGCAATCTCGATGACGCAAATTCTCGTGGATTGAACGATTTGAGTTTCATGAAAATCGAGAATTTATCATAAAAATTTGAAATTGAGATATTTTCGACAAATAGCAACGAATTTTCGATCAATCTTTGAAATTTTACTTTCAAGCCTCGTAAAAATTTCTATTTCTATGCGATATTTTTGACAAGTATCTAATATCGGGGCCTCCGTACCCAAATAGGAAACCTCGAAGGGAGAATACAGAGGAAGTCGTTGGCGCAGCGCGCAAAGCCGAAGGTCCAGGGTTCGATTCCCGTTGGGTCCCCTGAAAATTTTTTCGTCGGTTCCTACAAATAGCATTGAATTTTCGATATCAATCTTTGAAATTTTACGTTTAAGCGAAGTACAGTCTGTTCCACAAAAGCGTGGACGCGATATTTTCGAAACTTGAGGTCAAATGAGGGAGAGATTGTGTTAGCATAAAAATATGAAGTTCCCTCTAATACGCATTAGCTTTAAATCTCTTAGTATCATTTTTGTTACTGAGAAATACGGACCTTTTCGAGATGAGTACCGTGTACGCTAAACGTTTCGGTCTTACTCAATGTAAGAACAAATTCCCCACTTTCACACCACCTTCGACACCTTCACACCACCAATCACAACACACACGTAGTTTATAAAATAGCGAACACCACACGACACGGCAGACAATTTTCCGATCAGTAAGCTTAGCATTTCGCCCTCTGTTCACGTTCATTCACAAATACACAGTTTTAATAGCAAACTGTTGTGCGTTAATAGTCTATTTTCCGAGCACTACCCGAGTCCCCTATCCCGAGTAGATTCCTCAAATGGTCTGACTCGAAAAGAGGGACAATTATCGGTTTCGCGATCCGTAACAATCTCAATTATTTTTATACATACATATTACACCAACAGCAAGTTAATATCAAATTAACGGCAAGTTGAGTTAAAACAATATCAATTAATTTCAATAAATTAACCTGACATAATTGTAAATATCCTGAAACGTTCCTTTTCTTTTTTTGTTCTACTTTATCAGATTATGTAGTGTGATGTTTATTTAACCCCTTAACTTGCACGCTCGAGTTAATTCGAGCGCGCTAAACAGGCCAAACTGTGCACACTCGAGATAATTCGAGCGGCGTTGTATTTGATGCTGCTATAATTTTTCACACTCGAATATATTCGAGAATTGAAAATAACAATGTGAAAGCTAAGAAAAAGAATCGTGTTATTGATATTTATCATTTACATAGGATTGTAAGCTATAATACTTATTTATTCGAAAATAAAATATAGCCTTTTTCCATGGAACAAAAGCGCAGTATATCGAAATTGTCCACTAAAAGAAAAGTGGATTTTTTTTATTTTTTTGCCAAAACAATGTTCTAAAGTTTGTTTTTTTTACATTAAAAAAATTGATTTTTTTTGGCCGGTTTTTTTCAAAAAAACTGTGCGTTAAGGGGTTAAGTGCGTATTAGTTTATTAGACGTAGTTTCGATGTATATAAAAGTTTTTACAGAAAGAATTAATTTTCACAGAGATATCGCGTCCACGCTCTTGTGGAACAGACTGTATACAATTTACCGCTGTCGTGGAATTTATTCAAATTGATGGATCTTCGAGAATTTAACGTATACTTGTATCAGACAAACGTGACAGTTAAATAAAAAGGCATTCTTGGTTCATTAAGTTGTCCGCTTTAATCTCGCTCGAATATCGCAGAAACAGAAACACAAGTAGGGGAAAGACGGTGTCTTTTGCACGGTCAAAGTTTCAGCAGATTATTAAGTTGAAGCATAAACGTGACTGGGGAAAAGAGGTTAATTAAATTCTTAACTCTGTGTAATTATTTCCACTGTTAAACGACCACTACTTAAGCTCGTTTCGTTCAACTTCCTATTTACCCTCGCTTTTCTAAAATAAATTCACCTGTTTTCGGTGCAGCGTGTAACAAAGGAGCATGTCAAAACTACATCCTGAAGCAAGTATGCTTCAGCTGTGAAGTATTATTTCAACGAAGTCAAGTTCTCGTTTGCGTTAAGTGTCCTCGTCTGCGGCAACAGTTTCTTCCTCTTTTACTCCGTCCTATAAATTTTTCCTACGAGCCGATATATATCGTCGAATAGGGCTCGTTTATCGCGGACAAACGTTGAATCGCGTTCAATTTGTTCCACGTGTAATAAAGTACGGATGTTAAGGCGGGCAAGAAAGCTCATCCTACGTGTTTTCAAATGCCAGTTACGTTCGCGAGTAGTTTTAATAACTGCGAAACTTTGATGTTCCCGCCAGACATTTAAATGTCAAGTTATAAATAAGAGGCTGCCGCTTCTGAGCATAATGCCGAAGCCGATACGCTCGATGCAACCGTGGATAGCAGATTTAACGTTTGGTAAATCACGTGAACTGCGTTGGCGCGTGGGAAGGAAATTTGTTGGATCGGATTGCTGTTGATAACGAAGTTCGCTTGTAATTGAAAGTAACGCGAAAAGGGGAGAAGAGGTGAATGTGTTTTGTGAATGTTGTTGAAAACATTGAAATGTTGTTGAGAAGTAATAATCCTATATTGTGTTAATTATATTACATATCACAGAAAAATTTTGTGCTGCAATTTTATTCAGAGAATTTCTACCGAAGCTGCGCGATATTATTTTTTGTTATATGTATACAGAATGAGCCATATGATTATCTTCCTTAATTATGGTGGTACGAGGAAACTTTAATACGTAATTTAAATGTTTCAAAGGGTGAACAAGGCGGAAGAAAAGTTTTTTCGACGAAAGAAATGGCAAACAACGAGGGGAAGTTCCGTATTTGGTTAAAAATTTTAGAGTGTACTTTGGAGTCGTTAAAGAAGCACATACATTTATGTAAATTGAAAGAAAATTTTTCCCCTTTGAAACCATTTAATTGTGTTTCTAATTTGTCGAGAGAACAAGATCGAAAGCAAGATTTTGTATATTTTTCTGTGGTAGCTGTGATGAATAATTTTCATATTTTTAAGCTTTCCAAACTTTTAACGTATGCAAATTAAAAAGGATTGACGAACTTTGATCTTTCTCTATTTTCTTATTTCGAATAAAACAAGCGGTTTTCGAGTGCCTCGAGAAATCAAAAATTTCTGAAATTCAATTTTTCCAACGTTTTAAGGATAAAGCGTTTTTAATTAACGAGCGTTACTTGTTCGAATATATCCATTTTATCACTCTTTCTCAGCACCTTTATATATGACACACGCACAATGGTTTTCCGTATTATCCATTCAGACAAGTTTCATTAAAATGCGTTCCTCCGCGTCGCGTTCTTTATGCATTCACGCGGCGAAGATCTCGCGACGCGTCGCGGGCAACACGTTCGAAATCGTTTCGTGAGCGATTAAGCCCGCGGCCCGTGGGACTTTCGCGAAGATTACGCTGAATTACGGGGACAAATTGAATTTCGAGGCGGATTTTACGGTTCAGCCCGCTCAGGAGAATTCACTTTTCATTCTCGAAACAGCTGGGATTCCATCGGGGACCTCTCTCGGTGCAATTTTATTCCTGATTCCCAAACGAAATTTTCGGAACAGAACCTGGAAAAGATTAACATATTTCGCCTCGAGTGCGAAGCTATTTTCAACCAATTTCGCTCGAAGAAACTATTTTTCACGCGGCTTAAAAGGATTTACATTTTTGTCGAGTAGAATCACTTTTCTGTTTAATCAGATTCCTTAAATCGTGCAAATCGACGATTTAGTTTTAGTCGAGTAGGATTGAAATTCTTCAAAAGGAATTTTAGGGTAGTTTAAAATTAATTTTTGCATATATTCGTACAAAAGTAATCTGGAATTTTGATTAATTTTCAGCTGTCGCTTGAAAATTGGTCTAGATAGGGTTATTCTAACAGATGCATCGTATTCTCTGGACTCTTCTACTTAAAAGAATGCGTATATTGTTCGTTGGCTTCTTACAAAGTAGATGGACAATAAAATGTTTAGTAAAAAATGAGTTTACGTTATCAGAAGAATAATATTCCCTTTCTCTCTAATGGTAACGATAATTACGAGGAGTGACATGAAAATTTTGATCGCTATAATATAATTAGACAAAATAATTAGAGGCATAGAAAACAAACAGTCAGTTTCGTATTTCATTTAGAACTTTTCTCTCCCAGTACGGTAGAACAGTTAATAATCACAGAAATTTTCACCGTAAATCCTTTTTTCTTAAATGGGATCAATATGTGCATAATAATAACGAATGTAACAGCAGGTATGAAAACACATCGATACGTTCCCCCCTCGTAATAACAATATATGAAAAAAAAGATAACAAATCTCTCTCGCTCTTTTTCACACTCATACGTGCTCGATTTAATCAACGATGTAAGAGGGAATAGCCGATAAAAATTTCACGTCACGTTTCGCGTAACTTTTATGCGATTTTTAAAATTCGTTCTTAAATCATTCATGAAGTGTAACGATATGGCGTGTTCCGTGTGACAAAAGTCCTGAAATCCTTCGGAATGACTGTGAACTAGCGCGATATTTCCACAGTTAATACTACTTTCGAACTATCTTCCAGGTACTCGAGAAAGAACTAGGCGAACTTTCAAGGAGATATCTGAAAACGTAACGGGGAGTTTGCTAAGCAGGATAAATTAAGGTAGAAACTCGAATGCCTTCACTTGACTTACGATTTTTCGTTTGCTGATTACGCATCTAAGCGTCAGCTATTTAGCGTTTTAGTGCCGTATTAAGTAAGAAAATCTGATGCACCGTAAATTCGTTACACTTGGTAATCCTCGGTCTTACGAATTAAAACGAAAGTTAGAATTGAAATTAATTTTTGTTACTAATGGAACTGTCTTTGTCGCGTCCAAGGATTTAATGTATTCAACGAATCTTCAAGAATTCTTAATCGAGAAACGTTTAAGTTAACTGTGTAACAGAGAATTTCTCTAAATCTCCACGGGAGATATTTCAAAATTCGACAATAACAGCAAGACGATCATATCGCACTCGATTTTCGTGTAACGAAACGAGCGCTTATCGTGTTTTCGTCTGCCGCCTCGCTTTTTCCCCATCCCGTTTCCCCCCTTTCGCGGTCATTCGATTCCCTTTATAAAACGCATCACCGGGAGAATGTCGAGACTCGAAAACAACCGTTCGAGGGCTTTTCACCGGGAGTATTTATCCCGGAGAACGCTGACAGCTTGGGCAAAGCGAAGGATCTATTTTTTTTCTATTTACTCTGTTTCAATTTAACTTTCGTACTACGTTTCTGTATTTCTAACGTTTTTCAACACGTCGAAATGTACAGGCGTCTTCTTTTTATAATTTTCTGCTGCACGTGTTGTCGAATTCTCGCGGATGGTGTTTGTTGGGAAAGCAATTAGATCAGAAAGAAATCGTGCGCCGTGAATATGGAAAAAATTTGAAGGAAGAATTTTAGGAACAAGTCTTAAATACAGAAAAAAATACGGGCAATAATATTAAATTATGATGAATTCACAGCGTGAACATGGAAATTGTGTGGACGAAGAGTATGGAAAGGAATTGGCGCAAAAATAAACGCGAATCGATTTTCGCGGGAAAACAAGAAAAGTAAGTCGAAGCAAATGTGTATTGGGTGCACGTATGCAAATCGTCGTTCGCGGAAACCGCACGAAAATACGCTGGATTGTATCCGTGAATGTCGAAAGGTAAAATTATTAAGCGGTTACAGTCGATAACACTTTTTAACTGGGTTTAACGTTTGGCCGGGATTTTTCTTTTAGATTGTTTTTCTTCCAGAACGAAAATAAAAGCAGTATTTCAATTTCACGGATGAATCTTTTTAATCGATGGTCGAATCGCGTTGAGTGATCAACGCGCGATGAAACGAAGCGAAATTCTTGCTCGACTATTTGGAATTTAAGGTTCTTATTTATCGAGGCGCGTGAAATGGTAAACTGGGCGTAATTTTGTGCAGATGAGGTATTTTTCTAAGCAAAAAGAAGTTTTGTATAGGTTTGTATTTCGTTGTTTCTCTTTAGACATTCGACAATTTCTAATTTTCTATCATGTCTTTTCACTATAAAGTAAAGACTGGAATTTTTTGCGTTTTGGCATTATTTATTTTTAACTTAAAGGTATAATATTTTCACTGAACACTGACATGATTATATTATAACTTAGTCACTGATATAATAATGATATCACGACTTAGTGTGTATTGTCAAAATGTGAAGAAGTATTTCACCAGTGTCCCCATAATTTATCTTCAACATAAATATATAAAATGTTCACTGACGAGGATGCACGTCATATTTTCACTGAATTCCGCTGATCGCAATTTCTTAGAGTATGCATACACCACCGGCCAAAAATTTCGAATCAGTTTACACCAAAATTGAATCTGTTGCTAATTTTTTATAGATTCGAAACGATGTTGTAGTGATCAATAGCAATTTACCCCATTTCGATTAGTATAAATTATAAAAAATTCGTTAAAATGTTCTTAAAATTGCTTACTTTTTTCTGGAAATTTTTGTGTAACTTGCAATGCACAGTGATCCCAAACTTACAATACTCGAACTCCTCGCGGCGAGCGCTATACAAGAGCAAAGAGGTTGATCTATCGGAAGAACGAATTTTCCTTTAGAATACGTAAATGTAATGCTCGAACTCCTCGTGGCAGACACTAGAGGAGCAAGGAGGTTGATCAAGCAATGCTCGACGTATTAGACGAAGGAATATTTCCATTGGAGAATTTTTATTCGCCGTCTCACATCTTGTTCGATCCCGGTGAAGGATAATCCTCGACGGTAGGAGGCTCCGTTGCGTTACCGCGAAATGCTATTAAACTACCGTTATCTCTGTAATAACCTGTCATTGCCAGGTTATAATGGTGAGCGTCACAAAGCGAACATTATCGCCGTGCCCCGATTTGATGCGCGAACTAAATGCGGATTGCCAATTAGCGGTCTTCCCTACCACGTGCCTCTGCTTGATCTCCTTTATCCTATCTCGATCTCGACACATCGGCTCCCACGTAACTTTGGAAGAGATGTTCTCTGTCTCTCGTAAATGTTGCATCGATCGTTTGTCTACGGTGTCCTTTGTTCCTCTGAGAAACTTCAATTAAGCAGTTTCCAAGGAAAAAATAGAAAATTTGACTCACCTCTGAGCTTTCCTTTTTAAAACTTACTTGTTCTTTTGAAAGTTCACCAGTTCTTGGATCAAAAGAGTAGGCATACTTAGGGACGATAGTATAGGAAAAGGTGACAAAATTTAACTTATTTCTAACGTTGTGTGAGAGATAGTATGAATCTAGAAGTTAATGTCGTTAATTTTTTTAATACTGTTCATTTTTCAGATTATTGAATTGAATATTTTAGACGATTTAAGGTAGTACGGAAAGAAATGGTGTCACTCGTCTTTGTGGTACTCTTAGATGGACATTTCCAATCGATACAACATGTGAAATTTGTTATAGAAGCTTTTAAAAGGGTGGTTTCAGTTGTGGTTCGAACATTAACGTATATTTCGATGAACGGTAGTTTTATTTTAAAAGAAGAAGTTAGAAATTTAACTTATTTTTCAACCCTTATTTTGTGATATGTAATTCCTTTGGAAAATTTACCAATTTTTTCAATAAAGAGAAAACCTATAAAAATGACTCGGCTCATCTTTATGATAGCTTTAAATTGACTTTTCCAATCGACACAAATGGTGAAATTTATTGCACAAGCTTTTGTAAGGTAGTTTATGGTTTGTACAATAATGTATAGTTCGAAAATAGGTACATATGTATATGGAACATAGTGATTGATGAAAGTTATCGACGAACGATATTTCTAAAATTCAAGAGAATACGTTCATACACGTGCACAACGTCCAATTTAGTATAGTATAATATTGTGGTCGAATATTGAGTTGCATTGTTAATTGAAGCTATTTCAATATTGAATTTCAATTATCAAATGAAATCACAAAACACATGTTCCATCAGCTATACACTGAATATGAACTGTTGCAATTAATTCTATCTTCTTTACATTGTAGATTGAAATTATGTCTAATCATACTTAATTGACGTAATAATTATCATACTTATGCATCTTCGAAATTAATATCAATATTTGCAGAATAAAGTAATTCACTTTTTTGTTTATTTCTGAAAAAGTCTTTTTTCTTGAATGAAAATTACGTCATATCTGCTGTTTCGAACAATTTTATATAAGTATATACATTATTGTATTACACAATATAGGGAAATTTGCATTAAACAATGTGGTAATGGATATATGTGCCTTCAAAATTAATATCAATATTCACAAAATAAAGTAATTCACTTTTTTGTTTATTTCTGAAAGTCTTTCTTCTTGAATGAAAATTACGTCATATCTGCTGTTTCGAACAATTTTATATAAGTATATACATTATTGTATTACGCAATATAGAGAAATTTGCATTAAACAATGTGGTAATGAATATATGTGCCTTCAAAATTAATATCAATATTCACAGAATAAAGTAATTCTCTTTTTTGTTTATTTCTGAAAAAGTCTTTCTTCTTGAATGAAAATTACGTCATATCTGTTGCTTGGAATAATTTCATATAATTATACATTATATTGCACCATATTGGGACATTTGTACAGTGTATTAATGATGATCGGCCACGCATATCGTCTGGCACGTTACTCGGACAAATCGATACATCTCTAATGTAATTCCAATCCGTTGTAGGTTAGGCTCCATGTTGATTTAGTTCAATAAGCGGATAACCCATTATTCCACAAAGTACTGAATGTCAGCCAACAACTGTACTCCGATGAAATGACATATTAATCCGATTAATTTCATCCGGACGACGGGTAAAAGCGATGACGTTTACGATTTCAAAGGAGCCGCGATGCTTTTCAAAGGAAGATCAACTCGTCGCTTCTCTCTCTCTCTCTCTTCCTTCTCGTAGCGAAATGATGGCTTTGGAAATTATCATCTCGGTTTGTAGCTCTTCTCTTAGAGGGAAGCAAGTAATTAAGTAGAAATTGCTACCGTGAAGCGAAGTCACACGGCTCGTTGAAAAGACAAAGATTGTACAATTTAACGGTTCGTAGGTGAGAGTGCTTAGCCTTGTTTTTGCTTTTAGGGTTCTGGGATTGGTAATCTGTCGAGTGGCAAAATTGAATTTAATTGCGAGCTTCGAACGTCATTCCGAATTTCTTCTAACCTTTTCGCGCAATCTACACGTATACGTAATCTTTCCCTTGAATTTTCTTAGTCCTGCGGAAATTTCTAGAGATATTCTTGTCTCTTTTTAGAGAAAATCAGTTTGAATTTCGTTTGGTCTTGTCGTTAACGTGAGATATGAATGTCTACCTTTTTGAAGGATATTGTGTAATAAATTCAGCCCTTACAGAGATTCTAAACATTCTAAAATTATATCTGAAAATGGAAATTCACAAAAATCTTAAGCTTCAAAGATTACATCTAACACTGAAAATTACTCTGATAATTACGAATTTCCTAAATATTAAAACATGAATTTCTGCCGTTGAGAATAATATGCGATAAATTCAATCCTTACCAAATTTCAAGTTTCAAGGATTACATTTAAAAATGAAAATTACTCCGATATTTCTCGAAGTAGAAGAATTGGAAGCTGATGTCACGCTTGATACACCGTCGCAATTAAAAAGCCACGTCGTCAGAAGTAAAAATCGAACCAACCTTGGCAATGAAATTTAATCAAAATTCTCCTATACCTTTGTTGCACAACCGAAGTTACGTATTTACGAAGTGGATGTTCATGATTGTGCTTCAGCGATGTGTCAGTGTCAGCGAACGTTCGAGAGTGGCTGCGCTCGCCGGCTTTCGATGCACGGCAATGGGAAGACGAAGAACTTCTGCTGATGCTGCAAACGATGTTCGTCGAGCTGGACCTACCTCAAAAGTTTAACATTCCTTTACCAATCCTGAGGACCTTCCTGTATGAAGTTTACAACAACTATAACGAAGTGCCATTTCATAACTTTAGGCACTGCTTCTGCGTAGCGCAAATGGCAAGTATATATACACACACACACACAAACATATATATCTCGTTAAAATACGATGCACGGATCTTACGTTGCTATCTAATTGCGACGTATTTCGTTTTAACGAATGGCTTGTAGGCATCCTTCCCCGGTGATGATACATACACGATCTAAAAGTACAATTCACGAGTATCGTTTGCGTTTTGCATATTGAAACGTTGAGTAAATTTTCAACTCGAGAAGTAGAGGAAGCAAGTGAAAGGAAAATTAGAGGAAAAAGGAGAAATTGTCAGAAATCTTCTTCTGACAATTCTTTAATATTAATTGTCCAGACTTCGTTTGAAATCAAATAAAAAGGAATGTTCTACGAAATGGTCACGAGTTAAAAATACCTTTTTCTCCTGCGGTTTTCGCAAGTTTCAGATGCAAAAATAAGCGAAGTTTCGAAAATATCGATCTGATTTTCGGTTAGAACGATAGCAATATATGCTGTGAAAATACAGTATAAAGAAGAAAGCGATCGGTCCAATAGTTTTCGAGAAAACCTTGGGAGAGTTTCAGAAAACTTCGTTCCGAGGAAATTGCGTTTGAAGATTTTCGAAGATCTGCTTCAGGCATTGAGTCACTTAAACTCTCGTAGCTCTCGCAATTTGTCCAATTTCGAAAAATTGTTCGACAGACATATCCTCGGGATTATCGATTTCTTTCCCCTTCGAACATTAGAATACCGAATTAAGGTGAAGTACCAGTGAGAATGACAATTAAGAAAAATGCATCGAAGTGTAATTTAACGAAATCTACGTGATCGCAGATGTACGCGATAGCCTGGGCAGTGGATCTTCCGTCACGAATCGGCGACCTGGAGGTTTTTATACTGATCGTCTCCTGCATCTGCCACGACCTAGATCATCCGGGGTACAACAACATTTATCAAATAAACGCCCGTACAGAGTTGGCTCTGCGTTACAACGATATCTCACCACTGGAGAACCATCATTGCTCCGTGGCCTTTCGTGTCCTCGAGGCGCCGGAATGCAACATCCTGGCGTCTTTGGACAATGCAACCTATCGAATCGTACGCGAAGGGATCATCAGATGTATTCTCGCGACGGACATGGCCAGGCACAACGAGATCCTCGGCCAGTTTACCGATATCATCCCGGAATTCGATTATTCTAGCAAGGCTCATATCAATTTGGTAAGTTCTCACTGCTGTCCGCCTCTTGACAAATAGATTCGCGTAATTTCCAATGGGATGTTTCTCGTTCGTTACTTCCAGAGCTGGGCAAAGTATCATTTCAAACGGTAATCTGTTCTATTTCAAATTCCAACGTAGTATTTTATTCGAAGGATATGGAGAATAGTCGGGTTTCATTTTCAAATATTTCATTTATCTTCGTTTATTTTCAGTTTGTTCGTAATTAAGCGAGTAGCCGGAGCTATGAAAATTTAGAGAAATTTATTGTTGGAATAAAAATATTTGATCTGCCAAAATTTCGCACACTATTTAAAATCGCGTTTATTCCAAATATTTTCAAGTATTCTTTCCTTAAATTTTATCCAGCTCTGACTATTTCTTTCCAGTTTACAATACTTGTTATTAGATAGTGAAAATTTGCAGCGTATGGAAAAGAATTTTTCGAAAGACTCTCGTTTAATATTTACAATCCCCTTGCAGAGTATCAGTCGACGTATAGAACGTAAGAAAAAATGTCTTCAGTTATACGCTTCCTATGCAGAGTGTAAATAAACAGAAAATTCACCTCACTTCTTCTCGTCGATTTGGAATGTAAATAATTCCAATTCTATTGTCATTTCCATTTATATCGACCAATTTTCAAAAACAAGAACTAAAAGAAATTCCTCAGATTTGACCAAATCACATGCATAGATAGATTTAGATAAGAGTATAGATCAGGCATGGGCAACTTTTCCTAGTTCGGGGGCCAAATTATCATTCATTCGTATTTCATTTATTTATAATATAAATTTTACAATATAACGAGCGACATAGCAATTTAATGTGAAGATTAAGGACAAACTTGACTGAAATAGGTCAGGGCCGGGGGTTGCCCATATGTGGTATAGATCGTCAATTGAATCTCGATTGAAGATTTACCTTGGAACACTGTTGAAAGGTCGTAATTTCTCGTTTTGCAGTTGTCCATGATCCTCATCAAAGTAGCGGACATCAGCAACGAGGCCAGACCTATGGAAGTCGCGGAACCATGGCTGGATAGGTTGCTTCAGGAATTCTTCAAGCAGAGCGACGCGGAGAAGTCCGAGGGGCTTCCAGTTACGCCGTTTATGGATCGTGACAAAGTAACGAAGCCCTCGTCCCAGGTCAGCTTCATCGGTCTCGTTTTACTTCCTCTTTTCGAGGCCCTCGGTGAACTGTTGCCGGAACTGCAGGTACTTCCACGCACTTTTATCGTTAAAAGTACAGCTGGCAGTTTGATAGAGAAAAGTTTCGTTTGAATTGTTCGGGTGATAGGAGACTAATAGGGGCAAGATAAGTGTGCAGCATGATAGCACTTTGAAGAAGCTTATCGCAGTCCGTCCGTTTATTAATATAAACTTCACATTACATGAATTGTTCAGGAAACACGAAGATTTTGGAAAAAGTATGTATATTTAGCGAACAATAGCATCGAAGTTACGTTATTATAATCCGACTTGTGTTTATGTATATAGCGTGTGAAAGGATTAAATGATATATAAGGTAAATCGAATCCGTGAGAATGAATTTAGCTTTCGAGACGTTACGACACACATGTACGTATTATCAGATGGATTTATTCGAAAGGACTACCATCGCATTAGTGGATAGTTGATTATTTCACTGTGAACATCTCTGAACGTACCTTGTCATCGTGTAGATTTAGCTTGAGTAATGACAGGAGATGAAATTAGTACGACGATAAAGTGCATTCAATTGGACGTATTATCGAAATCGATAATTCGTCTCGATTCTCAAGAGGCATAAGAGAAAGAATTCTGTTTCAGAGCCTAATTGTTCAGCCGGTGAGGGAAGCGTTGGAGTACTATCGGAAACTGAACGAGGCGGCGAAAGACGAGCGACATCATCGGAAAAGCGTGGCTGACTTGAGCGAATCGACGCCGATGATGATGACGCCTGGTAGCACGGTGTCGGCGAGCGTCGTCAAGTCCACCTCGTCGCACAGTATGCGCTCGAAACGTTCCACCGGCACGTTTCACTCGCGATCTCGATCCACCGACGACGACATCACGGAGAATCTGACGGGGGAGGACGCGGAGAACCTCGAGAATTCCGACGTGGAGACAGCGACGGAGGTGGAGGTGAGCGAGAAGACGTTGAAGTTCAAGATCTCAACGGAGGGGACGTTGGCTGGGCCGGCAACAGGTAGGAAAAGCTACCCGGGTAGCCGGAAGGGTAGTCGAGAGAAATCATCATTGGATTATCATAATCACGACCTGGCCAGGGCTGTCAGGGAGCACGGACGCGAAAGAAGACGCAGTAAAGGAGAGAATCCTAGCAGCGATCTGAGCTCGCCTGTCAGCGCGATGTCCGCGGAGGGAACCAGGATCCTGGAGGAGCTGGAGAAGCATGAAACGGTTCTGTTAGACGGGAAATTGAACGAACGAAGGCTGATCGAGGGTAACGGTAACGTGGTGGTCGAGACGCAGCAGAGGAACAACCTGAAGAAACTGACGAGTAGTAGTATAGCGGAGAACGATCAGGAGGTCAGGTCTAGTCGCAAAGAGATTCAGAGGGAGACGGTGGTCGGGCTCCGGTGCTGTTGCGAGGACAAAACTGAATCGAACAATCACAAGTCCATTTTCTCGAGATTGAGGAACTTCACGGATCGGTTGAGCATCAGCTTCGACTCGAAGGATCCTCCCACGTCGAAACCGACGAAACACGTGTCCAAGTTGTTGAACAAGAGCAACTCGGTGAGCAACGCGGCGGCCACGGCGACCACCTCTTCCAGGCACAACAACTCTCTGGTGGTGTGCAAACGTTGCAACCTAGCGAAACCCTCGATGAAGGAGAGCAAGGCTATAGCGACGGTGGTCGAGCTGTCCTCGGTGGACAAGCGGGCGATGACGTTGCCGAAGGTGAGGAAATCGACAGACTACAAGAACAAGAGCTGGAGGATGGTGTTCGTGAAGGAGAAGAGATCGTCCGCTTCGTTGGAGGCTTTGCCAGGCGCGATGTTGGACAATTCGTTGTCGAAACACCGCCGGAATTTCTCCAATCCGGAGGGTAAGTCGCAGAGTATGAGAGAGATGAAAGGTCAGAAGAGCTTGGACATCGAGTTCAGGGAGATCGAGGTGCGCACGAGTAAGCAACAGCCGGAGATCGTCGTGAAGGCTGAAGGCGGGTCGAGAGAGGCTGTGCAGGAAGATACGAGCAAGGTAGAAATTCGAAGAAGCTCGGCTAGTATGGAGGACATCTCGAAGATGACGAAACAGACTGAAAGCGTGATGCTCGGTTCGTTGGAGCCAAAGAAACCGGAGGAACGTCCTCACACGGGTAGCCTGGACTCGATGCTGTGCAAAGAATCGACCAAGTCACGGAAGAAGCCGACAACCTATACAACGGCGGCAACGTCGAAAAAGTCCTCGCCGGGTTTGTTGTCGCGATTCAAGTCCGGTATGAGCATCGACAGCACCAGGAGCAACAGCAACAGCGACTCTTTGCACGATCAGAACTCGCAGTCGCCGAGCGGTTGGATCTCTTCCCTGACGGCGAGCTTTCGGCCGAAGAGGCAGGTTACCGAGGCTCCTTCATCGTCGCATCCTCCTCGTTCACCGAGTCGAGAGGAGATCAAGTGATACGGCCTGGTGGTCGAGGACTCATCCGAGAAACAGTTGTCCGGCCTGCACAGGTGGCTGGCTGAGAATATCCTTTGTTGCAGCGGATAGAAAACGTGCACCCGTTTCGTTCGTCGATCCTCGAACGAGGGCTACTGCTTTTTCGCGCGTTTAGTCGAGAGACAGAGAGAGAGAGAAAGATCGATGATCACATCGGAGGGAGAAGGAGACGGAGCCAAAGATCGTTGACGAAGGCTGAGAATTAAAAGATGATCGAGAGATATCGTGACACTGGAAGCAAAAGGATTCACTAACGATCAGAAAGTTCTTCTGACGTTGCTACTTCGACGCGGCGACTTGACTTGGTTCGATTCTGTCGTGAATCGTGTCTGTCCTGTTAGTTTTGAAAACGATTGTTTAGCTCGACCACGCGCGCCAGGTGTTGTTCTTCGTAAGAAAACAAATTTCCGATGAGGCTTTTCCCCGGGTCGATCGAATCGCGACACGATCTTCCCGATCGATCGATCAACGGGGCATGAAACCGTACCAATCCTCTGCCCAACAGAATCTGCATTCCGCCAACTGAACAAGTCCGTGCGGCAGACTGGGTTCGCGAAATCTCGTAATTATTTCCGCGCGAGAGACGAGAAGAAATTCGACGATTAATCCGGGTCGTGTGTACTCGGTTTTCGGACGACCTCCAATCGGTGCAACTGTAACTTAGGCGACTTCCGGACGGGCCTTCTCATCGCCGAAGAAGCAAACGTTCGCACAATGTATTTGACTGTTCTGCCGCATCGAAGGACAGCTTGGGAAACTATTATAGAACGTAAACAAAGCCGAAAGGGGAAGAAGAGGGGAGCAGGGAGAGGAAGAAAGTCTCTCGAACGTTGTGCGAGGATCAAAACAACACACGATTAATAAAATAAACAAAAAAGCGAAAAAAAAGAAGATGTCTTATAGTACGTGCGTGTAGTATGTCGATTAGCTGTTTCCAAATGTAGCCAGAGACTGTGTGAGTGTAATTAACGTTCGTGTCGAAGCCAAACTGTCGAACAGCTGGCAAATACCAAATATATGTATATTGCTCCTAATTATCGATCTCCGTTCCGAAAGCAGAGTGGATGAAAGAGGCGCGAAAGGGAGGGAGAGAGTGAGTGTGTGAAAGGAAGAATAGAGAGAAAGAAATTGCGAACGACGAAATTTCGAATTGCGAAGAGATATCAGGCGGTCGAGAGGACTCTTAATCGAATTAGTTCGAGAAGCAAAAGGAAGAGAGGTGAAACGATCGAAACTGCGAATTTGCAAGAAAGAGAAGAAGAGAACAAGATGGACGGCCTGAAAGATAGAAGAAATAAGGAAGGCGCAGTATATAGACTATTTTATTTATTGTCCAATTAAAAGAATAGCCTAATGAGTAATCATTAATGTTGTTCGTTATTAAAAGACGTGGAAGAAAAAAAAAAACACTATGCAAAAACTCCCATCGAGTCGAGAGCATAACGTATATAAATATTATAAATATATAAGGAAATGATGATCGTACGAAGAAGCAGATCTACATAATACACAAGTTAAGCGCGTAGATAGATGAATGGAAGGAAATCTAGATGGACACGTCGTGTCGAATTATCGATTGAAAAAAGAAAAATCCATCCCCCCCATTTGAAGTAAGAAGAAAGGAAAAAGGAAATACCTCCCCTGTCGCGAGAAACGAGGAGAAACGAGAAAAGAAAAGAAAA
>NW_017100268.1:1507513-1509272 GCF_001263275.1 Habropoda laboriosa | reverse complement strand
GGGGAAAAAAAAAACGATTTTGTTGATCTGTCAGAAATTTAGATGAATGTTAAATAAACGCTGTTTCCTCGCTGAGAAGGTGTCTTCCTCTGATTCAAAGGCTACGTACAAGTCTATAAGTCTAATCTAAAAAAAGCTCCTGCGCGATCATTCTAAAGATAACACTCTCCGATCTAACGATACATTTTACATAGTACAATGCCTCTCTTTTTTTTTTTCTATTTTCTCTTCTTTTTTCTTTCCCATTTCACTTGTCGTCAACGAGCGCGTTTATCCTTGACGGAGCTGTTTATTCAAACTCGTTTACTCGCTAAATTTTTCATGGATCGACAAAAACTGAACACTTGGTCTATATATTTTTCGCAGTCGCGTTTAGAACGGGGAGAAAGTAAAAATGAGAAACGGACGAATGAAGTAAAATAATGGTAGAACGGATCACACAGCCTAACTAAAATAGAGAAAAAAAAAAAAAAAGGAATCCTCGTGATGCACGCGTTTTCAGCCTCGACACAATCAGTTCTCCTGCGTAACGGCGTCTCGCTTTTTCATTTTTAGATGTTTATATTTTTATACTCCACCAGCAGTGTGTCTGTACGGCGATGAAGAACCGCATGTATTGTTGAAGTCTAGTCTTACGTTATCGTCTTCACCGCCCGCCCCGAGAGAAACCCACGCTTCCTCCGGGGGGGGCATTCTTCGTTTTTCTACGGCGATCGTAGAGCAGGAAGAAATCCCTGTTGTCCACCTATGAACCGGCCCTCTGCATTCTGCGTAATGCTTGTTCAATCCCCTCCCCCAAAACTCCCAAGAAGCCGCGAGAAGAGATTCGTTCAATGAATTTCGGAGAAACGTGTTTTTCTCCTTCTTCGAAGAGACAATTTTTAGAGGATCTTGTCAACGGGAAATAGCTATTCTCTGTTTGTCAGATTTCATGGTTACAGTTCCTTCCTACGCGTTTTTTCTCTCTCTTCATTTTCTATCTAGTTTTACTCGTTTTAGAATGAATTGGCGACACTTCGTAAGATCGTTCGTTCGATGTCGAAGCACGTAGAATAGTCGGATTGAAAATTCGTGGAAATTTGAACGTAGGTTCGACGAACGCCGATGTTAAAAGTGACAGGACACACTTTTAAATTAGGACTGTAATTAAATCTTAATCTTGAATTTTGGTTTTTTTTCTTTTTCTCTCCAATTTCTACGTCGGTTAGATTTCCAACGTGACCTTGATTCAAATGGAATCACCTTTATCTCGCCTGACTTTTATTCGATCAAATCGGAATTTTAACGAAGAAACTCGAGCCTTAAACTCGTTCTATGATTAAACGTTCACTTTGTCGACGTTCACTCGATTAGCCGATAAATCTCTTCCCACGGCGAACCACGGGTTTGCGCGAACATCTTCGGTGGACCAACTCTTCCCAGGTCGACTGTGTTGTGTAACTTCTCACACCGCGCCAATCCTTCTCCATTTCGTCGTGAAAAAATGCTCGTGAAAAGCTCGACGACCCACGTGGACGAACAAAGACAGGATCGACGAGTGTCGTGGTGTTTCCGAGCGAACGAGCCACGTTGAAGCACACACACCCACACACCACACACACACACAACGTTGTATACACGCTAATAATGTAAATTATTAAAAAAAAAAAAATTCCAGTGGTACGAGGGAAAAAAAGTATTTGATCTTACCTCATTGAACGAGATGTGAAAAGAAATTCTTCAACTACCATATACCGTACGAGGATTAAAATGAATGAAT
>NW_017100268.1:1498717-1507331 GCF_001263275.1 Habropoda laboriosa | reverse complement strand
TGTTTAAACTCTCTTCGAGCAGAAATTCGCGTCGCGATTTCACCTGAACGAAATCGAACGATCGTGTTTAAAAATCGAGGCTCGATTTCAAAAGCAAAACGAGGCTTCGAGTGGACCGGGAACGGGAAAGAGGAAACGAAACTCGATGGTCCCAATCGTGTCGTATTAGGGATGTTTACGATGATATGGAAAAAATTTTTCACTCGTCAATTGAACTCGTTTTACTGCACGCGGAGGTTGTAGCCCACGCGTGTCCCAATTATTCTCGTCAATTACCCCATGCGTAATCGATCGAATGCGTTTTCTCCTGTCGATGGCCACCGAGTGAGAGAGAGAGAGAGATGGAAAATAGTAAGACAGCGTGTGAGACTCTTTAGAATGAAGCTGAGAGAACCACTATTCCGGCACGAATTTCCCTTTGTCTGCAACCTTCCTGGTCCTCGTTTCGTTGCCCATTCAGAACCACCTTCACCGCGAAATGCGAAGCTAATTAGCGAGTAAGGGATCAATCGTCGCGTTAAGCGAATATGTTGGTCGACGAGCGCGTGGCGACGACGTGATTAATCGAGATGCGCTAATACGAATTCGTTTTTCGTTAACCTTTATCGTGAGAACGTCCAGTTGTTGGAAAATCGCTGAGTCGTTTGCATTTGATTGGATAGAGAAGTACGTGATTGCTTCGGTTTCGAGAGGATGGAGTAGAGGATGTTTAATTGAATCCAGGTGAAAATTTAGAATTTGTACTGGTGATTAGAGTAAATTTGAACGCTTCTGATTAGGTAGAGGCAAACGTTATTTAGTATCGAATGCAAAGGATATTTTTGAAATTGGAGATATTTGAAGAAATTCTTAATTTCCTAATTTCTAATTTGTAATTTCCTTGAATAATTTTAAAAATCACAGACTCTATAGACAGATTCTATAGTTAACAAAGTAACTTGCTGTCGTTTTCAGTCAAATTCACGAATTCGAAGGAGTTACAGCTTTGTACATTTTAAACTGATCAACGAATGATTTTTTAATTGATTGTGGAAACCTTGCCTTTTTAGCTACAAGCAGTGAAAATTCTCAAAATTTAGCGTCAATCTTTTCAGACCGCAAATGAAAAAGAATCCAGTGACAATTTGAACGTCTCTTTAAAAAATAATAGAGAAAACGTGTAGGTTTCTGCTGGCGTCGCGTGCGTAGAGTTTCCCGACAACGGCAATTACCGAAATGCACGGCCGAAAACGTTCTCCCGTGACGAGAATTTTCGTGCCAAGGAATGTTGGCCAAGTGTAATTTCCGAAAGAAACCTACTTTTTATTCGTTAAGTGTTTCGCTCCTTCTGTGGTTCTACTCGAACCTAATGCTAGTGATAATAATGAAAGAAAAGAAAAGCGAAGTTCACAGTGTACAAAAATATAGGAAAAACGGTGTGAAACTGGATAAACGTTTGTTTTTGTGTGAAATTGTCAAGCCAAAGATAAAAAAAAAACACACGCACACAGCTATCGAATAGCGAACGATAAATATAACATGGAAGAATTTCATTTGGAAGGAGGCATTGTCGAGCGCGACTAACTAATTTAATGAGTTCACGTTGCAAGTAATACATTACTGCGTGTTCTGTAATTAACTTGACAGGTGGCAAACCTGGGGGTATCCGATAGATCTAATTAGACACAAGGGGAAATATTATTTTCTAATTAAACCGTTCGCGAACAGTGTTTTTCGCTCGAATAATCAGCTGGACATAGTTGATGAAATATTCATTTCGAAATGCAAAATGTGAAATCTGCCGATCAAACGTGACATAAAGAGTTAATGGAGACATGACTATTAATGTAGCATAATTCCCGACGGACGTAAAATGTAAAACTCTTAGTTTGATTGCGTGCACGACATTATCGCGTACTTTTTACTACTTTCTACGACAAACTGATATGCACTTTACTACCCGAACTAATTATTTTAATTTCCGCTGAAAGTTGTGGCGATTTTTCTTTTCGCTCCTCAAAATGAAATTTCCTTCCCTGCCGCTCTAAATTCGCGACGCGTGAAACAGTGACAAAGTTGGAAAGGAAAGCAAAGAAAACACCGCCGAATCCCACAGATCAATCCGAAATATTCGCCATGGCAGCGGAGAAAGGAAAATTCGAACTTTGGTGTGAACAAAAAGCGAATATTTCGCGTTGATCTAGGGTTTCCTCGAACTGTTAAAAATGCTATCTACCAAGAGAACCGAACCAAGTGTTTCGCGTTTCGTAATCTTCCTTTGTTACTTCTCGTCCGCTGTTCGAACTGTGAATTTTCCGCGACACTGGGAGAAGACCGCTGATACGGCAGAAACGTACACCGGACTCGTTAACCGACTCGCGGTAAACGCACGATAAAGGTTAAACGGTGCAGCAACGCCGGAAAGGGCTGCAATTACTGTAACGAAGGAACAGGTCGAGAGATGCGCGCGAAAAAAAAAAAAAGAAAAAACGACTCTGGATGTATGTATAACGTGTATTTACCTGACGAGAGAGAATTGTGGAACGGAGGACGTGAAATAACGGCTAAGCTCGCGGGCGAGTTACTATCATGATATTGTAAACGATGAATTGTATAGTTATTATGTGTGTAAGATTACCGTGAAACAAATTCAAGCACGTTGCAGAGGCGTGTACCTGGATGATGTTCGAGCGGTGTTCGATGGCGGCGATCGGTTGTTGTTTGTTCGTGGAACGGGGAAATCGAAAACGGTGATTGGAGAGTTTGTAACATGTTCGATTTTGCGCTTGTTCGAATTTTTTTCTTAAATTGTCAGCGACTTTGAAGTTAAATTTCGGCCAAGCTAGGTGCAAAGAGCGACGTAGTTTAAAGGTATCTCTCGTTTGCTTTTTTTTCAATTATTAGTGGTTTTGAAATTAAGCATTTGACGAAGCTAGATGGAAAGATTAGAATAGTTTAGAGGTTCAGTGGCAAATGGTAATTCACATTCGAATTTCCTTTTCGAAATGAAATTTCGACGAAATTAGCTGGAAAGTGGTTGAAACAGGTCGACGAGGTACAAATACATGAATAATCCTGGAAGGAAATGGAATTGAAACGTGAATGCAAAGAAAGTGTAATATCTTTGAAGTGATTCGAGGAGATCGTTGATGAAACGACATCGTTACTCATGAGTCGGTTAAATGTTCAGTACTGTAGAAACTTCCGTAAATGAACATTTCAGAACGATATAGAGGATCTACGTTGAAGGAAGCAGCAAAATTATTAATATACGTATGTATAGAGATTAATAATTTTAACGATACTTAGCTGTATGGCCTACCAAAAGAAAGAAAATCTTTATAAGGATCATTCAGAATTTGTACTGAATTATAAATGATGAATGACAATATTACGATTGTACATGATAAATGTGTCTATCATTTAGCATGTAAACCAAAGTAATCAATGTTACACATTTTCATTGAGAAATCATTTCACGAATAGCGACGTTCTAGCATTTCGAGTGCCGATCATTGTACACGTTGAACCGCGTTTAAACGTACTCTCGCTAAATCCTTCTTATTTCCTTACGAATCTCCAGAACGTAACTCGTATATAGTCTAAATTAAGTATAACTTGGTACACTAAGTAAAAGAATACGACTGTACCAAAGACACGGTATTTATTCCTACCTACTGATTACAATCAACTGAACGTGATCTCCCGGTCGTCTTCGAAGATACATTTAACTCTCGACCAAACGTAGAATCATTCCGTCGAAATTATTAGTTTCAAACCACCTTTCGTTCGAGCTATTTCTCCAAAACGAAACTGATGCCTCTAAACTTTCCGTTCATTCGCCGATATCATCAAAGGAAATTGAAAACCGCTGAACTCCGCTGTGGGAGTTATCCAAGTGTGTTTCCATTCGACAGCGCAGAATCATTATTCAGTGATTGCGATTATCACGCGTTCGATCAAAAGCACGCTCTCTCTCTCTCTCTCAACAATCACAACGATCGCGTGACCATAGTTCGACTAATTTGCGAACAGATGTCCGAGAAACGTGTTGACGCCGTGATCGAACAGTGAGCTCGAACCAGGTGCCGGGATGCCGCACGGTGTCCGCCATTCCAATTTGATTCCAAGGTGTCGTACTAATATATTACAGAGATTTAATTGTAAGTTAAGCGGCGGTCACGCACGGGCCACGTGGCGGGCGACCGGCCGGTTAGTCTCTTTTGTAAATGAGAATAAGTGAATGAAATAAATATATATATATACGTGACCGCGTAAGTGAAAAAGGAAACGTCTCTCGTGTTTTTCTCCGTACACTGTATTTTTCCTTTCAGCGTGAAACGGGAGGAGAAGAAGAAACTGCAGGAACATGGTTGCAATTTTTAGTATAAATCAGGTGTTTTTAATCGGAACTTTCAGAACGCTTGCAAGCTACATTTCGTTGGAACTGAGAGAGAATGATGTTGTTAATTTGTCGGTCGTATGTTTAAGTTAAATTAACATTATCGTTGTCATAGTAATTTTCAAGAATTTATCCAGCCGAGCTGTTCACTTTCCGGAGGTTTAGGTAGAGTCCCCCTAGAGCTGTCGTGGTGAGTCCTTTGGGATCCAGAACCATTGGGGTTATCGTTTTCTCACATGGTGTGACTTCGTAGTCCTTTATCAGCTGGAGGATACCGAGTTTCGATTGCATGAGTCCTAATCGCATACCTGAAAGGAGGATCGTTGTGAATATTAAGAGGGATTCTAGTCTAGAGTTCTATTAGAGATATTTTTTGCAAACAAACTATAAGACTTCTTGGTATATTTGTTCTTCTTAAAGCGGAAATAATCAAAGTTGACTGAATTATAAATGCGTAAGAATAATATAAAGTATGTATTGAAGAGAGAATTTTAACTAAGTAACTGATTACTCTGTTAAAATATATCTCGGTGAAATAAAAATACTAAAATTAACATCGATTTTTCTCTATCTAGCGTTCTTATCATTGTGTCAGGGATGCTTGGAAACATTTACTAATTGATCCTCTTCTCATCTGTTTTTATCAATGTCAGCCTAAACAGCGTGTCGTTTCACAAGCGCCAATGCTATCGAAATTAAATACAGATCTATCTGACAAGAGAAAATCATTTGGACTTAGTTTTTCTAATTTTTATCTTAACAGTTTCGGAGCTGCTCTATCTCTTCGAGATAACGTGAATTAATCTTGTTTTGATAAGCAAGAACACGATTTGGTACCAGAAAGTGTATTATACATAATTATTTCAGGAAGGAAGAAAGAAGACTGACTCCAACATATTTTCCCCAATATTTACGATAAAAGAAGATTTTTAAATTAATGAAAATTTTCAAATTAATCTCAAAATTTAAGTTCGCCTTTCAAATTAATTCCAGAATATAAATTTGCTTTTCAACATTTTTCGAAATTAAACTTACGAAAACGTAGTTCTGAAGGAGGACGAAAGCTACGGAAGAAAAAATTAATCAGCCTTTACGTACCAATACAAATGTGAGGTCCTTCGCCGAAGGGGAAGTAAACGAATTTTGGCCTGGTTTGTTTGGCTTCCTCGGTGAATCTGAGAGGGTCGTACTTTTCCGGATCCGGGAAGTATTGTGGATCGTAGTGCATACCTATCATCGAGATGAAAATTGGAGTGCCTTTCTCCAACACTAGATCGGAATTGGGCACTTCGTATTTTGTGGAGGTGATTCGATCCAAGAATCCTAACGGAGGATATTTGCGGAGGGTTTCTGAGATTACCATGTCGAGATATGGTAGAGTCATCACCTGGAGAAGAGGAATCGTTGAACGTCGAAGAAAGTATTGCACGCTTAATTGTGCCATTTTTGTTTTTTAAACGATTGGCGATGATAGACTGCGGATTTTTCTGCATTCGTGGAAAATGTGAAAGCACAACAATACACAGAATGCACGTAATAAGGAAAAATATATAGTGAATAAAAAAATTGTCTATTTAGCTTCTGTTTCTTTTTTAATTATATTCATAATAATATGAATTTGCATGAAAGTCCGCAGTCTAGTGATATAATGTCGAGAAACAATTAATTTCTATTATTCTACTGTGGCGAGTAACGAAATCATAATTTTTTAATGTGACATATGAAGATAATTGGAACAAATTTCTAATCGTACCATTTCGTACGTGATTTTGCCATCAGACTTCGAGAGAGCTTCGCGAATCTCGTGCCTAAGAGTCTTCTGGACATCGAGGTTCAGAGCAAGCTCGTACAATGTGAAGGACATCGTGGTGGAAGAAGTTTCGAAGCCTCCGGTAAAGAATACTGCTGCTTGGGCTACTAAATCGTCACCGTTGAATTCTGAAATGAAAACCTTCCTATTTACTCGATCATCAGGAGAATTTATCGTAATTTCAAATCCATTCTTCACAGCTAAAGCACAGCTTTCACTCTCATTCTTTTTCACATGTTTCATTACTGGATGTAAATTAATAACGATATAATTTACCATAATCGTCGATTTTTCACACCTGAGACTCTAAATTCTATTCAAAGTGGAAAATCACATTTGTTGATGCCTTCGTTGAGTATAAATTAATAATAATTTAATTTATCATAATCGTCGATTTCTCACATCTGAAACTCTAAATTCCGTTCAAAGTGGAAAATCGCAATTCCTCGTTCCAACATCTTTAATCGTTCGAAGAGTAGATTGACGATACTAATTTAAATTTACCAAATTAATCAAAAGCTGCGTAACGTTTCAGCTGTTATTAACGAACGCGAATTTGACATGTTAAATTACTCACGGAATCCCTCGAGAGTGTTGTCATTCTGGTGATTCTCCTTCAGCTCGATCAGAAGATCGATGAGATCGTTCCTCTTTACTCCCGATTTGATTCGCTCGTTGATCACCTCCCAGAAAACGGTTCTGAAGAATTGAGTTGTATCCTTCCCGAAGAATTTCGGCCGAATGTACTTTACCAAGCCCGGCACGAAAAATATCACGAGAAACTCCAAGGAACGACGGAAATTGTAGCCGAATATCTTCCTGCCTATTTCGCGGAACTCTGCGTTCGGGTTGTTCAGAGAATTCACGTTCAATCCGAACGCAGTGCTACCGATCATGTCGGTGGTGAAATTTGCGCAAAGATCCTTGAATTCCATCACTTTTTCGTGATCTGGAACATGTGTCAAAGCGTCGGTATCGTACGATAAATTTCGAAAGTTTCAAACAGTGATTTGAATCCCGTGCAAAAGGAACTTCAAAAAAAAAAAATGACCCGAGTTCGATCGATATTTAACGTTTGAACTGGACGTTGAATTAAAATCTGCGCAGAGGAAAGAGACATTTACATGAAATCACCTCTATGCATAAAATTCTGCTGGCGCATTTACGTTGACACTATAATGATGTAATTATAGATCGAGCGCGGTTATCGAGGAACACAGCAGCGGAATAAAGATTTGCATAAACAATGCTGCGTAAATTATAAATACTGAAGTAACTTCGATAATACAAATACATTCGGTATACATGTGTTATAAAAATTATTTAATAAACAAGATAACCATATGTTACAGCTTCACTCGACGTAGCAAATGCTATTGCAAGATTCTAAATTTGATCGAATTACAAAAGGAATCTAACGTCACCGATTATCAACACGAAAACATTCAACGACACGTTTACATAATTTTTGCATAACAGCGGAATATTATCGTAAACATGCTTCGTCACGATTAATGCCTTCTTTACAATCTTTCCGCGAAATTCCTGCTCCGTTAAGAAGGAAAATCGTAGAAATATTACAGCGTTAAGGGATACCGTTTAAAAATTTCTCAGGAAGCTCTCACATATAAATAATATTAAAAAAAAGAAAAAATAACACAGTATTCCAGAAGATCTGACAATGTCCATAAATTTTCATCGCTAATTTCTCGCGCATGGTTAAAAACAAACCTTACTCACCGTCCACGAGCAACGACTGGATATGGCGTTCCATGTCCTTAGCGACCAGCAGCATTAACTCGAACATTCTCTTGAGTTTTCCCGCGGTGTAAATCGGCGTCAGCTTCGCTCTGAGGACTTTCCACTCAGGATTCTTCATCATGAACAAGTTCGTGTACCCGAGACGATCGTTTATAGGATCCGTGGACGCGTGTCTGTCAGCGAACGCCTGAAAGTCCTTCACCAGGATCTGCTTCACGAGTTCAGGATCGCGAGCCAGAAAGTATGGCTTGTCGAAGATGTAGAAACCCATGTAAGGTAGTCCTTTGCCTTGATCGTACAGATCCTTCACGAATTCTGAGGGTGCCTTCTTCATCAGAAGACAGTCTGAGAAGTTACCGAAGAAGGGCGTAGGTGTGGGCTCCATGATACCTAGTTTTGTCCAATATTTGAATTTGCGGGTCGCGAACAGATAGGCGGCCACCATCGTGGACATTAAAATAAGGATGCCATCCAGGCCCCAGTAAGGCGTTAGCAGCGCCATTTTGAAGGGATCTGGAGAAGAAGAAAGGTTCGAGTAATTGGGAGGACGAATTTTTGAATATTTGCTAAATTAAATTTTTATTAAGTTAAGTTTCTCTTAAATTAGATTTTTATTAAGGTAGATTTTTGTCAAATTAGATTTTTATTAAATTACGTTTCTT
>NW_017100268.1:1490021-1498593 GCF_001263275.1 Habropoda laboriosa | reverse complement strand
TAAATTGGATTTTCATTAAATTCAGTTTCTCTTAAATTAGATTTTTGTTAAATTAGACTTCTATTAATATAGATTTTTATTCAATTAGAATTTTCATAGTGTTTGAGAAAGATTCTATAATCTATACGTCTTCGGATATAAAGATTACTGTTGCAATGTTTTGAATAGTAACAGGTTAGAAGCTTTCTTAAGAAGACAGTTCAAATGAAGTATTCTCTGAAACAGTTGTTCAGTAGGAAAGTAACTCTAATGGGCAATTATTCATTAATACTAAGAAGAAATATTTCTACTAGGAAAGGAAAAAGATAAGTTTATCTGGTCTTTAAGTTAGGCAAATGAAAGCACAGTTTTGTTTGTATTTGAAGAAAATACTATCGTTGTGGTACATTTAGAAAAGACATTATCGCTGTTGGAATTGAATAGACGTAGAAAGATAGACATCAATTTGATAGATACGAAAGGAAAAATACACAAACCACGGAACATCTTGTTAACGCGTTTGAAAGATATATTTTCCTTGTACAAAACCTAAAGGATGTATGCTAACTTTTTTTTAACTATAAAAATTTTGATTTAAAAATCATTCGAAGAAATTGTGCGTTGCTTAAGTTGACGATAGTAATGGAAAGGATTTAAGAACTTTCGAAATTTAACATGAATTGCAATTCTCCGACGTTGTGATTAAGAGTAACTAATTTAAATGATTAAAACTTTTTTCGTTAACGATAACCATTATCAATAATGAAAGTATATTTTGGTTTCTGATAACCCGTTTCGGTCACGAGACATTTTTTTTTTAGTTACTAATAATGTATACAAATCTTAATAACCTATTTCTGTTTTTCTTAACCACTTGCGGTGGAGAGACGTGCCACGCACGTCGAGATGCTACTGTTACCGGAACGCCAGCGACGTGTGTAACACGCGAGTGTAAAAAATGTCTTGTAGCGTTACACATTCCAAGCTGTTTTGAAAAATATCACACTCTGCAAGATTATTAATAAATAAATTTAGTATTGATAGACATGTAATTTTATCATCAGTTGATGCGTCTTTATATTCTCCTCTGGAACCCCCCAAACGCTGCTCGAACGCGCCGCGAAGTGATCTGCACTCGACTGTTCTGGCACGCGCAACCGAGAATTTCTTTGCACCGCAAGTGGTTAATTGCAGAGTTGAACTGTGAATTTTCGTTTTATCTTTTCAAATGCATTTTATTGACACAAATTGATACTTGTTATCAGCAACCTAAGAGACAACATTCTTTTTAAATCGGTAATTAGAGTAAGCAAATTTTTTCGACATCGATATTGATCATCGGTAACGAAACAAAATTTTCGCGATCGATCAAGGTTATCGGTAACTATAAATAAAATTTTCTTCATCCATCATGGTTATCGGTATCCAAGAACGATTAGAATATATTATATTCTATTATGTCATATATTATATTAAATGTACCACATTTACGAGTTAACAAAAAAGTTATTTAAATAAACTCAAGTATAGTAAATAAAGTGTCTATATGTACCTAATTATTTCCGTAAGGATCAGAAATACGAAAAAATGTTTCATATGAAAGTTGTATGGTATCAAGGGAAAGGTATAATGATAAGAATTGTTTGACCTTGAGATAACCTTGGCGAGTCCTGCGAAGGTCACGATTAAATTTTTAAACGGAACACTATATTTCTTATAGCAGATTCTTGTAGCTAATACCGAGACGAATTCGAAACACTACATACACATGTACTTTCCGTAAACCGTTGTTGAGTTATTAAGTATAATATAAGTGCACCGTGAGAAGATTTCACAGTCGAACTTTCAACCGGTTTGATGGCTCGCAGGCTTCAAATTTAAGCTTTAGAAAAGCCGCGATAGTGGTCGAATGCTACTTTCCTCAAAATATTCTTCTCCAACTTTTCGTGCATGCTTCGGATCCCTATTCTACTGCAAAATTAATCACCGATCAACCCTAAATTCAAATTTGACCCTGTAAATTCCGGTCTAAAATGAATTTTATCTAAGTCTAAGATGAGTAAAAATAAAAGATCCAGACTGCCGACAAGTGAAGGGAAACAGAAGAAAATTCGATGTTTACTTAGAATTTTCAAGAGAGAATTAATCACCGTTCAACCCTAATGAATTATACTAAAAATTGAATTCTAAGATAGATGAAGATAGAAAATCTATACTACCGGCAAGTGAAACGAGGCGAAAGAAAATTCTACATTTACTTACAATATTCTAGAGAATACTCGGGTCACCGTGAAAGTGAAATTTCGTCGAGGATCGCGAACGCTAAAATTTCGGACACACTGGGGTTCACATTCCCACGAAGAACACGTCTCGAACCGTGTGCCGCGTTGTTCACAATGACTTTCGTATCATTGGCCGCAATCATATATGGACGAGCGAGAACTGAGAAACTCCCTCCTCCTTCAGAATCTATTTACGCCTTATCACCGTTCTGCCTCTAAAACGTCACTAGACATGTTTATTTCTTACACTTGGCCTACTATGCGTATCTCAACGACACTAAAATCTGAAACTTTTACTCGAGCAACAGAGCGAGCATCTACACTTTCCGCAACGAGTATCAGCTGTGATATGATAATCGTCTTTTCTTAGAACTCACAGTTCAATTGTAACGTTTTATTATTCAGCATGAAAATTCGGAATTTTCCTCGATAGATAACGAAGTGCGATTAATCGTTTAATTATACCTAATTCAGTGGTGAATATTCGCAAAGTTTTCGTTGCTCGATGTTTATCGACTACAAACTGAAGATAACGCTCGACGATTTTTCCAATCTAGTCGTAAACTGATTAAAACAATCTCTCTTAGTCGCAGTACATACATCGAATTGTCAGAATATTCGAAGACTGATCGAGCACGATTTGATTGGAAACACGAGAAATATCTAACACACGTAAACATAGACTTAATCGTTTTGTGTATCAAAATGAATTGTTCGATGAAAAGTTAGAGAATCAGGAAACGATATTTTACAAGTCTTAAGGAAATGAGAGTTATCGAACGATCTTCTGAAGGGGAATAAGAAAAGCCACGTCAGATTCGAGACTAGTTTCTGTGTGTTGGTAAACTCTGTTCAAAATAAGAGTAACCTCGCTTCGCGCATGGGGCGTGCCTAAGGCAGGGCTAGAACCACTAGGCGTCCAGACCCCCACTTAACCGCCTATGTTTCTCTCCGTCTTACCCTCTGCTACGCTCTCCGTCAATGCGCAGAACGGACGAGAATCGGTCCGAGTGCAAGGTTACTCTTATTTTGAACGACGTATACCTGTTTTAGTTGTTCAAGTTAGTTACGTTGTTGACAAATTCCGATAACTTCTCTCGTGTTGAGATAAAACGAGTGATTCAGAAAGTACAAAGTCTACTTCTTCGTACCTCCAGCTGCTTTTATAAATTGCGTAACAATGTATATTATAAAACTGTTAATTTGAGAAGTTACTCGAACGTTATCGTTATTTTCAGCGCTACTAGAGAGGCCAACGAATAATGCACATTGCGGAATTATGCAACTATTAGTTAAGGTGCATTTATTCGGATAATTACTAGTCTAGCTTCTCGAAAAACGTTTTATACGACGGGTATTTGTGTGTGGCTCGATAAATGATACTTAAACGTGCTGTGCCTTTTACACTGTTTTTATTTACAGTTGACTCATCGTCGAACTGTTTATTCTACCTGGCAGCAAACGTGTTAAACTGTCCATTTAGATTTTGTTTTTCCCTTTTGGTGAAGATGTGGGGTATATTTTGTTAGACAAAATTTTACAAAGTGTTAATTGAATCGTACTATGTTTCTCTCTTCTCAAAAATAATCATTTGGAAAAATTTGGCAAGCGTGTTGAACTGTCCATTTAAATTTTACTTTTCTCTTTTGGCGAAGATGTGGTATACTTTGTTATATGAAATATTTCAAGGTGTTAATCGATTTCTGGCTCGTAATATTAAATTTCTCACTTTGCAAAAATGGAAATGGAATCTCACTCTCACTTGGGAAATTTAGAGAAGGTCCGTTTAAATTTTATTCTTTTCTTTTGGTAAAGATACAGTATATTTTGTTAGATGAAATATTTCAAAGTGTTGATTGAATCGTCATTCGTAATATTAAATTTCTCTCTCCCCAAAAATATTCGCTTGGAAAAATTCAGGAAACGTCCATTTAAATTTTACTCCCCCCTTTTGGCAAAGATATAGTACATTCTGTTATACAAAGCATTACAAAGTGTTAAATCACACTACATCTCTCTCTCCCCAAAAATATTCACTTGGAAAAATTCAGGAAACGTCCATTTAAATTTTACTCCCCCCTTTTGGCAAAGATATGGTATAGTTTGTTACACAAAACGTTACAAAGTATTCAATCTCCCTCTCCCCAAAAATATTCGCTCGAAGAAACTTGTCAAAGAGAAAATTAATCGCCAGGTATCTCCATCGCTCTCACATAGATCCTAACCAAACCGTTCAAAATTCGTCAGAAAAATTTCCTTCATTTCCACCGCGAAATATTCGTCCAGGACGAGGAAATCGCAGCGAAATGCCCGAGGAGCGTGGCAAGTTGACACGTGCACGATCAAAATAATTGCGGAGTCACTGCCGCGGCTAGTTTTCATTCCTCGAAGCTTCCAGTTCCATCCATCAGTTTCAATTCTCGCAGGCCTCTTCGTTTGCCAGACGTGACTCGTCGTGACTCGGAAATTACTGTTCGTGATACGTTTGAAAATCGAGATGTACACGCGTGCAACAGTCTTTCCTACGACGCGCTCGCAATTTCTGCTCGTCAGTGCAAACCGCTCATTACACCGCCGCCGCGCCACGTTGCATGCCGTGTTCGTCGAAGGAAAATCCTGGCACGCATATCTACTTGCTCGTCCAAGTAAAAACAAGAGTATCGTTCGTTTGAATCGGTGACGTGGGAAACGACCTCACCGGCAACATAGTGCAACAATGATTGCCACCGCAGCATGCAGGATGACAGAAGGAAACAGGAGCTTTTTCAACGTTCGAAATGAGGACGACCGTCGTAGTGGTGGACGTGAACGACGTTTCAATTACTATTCGCGATGGTGAGGTGAAATTACAGGTGAATTATCGGCGTGTAAAATGAAACGAGAGTCTCCGGGCAATTTTCTTCTTGATTTAGGATGTCGAACGAAGGACAATGGAACAGGTGTCACGAGTTACGTTGCTGAAAGTTGGGAAAAATTGGGACTGATGGAGAATTAAGCTTCGTTCATGGCGCAAGAGGTTCTAAGTTTGTTTAATGTTACTATACAGGCAAATTTATTTATTATTCATTTAAAAATGTGTGGTATCAGAAATATAAATAGATATTTATTAACAAAATATAAGAATAACTGTGATACATTGGGCTTTGACACACGCTTCTTCGATTCACGCCTCTCGACTTTTTCAAACACACTTGCCCTTTCATCCCTCGCACGCCGTACTTTATAGCCGGGCCCTTCGTGAGCCTCTTGTCGCCGGGGCTTTTTCCCTTTGGGCCTGGCTGTCGTCGCTCGTCGCCCGCTTTCTCTCTCATCCTTGCAATTACGATGCTACAAATGTGATTTATTAACATTATTTTGCGGCGGATACATGGTAAGAAGATAGAAGGATTCGATGAAATTTTGCGAGTGTCAGAATCTTATTCTGTTGTTATTTAAATTTATTAAAAAATTCGGTAACATAAATCATACAGTTATGGCGTTGTGTATTTAATTTCAAGGCAATCTTTTTCATTTGTCCCTAGAAACACTGCTTAATTAGTATTCACCTGTATGAAGCAATATTACCAAATAAATCGTACAAAATTACACAGGTGGAATTTATAATCGAACGAGTACGATACCAGTTTTCTTTCAGATTACTCAATCGTGCACATAATCAACCAATTTGCAATCAATCAACCGACCGTATTATTACCGCAGACATGGATATACTCGAAAACTTATCTAAATCACATTCGTCTTACCACTCGAACTATAACTTCGCCTCATTGTGATCGAACGGACGACCAATTTAATACACAATTTACTCGTGATTCTCTTTAAGATTGGTAAGAACCTCGTGGTACACTGAATCATCTGAAGTCAATCATGCTTACGATCCGAGCGAATGTTCGAGCCTAGAATGCAATTATCCTTGCACGTTCACCTGTATCCGAGTATTTTTGCTATCTGGCGAGCACTTGGTGGATTTTTCCTCGATCGAAGCCTCATCTTCGTATCCAGCAGAGAAACCAGTCTTCGGGGAGGACGGAAGGATCGACGGCAATTTCAATCTACCGTGAAGTTATATACTTCGAGTCACGAAATTCGCTACCGCGTTGCTCACGCGAACATCCAACAGGCCTCGGCTGCAATTTGCTGCAACTTAAATCCAGTTCGCCCTCGAGAATCAATCGGTTTCGTTTTCTCTCCTCCTTTTCTTATCACCAAGAAGATTATGGTTTTGTTGAGTTCCTCGTGTCAATACACTTGATGAATTCTCTGCAACACATAACAAAGTTTCGCTCGATAAAGGGAATGGATCGCGTGTCCCATGTAAAAGGATATTTTGTAATTTCATGCAGGACTCGTTTCTTGTGCAAAATGTGCAATCTTCTAATTAAATATCCTGTCAATTCTGATAATTTATCAGTTAACTCGAGAAATTTTTAGTTCTAGACCATGTTTGAACGTGTTTCCACGTCACCTTTCTCACGGTGAACGAAAAAATAGGTCGTTCTATTTGAAAAACTGTTAGTGTCGGTGAAATCTCGGGAGGTATGACGTTCAGATGATTTTTACGCACGTAGTCCAATTTTCCAGCTGAAATATAATAACTTTCTTCTCAAGCATTTTTTCCTATCTTTAGAAATAACTAAATAATTAAGGGTGGCAGAGTTAAGTGGGTCACCCTGTATACAGGCAACTCTTGTACGACGAGACAGAGTTCCTACAACACGGTTTCGCTCTAATTTAGTTAAATGGGTGGAATTAACCATTGCGTTTCTGTGACTTGGTCACTAGAGACCCGTTGATTTTAGAGGGATGAAACGCACTGTGACGTAACTGTTTATGTTAATTTTGAAGTGACGATATCGCCTTTGGAAGAGATCTTTGGTGAAGGAAGTATAGTCGGTGGAAGAAATACAGCGTAGAGGAGGAGTGTGAATTTTTTAAGTCCTTAAGGAAGGGAAAGGTTCGACGTCAAGATTCGAACTTGTGAATTTCAGATCCACAGCATCACTGGAGAGTTGATTTAATCGCAACTTCTGTGGGAGAGTAGCGAAGATGGCCTGACTGCTTATTTTCCGCTTATTCGGTAAGGCATTGACGTCGGAAGTCTTAATATTGCTTTGCCGGACAATGGAGAGAAGTGCCTTAGCAGCAATTATTTGGAATAATTTTTGTCCGGGACTTGAAAACATTCTTACGGGATATATAATTTAAATCGAATGATCGAATTAGAAATCGTGAGGTTTTTGATTGGAGGAGTTTCATTTGAGGGTTTTAAGAATGATGAGAGGGATTGCTCTGCTCAGTCTGCCGTCGGCGTTCAAAGAGGAAGGATCGAGGGAATCATCGACAGCATCGTCAGAAACGAAGTATTATCAGGTTGGTTGATTATTAAAATAGAAATTCTTTGAATTTTTCTCTTTTAACAATAATTATTGTAAATTAGAGCATGATTGCATGCAGTAAGCAGTTTAAAATTGATACTTTTAAGAAATTTTCAACTGCTCTAACGTTGCTCGTAATATAGTTAGCAAGATTAAATTTATACTTCATTTTTAAGTACTTTGACTCTGGAATGATAAGTATTTCCAGTTAAATAACAATTTACACCATTGTTTATAATTATTGCATGCCTTAAATAATATTATCGTACGTTTCAACTGAATGAAACAGCTCAATATATTAATTTTCCTTTGAATTAACCATTGTATTCGATAGATTAGTCAGAAATTGTTTATAACTTTTATTACAAATTGGAAAAATTAATGTTCTTCACGTATGAATTACAGATGGACCATCCAGGACACCCTAGAAATCAAGGAAAGGACCTGAACATCAGGAAAACTGAAGAAATACAATTATTTATGAATAAATCAGTTGTTTATTGTAAAATTATTGTACAAAATGAATATTACAAAAGGTTACAATATACCAGTATTGTTTTACAGCACTTTACACTCTATTTACTGCTCCCTTGCACTCCAAATCCAATTGTTTATGCAATAAACCCATTGTTTAAACAATTTTCCGTTGCAAAAGTCGATAAATTAATGGCAGAAACCACCAGGAATGCGTTTCCATCGAAAAAATCGAAAAAATCCCGAAATTCGAGCGAAAACTACGAAAATTAGAGAAAGTTTTCGAAAATCGCGCCGAATATACTCGTTCGGTGCTAAGGTCCTCGAGAATTCCTGGAATTTACGTCATTTCTCGGAAATGACGAAATTTCCAAGAATCGAGGCGATTCCAAGAATTGACCAATGGGCCTTCGAAAATTTCAGTTCTCGAGAATTCCTGGAATTTTCGTCATTTCTCGGAAA
>NW_017100268.1:1478250-1489691 GCF_001263275.1 Habropoda laboriosa | reverse complement strand
AGTCACTTCCAGGAATCGACCTCCTATCATATCATGTTCGCCTATTAGAAAGTCAGGATTTCCGATTTTCGAAAATTTTTGCCCGAAAATCGACTTTCTAATAGGCGAACATGATGTGATAGGAGGTCGCTTCCTGGAAGTGACTCGATTCTCGGAAATTTCGTCATTTCCGAGAAATGACGAAAATTCCAGGAATTGACCAATGGGTCTCCGAAACTTTCAGTTCTCGAGAATTCCTGGAATTTTCGTCATTTCCGAGAAATGACGAAATTTCCGAGAATCGAGGCGATTCCGAGAATTGACCAATGGGCCTTCGAAACTTTCAGTTCTCGAGAATTCCTGGAATTTTCGTCATTTCCGAGAAATGACGTAAATTCCAGGAATTCTCGAGAACTGAAAGTTTCGAAGGCCCATTGGTCAATTCTCGGAATCGCCTCGATTCTCGGAAATTTCGTCATTTCCGAGAAATGACGAAATTTCCGAGAATCGAGGCGATTCCGAGAATTGACCAATGGGCCTTCGAAACTTTCAGTTCTCGAGAATTCCTGGAATTTACGTCATTTCTCGGAAATGACGAAATTTCCAAGAATCGAGTCACTTCCAGGAATTAACCTCCTATCATATCATGTTCGCCTATTAGAAAGTCGATTTTCAGCCAAAGGGTCTTCGAAAATTTCAGTTCTCGAGAATTCTTGGAAAACACGTCATTTCTCGGAAATGACCAAAATTCCAAGGTCCAGTGGTCAATTCTTGGAATCGCCTCGATTCTTGGAAATTTCGTCATTTCCGAGAAATGACGTAAATTCCAGGAATTCTCGAGGACCTTAGCACCGAACGAGTATATTCGGCGCGATTTTCGAAATCTTTCTCTAATTTTCGTAGTTTTCGCTCGAATTTCGGGATTTTTTTGATTTTTCCGATGGAAACGCATTCCTGGTGGTTTCTGCAATTCATTTATCAAGATTTGCAACGGAAAATTGTTTAAACAATGGATTTATTGCAAAAACAAGTGGATTTGGAGTGTAAGGGAGCAATAAATAGACTGCAAAGTGCTGTAAAACAATACTGGTATATTGTAACCTTTTGTAATATTCATTTTGTACAATAATTTTACAATAAACAACTGATTTATTCATAAATAATTGTATTTCTTCAGTTTTCCTGATGTTCAAGTCCTTTCCTTGATTTCTAGGGTATCCTGGAAGGTCCATCTGTAATTCATACGCAAAGAACATTAATTTTTCCAATTTGTAATAAAAGTTATAAACAATTTCTGACTAATCTATCGAATGCAATGGTTAATTCAAAGGAAAATTAATATATTGAGCTGTTTTATTCAGTTGAAACGTACGATAATATTATTTAAGGCATGCAATAATTATAAACAATGGTGTAAATTGTTATTTAACTGGAAATACTTATCATTCCAGAGTCAAAGTACTAAAAAATAAAGTATAAATTTAATCTTACTAACTATATTATGAGCAACGTTAGAGCAATTGAAAATTTCTTAAAAGTATCAATTTTAAACTGCTTACTGCATGCAATCATGCTCTAATTTACAATAACTATAGTTAAAAGAGAAAAATTCAAAGAATTTTTATTTTAAAAATCAACTAACCTGTTGTATCCTTCCGCTTTGAACACTGACGGCAGACTGAGCAGCGCATTCCCTCTGGTCTTTCTTAAAACTCCCAAAATGAAACTGTTCCAATGATCAACTGCGTGATTTCCAATGTTCCTCCCGTTGAAATACCATTCGATTTCAAGTATGAAGCCTGTGACAATGTTTTCAAACTCCGCTTAAAATTATTTGCTACAATTGTTGCTGAGGCACTCCTAAATAGACTGTAAAATTCAGAAAATTAAGTAAGTTCTATACGAAACATTTTTTGAATAACGAATAGTTCGGGAAATAATTGCGCGGATTGATTAAAATCAAACACCTTGTATGCAAGTATATTTCTTGGAATTGTTCTCTGTTTACTTCGTCCTGGACAAGAAGCTACTGACTACTGTTGAATTCTTCCTCCTACACTGTCTGCCAGAAGGTCCACACTTCGTTCTTAAATATTAAAAGTTCACAAATTTATCCTAAATAATTAGTTAAATATCAACGAAGCATAGTTCTCACTCTTAAGCCGTGCGACCACTATACATTCATACAGTGCCCTACCACAGAATCCTTGCTCTAGTAGGCGTATTCTACTTTTTATGTTAATATTACTTAAACGTTAAAGCAATTGAACGAGAATAAACTTTTAAGAACCTAATCACCATATTATTGATAAATTACCCGTACTTCGCTACTGTACACCTATTTTGCTTACCCTTACTATACATCTCGGTATTTCTTTCGTCGACTATGTTCACTCGTTTCCAGCAAAAATACCGACACGCGAACCGCCGGTAAATGCTCCAGGCTCTGCAACTCTTTGGGATAATGAGCTGCAGAAATGTATACATTGAACGTGGAACTGCAGAGCTACGTGCAGGTATCTGTAAAAAGAAAAAGAAAAATCCTTCTTGAAGCTGCAATAGGCTCGCCTCTGTAATTTTCTAAATGTCATTATCTGGCAGTAACGATCTTCGTGATCGACGTTAACCCTTAGTTTTGACTTACCGATTGAGCGAGGTCGAAGACAGGATAAAGTGTCGACGGGGTTGTCAACGTGTTAGGGGATTTCGTAGATTTTTTTCTGCGTTATCGATAGGGAAAAAATGTCGCGTTTCATCGGTACAGGGGAAGGAAGGGAACGATTGGTACGAGAAGAGTGTCGGTAACGAAATAGAATTGCGGTAGGTAAGGCTCCGCGGAGCTCGTTTCCTGTTCCTCCACCTTGAATGGTTCTTTTGCTCCTCCACAGGTGGCAGAAAAGAGGAACTGGTCTGCTATCTGATCGTGCAGTCCGCTTTTCTAAATTTATCAAACTTTCGATATTATTGATCTTCATTTCACGTAACGTTATTTTGGCTCTAGATTAAACGTTCAAAAATTGCATATCAATTTTAACAAATTGTACAAAGCAATTGCTATCTCAATTTTAATCTATCAAGAAAATATTTAAGAAATGAAATTGAGCGGCGCTTTTTTTAATTAAATTGATTTAAATTTTTCATAATTACAATGGAAATTGATAATACCAGAAAATATGGAATATATATAGCATTGTTAGAAATTGCATCGATAGTTGCATACACCTTTCACTTTGTTATTATTCCTGAAAGTATAATAACTTATTCGGTTCGACGTTTAATTAGAATTTATTTGGACGCCATGCGATCATTACATCTTGAATCAATTTTGCAATAATTAAACAGCGGCGTTCTCGTAATTACAGTTACGAGACGACAACAGAAAACTTCTTCCAATATATCAGTGCAGCGTGTAATTATTATCTGTTCCTCGTCGAAGCGAAAAAGAACACGTTACGAAGAGATCGGTTATTTGAATATTCAAACGATCAACTTTAAGTTACAGCGTGTAGAATGAAATTTTTATAACATTCCCACAGTTTTACACAAACCTCCTCTCATTTTCGTCCACGTAACATTTAAATACCAATTAAACTACTCGTTACACGTTACGCTCTTAATTCCGACACTCTTCAATTACTCAAAACTCCCATCCTTCATCGCTAACACTTAATAACAATTCTCTCGCAAACCCGTTCCGAACCGCTTCGAACTAAGACATCTTCCCGTCCAACAAGTTCACTCGATAATTTCCCTTGTCGTCCACTCGAAACTCGCAGATTCGCCGATAAAACCGGTAAACAATAAAAACGTACAAAAGATAACCCACGCTTCTTCTCTCTCTTCGGAGGGCAATTCAGGAAGAGAAGGAAGGAAGGAGTCTGGAGGTGAAAGGGAAGCGGGAACAGAAGAGAAGAAAAGGAAAGAGATCATTTTCTCTTCATCTCGCTCGAAATCGTTTCCCCGATTGGGTTCGATCCTTTTTTCCCTCGGCGGTGCACGGGGGCAGGGCAGGGGGGAGGAGGAGAGAAAGAGAGGACGCGGATTACACGGTATCGCAGGCCGGTCGTCTCATGAATTAGGCATCGGACAAGTTAATGAAAGTTTTCCCGGGCCATTACGCCTAATAATAGAGGAGACCGCCGCTGTCTTCTGGCCGGCAGTGGCCGACGCGACGGGGAATCCCGAAACGGCGCGCGTATATCCGCAGGACACGTCGAACGACGGACAGAGACGGAGCGAAGTAAAATTGCCAACTTAAATAACTCGCGGTTGATTATAATTTTCGACGGTGCCCGGGCACAACGCCCGAGCACAAATACTTTATGACCGTATTCGGCATACGGAATAAGGTGATACGCGTAAATTATAGTTATTTCGCGTCTGGCCCTATTACACGCGTGTGTAATAGGCGCGACCGATGTGTATAATTATTATGGTAAACTTTACCGCTGGCGGTCAGCCCTTCGCGCCCTTTTCTCTCTCTCTCTTACTCTTTCTTTCCGGTGTCTTCTTGTCGGCCGGCCCGTTACCGCGTTCACCAAACGCTGGTATCGCACTTGTCCCGTGTACACCGCGGCGATTTGCATTATTTCGACATAAATAACTATCGCCTCGCGGGACGAACGACGGAGGCGTAATTTTTACACGTCGGAGGAGTGAACACGTGAACCGGTGTGCGCGTCGTTCACCGTCGTTTCACAAATTCACGCGGCCACGCGTGTGATCGGAATTGATGGCTGCGCTCGCTCGTGAAATTGTTTTCGCGCGGCATCCCCACCCTCTTGCCGGCCGCGGCCTCAGCGGAGAGAACACGAAACGGACCGTTTCGACGCGCGTGTCTTCGGACGTGCCCCTGGAAAAATGATCCCGCGGACGGTGGGACGGCGAGAGGGTGATTGATTGTCATTGCGCCGGCGAGGGAAGAGAGTGTGTGTGTTTGGTTGATACGTGTTTCACGAGATGTGAAATTTTCAGTGCGAAGGAAGCTCGGGTGGGAATGGTTCGCTTTCTGTGGGCAGTTAAGGCTTTAGTTGATGGTAGAACTTTAGGGGAAACCAGTAGTGTAACAATTGTACGCAAAAGTTAATGTAAAGCCATGTACAACTCCTTATGCGGAGATTTTTTGGGGGGATCGGTGAAAAAAGTAGAGAATTTTTAAAACGACGCGGCGAAAATAAATGATTTTGCTACTCTGGTGGAATATCTACCATCTTGCGCAAAAAAATATCCCGTAGCGAAAGGGTTGACGAATTCGGATCTCAGATAGCACGCAGATATATTGTGAACGTCTTGAAAATATCCAAAAGGCATCGAGATATCTTCGTTGCTTTTCTTTTTCTTAATTTGATTGCTTTATCGAAACGCCGATTTGTAGTTAAGTGGCTCTAATAACCGAGGCAATCTAACCTTTTCGAGTTGAAATTGGTAACTGATAAGTCCATTGTTACTGCCAGATTTCCAGATAAGATAAGCGGTAATGATCAACACGACTTAAATAGATCTAAAGAAAGAAATCTCCTTTGCTGATATATCTAGATTTAGAAAAGTTCTATATTTACATAAAAATCTCGTAATCCATGAATTAACATTGAAATTTAAACATCAATTTCAGTTTTCCAAAATGTTTGGACTCGAATTCATGAATCTGAATGTTCGATCATTTCAAAACTTGAATTCAAATCCAAGAATTTGAATTTAAATACGACTGTTTAGATTTGAATTTAAATTTTTGCAAATTCCCCGCATTTAAATTCAGCAATTTCTCGGAAGCTTCCAAACAGCACAACGAAGTATGTATTATCACGTGGAAAAATCCAAAAGTAATACCTGAATTAACAACTGTAAGACGATCAACGTAGATCTCCGGAGTCGTGTCCAGCTTTTTGGGTCCGAAGCGTCGAAAATACCACATTTTGCTATTAACTCGTTCGCGATCAGCCTTAAATTGGTATCGAGATGTACTTACACCGACTCTGGATTAGCACGACGGTATGCGTGATGTTTAATGCATGGCTTTTCGCCGTGTGCGTCGGGGGCGTAGAAAATTGAATCGGAATTCGGGTCGATACGCGACAGGAGCTCAGGAAGTTCACTTATCTACTATTTACATATCTGGGCCTGAACCATTGCGTCAAATGGAAACGAACGATTCGGTTAATCGATCGAATTTGCTCCATTTTCAAATGTCCCCGTTGAGAAAAAAAAAAAAGGACGATTCCGCTATTCGTGGGAATTTCCATTCGTAGCTCGAGTCTGAGTAAATCGAGGAAATGGTAAATGGGAAGATATTCGACATACTGTAAATCGAAATATGTAACAAATTGCAATTGTTTTCAAATTGGAAGATTTAGAGAATTTGATAAGAAAAAATGATAACACTCATGGAAAATGAGATGTTTAAGTACTAATAATTTCGCGTGAATCATTATTGCGTTTAATTGGGAACGCTTGTACTCCAAACGTGATAAGCTTTAATATTTCTGCGATCGATAAGAAATCTACAAATCAGAATGGAAAATCACTTAACCAAGTAATTATATTCATCAACTGTAACTTCAATAGGGGACAGTCGTGCAGTACCGGCCAAAGCTAGATCTCGCTTATACTGTTAGTTGACTGCACTGAGCAACGTATTCCGGGGACGTTCTGTTTTCTTCAGTATTACCAAAGTTCTAAGACGTTCAACGTTTACGCCAGTGTTCCATACGGCAAAAGTTACTTTTCATAGCTGCAATGGTTGGGCTCACGTGGAGTGTAAAGAAAATATCGATCACTTTAGCCTAAATAAAAGATTTTTACTGACATTATTTATTACTTAGACCTTAAAATCTACCAACTAAGTAGCTGGCCGTTCGTTCTCTGCAAATTACAACATTTTATTTCTACCAATTATTTATCTTTATGAGAAAATTTAAGAAAAACCATTTGTCCCCTTTTATCAAGCACCCTTTGTACTACAAATGACTTTTGTCAAATTTCATTTTTACCAACATTAGCCCAAGTTATAAACTGAGAGTGGCCGGTACTGCACGACTCTCTCAGTAAACTCTCAGTAATAAAAATTTATTTCTATTTTATCACTGTGTATAAATTACAATTCAATCATTCTGCTCCTTTCAGTACCACCATCTTTGAGAATTGTATCTATCAACGGTAACGTCAATATATAATTACAGATATTTTCACTATTCGTATTAACCCTCTTTGCACTAATTTCTCGATAAAAATCGTCCAAGAAAATCACCGTGTATAAATTACAATCCGAACATTTCGCTCCCTTTAACGTCATTTCTGGAAGCATTTGAAGCGCTTGTACCTTGCGATCTTTGAGTTTCCTTCAGAAACCGCACAACGGCCAAAATTCTGGCGAATTTTCAGCTGCAAAGGGAACCGCTGTCACTGAAATAAATTCGCCAACGTGAGATGAACTCGTCGGTGTGGTCGCGGAAAGAAAGTCTGTGATGTTTTAGGCAAAGCCCGCGTAGTTTCTACGGCAACTAGATTTTCCTGTAGACGAGGGCGGCGCGGATTGGCCGGGCCATTTTGCAGGAAACGCCACCGGGAAAGACGAAGCCGGAAGCGGTGAGCTGCGAATGCGGAATCCGCTCGAAATTGCCGCTAGCTGGCTCGTCTCTGCGCGTCAGATGAATGGAATTTTCGCGTGGAAGTTCGGCTTTGCTCGTTTTTCAAGGACGAGCCGAAAGAAACGCGAAGATCTCGCTCCGAGTACGCATTTAAGAACGACGCCCGGATCTCCACTCGAAGCGATTTTGCAAAATTACACTGGTTTACCTGTGCAACAGCGGCAACACGTCTTTCTTTTTCTTCTTCCGAGGATTGTTACCGTCGATGCGCGGAAAGAGAACGGATAATTCGCTGACTTTGTACTTCTTGGATCTAATTTCGTGGGACTTGACGATTGTGTGTTAATTCTACAAGTAGAATCAGATCGTTTGACAAAATTTCAAGGATACAAGCTTGAGAAATTTTTCAAAATCTTGTCTTTTCTATTGAAACTTTTGCATTAACCCTTTGGACTCCTTTGTCGAGTGTGACTTGACATCGGTTTTATTCACAGGTATGAATGAAGTAACTTTTAAATTGCCAGAATAAATGTGTATTATATTTTGAAGTATTTGCTTTACCTGGATCAGCAATAGGTGCACCTGTATGTGACAATTAATGCTGTTTTCAATATAATTAGTAAAATTATTCAAATTGGTTCCTATCAACCGAATAAAGTGCATTCCGAATAAAGTTCTTAAAATAGTAGGCAGTTATTGGAAAGAAAATTGAAAAAGAAAATTTGGAGTTCATAGGGTTAAGTATATGTGCAATTATTGCTTTTCTCCGATTTTTATTCCAATTTCTGGCAGCTCAGGAATCACCGAGCATTGCAATTTACAGAAAAATTTCCAGAAAAAGGTCAGCGACTTTGAGAATTTTTTATCGCTCGAATTGATACGAGATAAATTGATAAAAGTAAAATTGAGATAAAAGAAATTAGCAGCAGATTTAATATCGATGAAAAGTGGGAGGTGATTCCAAAATTTTGGCCGGTAGTGTATATTAACACGCGTAAAGTCTTCGAGCGAGGATCCTTTTCACTATTTTGAATTATTTATACAAGAAGAGAAACTTGTAAATATGTATGACAAAGCTACGTAGATGTAATTTTAAATGTGAACAATATTTGAAAATTTTTATCGTGCTATTTTATTTACTTTACATTTAACACTGTATTGTTTAATTTTATATTTAATTTTTGATAAAAGTTACGTACGAATTGCGAAGGAATAAAATTTCTTTACTACTTCGTCGAAATCTCTTTGACTTCACGGGATACTGGTTCCCGAAGAAGAGACGAAGAATACACGAAGGAGGTCTCAGCTGGTTTCGTGCGTCGTACGTCTGCATCTGTGAATCGAATTACTTTCATCAAATACAGAGATTGAGTTTCAATGAAAAAAAGACGCCTTCGTCCAGGTGATCTTGGTACCAATTCAAAAATTTCGTTACATCTTACCAACCTACCGAGGTATAAAAGCTACGTGTGAATCGATTTGAAATTTTAAAAGTGACCTTTCTCGCCTTCAATAAAAACTCACAGTTTTCCTTTGATACCATCTAACATTGACCTTTGTCCTTTCAAACACAAAGCGCCACGTGGATCGAGCGATTGATCCACGTTATCTGTCAGAAATAGTGCTTTCTACTTGCTGAAGTTGGTTCAATTAACCAATCGCCTCCCTTAATACCGTTACATAAAGTGAACAAGCCTTTACGCAGAATTTAAAATACTGATTTGAGTAGCTGCTCAATTTCTCACGTAAATGTTCCATTTGAATATTACTTTTAAAAAAGGAAACAGCAAAGTAAAACATTTTTTTTTTTTTTTATTAGCAATCGTAATACATTTCTGAGATAATTTGCTGACTTGGACACTGCGCCCAGCCTTAATTATCAATTATGTCTGCTGGCCATGTAAAATATGTTTCGTACATTTTCTTCTGAATATTGTCAGAAATGTGATAAAAGTAAAAATCTAGAATCATCGATGTAGCTGAAGACATTTCGTAAAGTTCGACGCCATTCAACGTCTTTCAATATTTTCTCCGTGGTCCCAATAAAGTATTGCCTGTCCAAGAGTTTCGGCCACTGTGCACCGCGTAAATTGAAAATAAATCGAGCCAAGTGTTAAAGCATCAACGTTCGCGGCGATCGTTGGGAAAGTACACGAAGCCTAAGCCCCAAGAAATCGCGACAGGCAGAATTTAGTGCGCGTTTCGCGCTGCGTGTACGCAATTTCTCATTGTCCGAGTTCGACCTGGCCCGTTGCCTCTTCCTTCCTCTCCTTCTCGCCGCCGTGCTTCGTGGCCGAATTCTTTCTATCACTCCATATCTCTCTCTTCGAGCCGCGTTGGTCATTGTGCGAACGGGGTTCCTCGGGCCCTTGCTTCTGCCAGACCCTTCCGATGGGTTTAGGGACCTCCGGTGGATTTATGACAGAAAATACACGCGATAAAACGGCGTGGTAACACGATTGCAGAAGTACGACCGCTCGGAAATTATGCGGAAAATGAGCCTCTGGCAACCGGTCGTAATCGTTTAAACTAAACGGCGTGTCACGGCGCCGTTCAAATAGCTTCTTCCGTTTCCTCATTCCTCCTCCTCGCGGCCTTCCCTCCATCTGCCTTTGCAGGGAGATCGAGACCGTTATTGCAGAAACGACGAAAAGATTTCGCGAGGGTCGGATAAAACGGAGGGCAGGGGAAGACTGATAAGACTATAGGTGTCAACTTTCTCGAGATCGTTTATGGATGCGATCGTCGTGCGTGTTGCTTATCGATTTTGTGTTAGGAGGGTGGGAACACTATTGTCGAGAGTGTTATTCTACGATTGAGAGGAAATTTCTGTAAAATTGATGTCGAGTGAAGCGCGAAAATTTACAGGAACAGCTGATTATTGTTAGATAACGTTAAAATCACTTCTGTTAAATTATTACGTAGACCTAGCAATTTCAATAGAACGAAAGTAAAAAATATTGCAACTGGGCCATGTAAAATTAGTGCAGGCTTTAACCCTTTCGTTGCTATTAGCGCCTACAGGCGTTTTCGAGCCTTTTGACGTACCTGCACTTTATTTAACGAATCGAATTTTAAAACGATACGGCCAAAATAAGACATTTTTTTTAAATCACCCACGTTACACGTTAAAATCTGACGTAGCTAAAGGGTTATCAAAAGCGCTAAAAATCATTTTCGTCAAATTACTACATAGACCTAGCAATTCCGATAGAACCATTGTAAAAAAAACATCGACTATGCGAAACTTTTCAAACTTCAATCAACCCTTCCACGAACATCCCTTTCGCTAGAACTCATGGTCAGGCAAAGTTCGTTACCGTACACCAGCGGTCACACGGAAATTCGTTCGAAGCAAATCGTCCGCGTTGGTGCGTTCTTTTCTTTCGAACGCAGGCAGAAAACTATCGCTGTCGTGGCTCTTTACATGTAAGGGTCGCGCAAGAACGGTCGTTGAATTTATAACGCAAAATAACGCGCAATAAAATCGAGGCTACCAGGTCGAGGAACACCAATACACACGCAATAAGACAGACCCAGTGGCGCACTTCTTCTTTGGAACCGTGCCTGTTTCGTCCTTTAACCCATCCGAACGATTTAAATATTATCTTGTAAGGGGGATGGGTTTAATACATTTATAATTGTACACGGGAGTGTCAGGGCGGGGCCGGGTCATTGGTCGGACATCAGTGACCCTTCCGGATGACCTCCGGAAGGGTCATCGTCCACCACGTCTTGTAACCTTTTCCTTTTTTTTTTTGTCGCTGGAACCTCGAACACTTCACTTGGAAACTACCGAGTCGATCGAGTGAAATTTGGGGCACGGGCCTTACCGGTTTCTAGGTTTCCACCCCTCTTTCGGAGGACGCCTGACGAAGG
>NW_017100268.1:1471229-1478210 GCF_001263275.1 Habropoda laboriosa | reverse complement strand
GGCCCACTGCTGACGTTCCGATGTTATTGGGGATTATTGTGGATGAGTGGAGTCGATGACGAATTCTTGTTCCTTCTGACGTGTCGACGGAGCAAGTGCCTTCTCAAATTTTGCCTGTCCTTCGTTCTTTCTTTTCGCATTGATGCAAGGATCGTTGTGGTTCGTTGGGTAACTAGGCGAAATATAAAGATCGAAGCTTTGAATTAGTGTAGAAAGATGTTGAAAATATTTGAGGAATGTTTTAAGAGAGTGCCGAGAGTTCTTCAAACCACAATAATCCAAATCGTTTCTCTATAACAGTTTTCCAACTCCTCTCGTTTTACATCTAAGCATGGAGTAGCCTTCATCCTCAACAAACAGTCCAAGTTACATCGGTCTGCTGCTACAGCAAATTCTCCAACTGCTCTCGAAACCCGAATTCCCGCTAATTCCCCCGACAAGTAAAAAAAAAGAGTTACATTCCGAACGAAATAATCGGGACCACTCAGCGTGACTTCACAACTGTCCCAGAAAACACGCGCGTATTGTACAACCCGATCATTACCCCGTCGATAATCGCGTTTCCAAATTACACATCACGGTGAGGACCGGAGTGGACAGGAGGGACACGCATAGCGAGTAGTCGCGGGAATATCATCCCTCCGAAGCGCAAACGAGACACATCTGGAATTTCAGGGACGTCAGTCTGGCGAAACGACGAACGGCAGGGACGAGCATCGACTGGGACATTCTCGAACGAACGAATTCACGGGACGTTTAAGCCGCCGCTAGAAGTACGGTCGCAAAAGTGTCTCATGAGAAATGTATTCGTGCCACGAGGCTCGCGCTGCCCCGTTCTCCACCTTTCTGTCCTCTCTCCCGGCCATTCGCACACGTTGGAAGCAGTCCAAGCGTTTTAATTTCGGAAGACGTTGCAATATAACGGTTCCTAGCGAAATTGAAACGCAACCCCTACGTCGCCGGCCGTTCTTCGCCACGACGGACCCTTCCTAATTGTTTGGGAGGCCAACGACGCCGCGCTCTGCCATGCCTCTCTCGCGTATCGCATACATTACGCATGAATTTCACCTCTGTCCGTTCCTCCTTCTGCGGGACATCGGCCGTGTCAGCCCCGAGTTATTAGCATCCCCTCTGCGAGCACCCTTCGCTACCTACCCACCGGCCGCTTCTTCGGCCTGTACTTCGCCGAATTTCCCGCTGACCCCCCCTTTTTGGTCATTTGTTCGATCGGCTCCTTCTTTTCTTTTTTTCGTTCTTTTTCTCTCTCTTTGAGAAAGATGGATATCGGCGAACGAGTGGGAGATAGTGGGTTTTGAAGCTGTTCGAAACGACGGGGAAAATGGCAAGGTGGAATGAGTTGTACAGGGGTTGGAAGGGGAAGCTTAGTATATGGGGTATATTTGTGTTTTATGTAACGCACCCTCGTCGGGAAATTGTTACGCGTCGAAGACGTGAAATTTTTTAGGAGAGCGAAGAGAGAATTTCTTACAGCGTTACTAGAGTTTAATTTGTGATATTTCCTTTGATGGTGAATCTGTGAATTACAAGATATTCCAAAGAATAAAATGAAAATTGCTAATAGAAAACAGAGTATGCACAAAAGATTCTATTACAGAGACGAATACGTTTCACTAGGAAAATTCCTTTCTTTCGTCAAACTTAATTCCGACTTAGCGAAGAACATCCAAAGCACCCGAGATGCATATAAGTGTAAATCGTAAAATTAAAACAACGCTGCGACAACACCGCGAGATAACACGCTTTTAAGGTGGAAGCCCATAAAGGAAGGAAGCGCTGAGTCGCATGTATCGCGCACGAACTTCGACGAGGAGCGTTCTTCCGGCTGGTCAGCGGGTGCTACACACATAGCTCATATTATTAGTGTCCTCGTTTTACCCCTGGCCGGTGCCATTACGCTCGTCCACCTTGGTCCCCGTGCATTGTTCTTCTAATTTATGCCAAGGTGGGTCTAGCCGCCGCTCCTCCATCTACCTTCACCTCCTTTCCCCGTTCCCCCGTCGTTTCTATTTCACCCGTACGGTGCACCTTGAATTATGGAGTCCGCGCCACTAAATCTTCGGGGCTAATTGAATTATTGCTCGAATCTGAGCAGCACGGTATTCGGTCTTCGAAGACGTAGAAAAAGAAGAAAGAATATCCTTCCTACTTTTCTGCTTCTTGCTTTCTTTTTGTCCACTCGGCCGCTGGGAACGACCTTCCTTTTCAATTTCACGTGTGATACTCTTTTGCTGGTGTATATTGAATTTTTGTTCCCTGTGTCTTGTATGTAATGGAAATATGAAGAACGTTCTCTTATTAATTCTTTGTGTATGGGAAAAATGGGAACGTAAGATTTGCTTGTGTGTTGAAAATGGTAAATGGAGGCTATTCGATGTGCAAATAAGTTTATACAGTTTCTTCGAACACATGTTTATAGAAGGTTGTTACCCTTTGTGAAAACTGAGAATAAAATGAACTTGTTTCACGACTCGAAATGTTTATAAAGTCAAGCTTTCAGAGGTTTCTTTTTTCGATTGAACGGTCTGTTTTTATAGCGTCGATTTCCAAGATCATTTTCAGCTGTCTTTTCTTTCAAAGGACGCGAACAGTGTCTAACCAGCCGTTCCGATATAATAATAAACATGAAATAGAATCGATTTACATAGTGGTGTGGGAAGAAAGAACGAGTGGAAGATAAAATACTTTCACGTTAAAATTCAAGGAAATATCTTTCTAAACAGAATTGCCAACGTTTTCAACAGTACTGAAATTAAGGCAGAGATTAGAACTGACCAATTTGTTACGCGAAAAATGGCAAATAAAGTTAAAATTATAAACAGACAGATTTTGATACGGAAATTTCAACGCTTCAGAGAAATTACTCGAAAAATGACAGATGAAAGTGAAATTAGGAAAAGTAGATAAACATTTCTACGATATGGAAATTTCAGCGCTTCGAAGAAAGTAAAACTCGTCAAATTCTTACTCGAAAAATAGAAGAAAATAGAATTAAGAACAGATAAAGATTTCAACGCTTCAGAGAAATTACTCGACGAATTCCAAATGAAACTGAAATTAAAGCAAAAAGATAGACAAAGATTTCCACGATATGGACATTTCAGCGCTTCGAGCTACAAATTTCACGTTTCACCAAATTACACAATACCGGAGGATTGGATGGAGGAAAGAGCGATAGAATTTCCAAGGTACACTTCACGAGCACAAACGAAACGGGAGACGACGTCCACCGTAATAATACGAGGCGACAAGAGGCGGTGGATCGTTGTTCGATGATTATCAAAAGGGAAGAGAGCAGTAGAGATTCCTTGTAAATGACGGGCCACGGAATTTTTGAAAATCAGAGGAAAAGACCGGCTTCCACGAACGCGTTTGATTTATATAAAAGCTGTAGCTCGAGGATATAACGTCGCGGTCGCGCATGAATAATACCACGATGACACACGCTGGTATTAATATGATAATTCGATTTATTCGAGTCGTGCGCTCCCACGATTTCCACCGGCGGCAATCGCGGCGGTTTTCGGACAGACGAAAAGACCGTCCGGCACCTATTAAAAGGCAATAATAGCGACACACCAGCCGGCACAATGAGAGAAAGAAGAAGAAGAAGAAGGGAAAAAAGCAAAAATGATGGAAAAGAAGAAGAAGAAGAAACGAAACGAAGAATCTCGACGCGGACCGATCTGTTCTTGAAAGTATTCGCTTCTCGCTGTCGCTCGCGAATCCGTACATTGTAATTACGACATAATAACTCGTTTCCAGACTGGAGGCGAACTTGAAAGCGGAATCGTTAATTTGTCTTTCCGAGAATCCGGGAGAACGTCCAGAGAATCTCTCCTTGAGAGCCGATGAAACGTTCCACGAGGATATCGCCGGCCGGTTCTTCGCGGCAAGTGTTCTCGAAATAATTAGCAGCAATGGAGGTTGTCGATCCTGGTTAAATAGCCTCCGTGCTGTATTCATCATTTCGTGGACCCTCGTGATTTATGGATGCGTCAGAACGGTCACTTGTTTCACTTCTCTTTGGTAATTTTGAAATCATTAAAGGCGAGGAGTCCTGAGTTATACCCTTGTGTGCAGGAGATCTCTTCTTTTTTTTACGTTTCATACTTCGTGTGTTTCTTGGAATTAGTTTTGAATAAAATGGATTAGCACGCGAGATGTCGTTTCGTAGCGTTTCAAAGACACGTTGATATTTCTCTGATGATAACAATTGGTAATCTTTAAATTACTTCTTTCTGAAAGAATATGCGAATTCACTTTGAGAAAATTCAATATTCCAAATTTTTCAATCTTCTTCAAGTATCTATTGTATTTTTATTCAAGATTGAATATTTTATTCGAAATATTCCACGAATATTTTACGGAATCTAATTTCATGTGATCTAACCTAACCGAAAGAAGAGCTCTTTATTAATGAAACTTTTGCAAAGTAGCACTTCCATCCAAATATGCGATTTCACTTTAAGACTATTCAAAGAAAATTCAATTATCTTCTTGAAGATCGAAGAAAAAATATGCGTCACACTTGTCATTTTTCATATTTTCTCCACGATCGTTTCACGAAACCCAATAGACCTAACCAAAGGAAGAGCAATCTATTAACACAGTGCAATGAAACTTTCGTACTCACTGCAATTTCACCACTTATAGAATCCGACAAAGGGTGATCATAAACGCCCGTTACAACGTTCGTTACATAATATCAGATCTACAAATCAAGCAAAGGTGGTGGCGCTTTATTAACAGAATGCAACGGACACCGAGGCGATCCTTCTTCTTTCGGACCTGCGGTTGACCCGAGGACATTATCCTTGCTGGTCCCGTGGACGGTCCTAAATTAATATTCAAATCTGTATCAACGGACCTGCATGAATCTCGCCAACGGCCTAGAACCATTGTCATGTCGAATTTCGTGTGTCCCCGTGCTCTCAAGTGTCCTCCTCTGATCGTCCGAGGATTCGACTCCGATTCAATTCCCCTACTCCGCTACACTTTGGCTCCGTTCTTGCGATTCACTGGTCGAGAAGCTTTTCCTCCAACATTTTTTCCCTCTTCGGCACAACCAATGCCGTTGGTCGAGCGTGTTGCTGTACGACTGACCTAATTATTCAGGCCAACCGAGAGCTTATGGCCTGAAGGTATGTATGATTTCTCGACGCGATTCTTGCATATGTGCTATCGGTATTTCGAACGTACGTGCAAACGTTTTTTGGACAAGCTAATCTCAGATAGGGTACCCTACTTTCGTAAGTTTAATCGCGTAATGCAAAATTAGTTCAATTCGTTTCGTTCAAATCAATGAAATTCCAATTTCGTTTATTAAATTCAAAGTTTCGTTAGATGTGGAAATTAATACGCTATTTTTTTTTTTTTTTTTTTTTTGACAAAGTCTTGACGATTTCGTCGACTCAAAGCCGCCAGATTTTTTCAGAAAGGGAATTCGTTAGTTGTCCGATAAATGGAAGAATTACCATCGAAAATAGTGGAGACCACGTTGAACCTTAAAATTGTGTTTGGTTTTCTGTAAAGAAATATTGAAGTTTGTAAGAAGAGGCACCGAATTAATTTCTACACCTAATGTATATGGAATTCAACAGAAAGTTTGTCATTCTCGCCTAATTCATTTTGGTTCCCTATTAGTTACGTTCAGTTTTACCTCATTGATTACACTTTCGAGCAATAGTGTATGTGATACTCATATGGAATTTCGTTAGAAATACTTGAATGAGCTGAGATGAATGAGATTTATTGCAATACTATCACATCGTAAATAAACAAAAATTTAAAGAAAAATATTGATAAGAGTCTGTAAGAAAGGTGAAATAAATGAATACTTCCAGCTCACATTGTATATAAAACATCAATAGAACGATTCTCGAAAAGCTCCTACTCCCGTAAGTCAAACATCATTGACGCCCTTAAACCGCTCAAATCTCGGCCTCTTTTATTTACATTTCACATGGCCCGCTTTATTCGCAGATCCGTGACACCATCTCGTGCCATTCTCCAATTCTCGAAATTTCCACGCTGCTTGGTCGCGGTTACTGCCATTTGAACCCACGTCGATACATCTCCACCGTCAAGCGTCGTTTCCAAAAAAAAAAGAGCGCGAAAAAATGCATCGTGAAATACGAGGGGAAAGAATTCGGGCAATCCTAGAGAAAAGGGAGAGAAATCTTTTACGCGAGTAAATATCCCCGTCGTTGGCTCCATTTATGGTCAAATTGCGGACAAATGACCGCGTCTCTATACACGAATCGTCAGAAATGGAGAAATCAGGAAGGGAAGGAAGAAAGAGAAAAAAAGAACGATGGTAGAAAACTGTCGTTCCCCAAGTCAGGTTACGAATTTGGTAAAAACGGGCTCGCGGATAGACGGAGAAACATTCGGGGCGCGCATTGGCGAATAGGAAACGACAAGCAGGCGTGTATTGTCCTCGCGACGAGTGGAATCGTGAAATACGATCGGCTTTTAGTAAAATGAGACCAAAATATAGGGTGTCGGCCTCTGTCTCTCTCCCCTCGTCGTTGCTCCTGTTGCTGTTGCTTCGTATTCTAGCTCTGCCCCGGCAGGACAATGCAGAACAGCCCGTGAAATGACCATACCGATTCGCCTTTTTCCCTCCAAATCCACGTTGCGACCGTATTACGGCAGAAAAACGATCGTATCGTGATCGCGACCGAGCTTTCCACTTTTTCCCTCTCTCTCTCTCTCTGGAGTAAGCTTCACTCTGAATAGGTTTGCGTGGTTATATCCGTGTATCGGTTTGATCCTCGTGGCCTGTTTCTACCCTGTTTCGCGTGCGGCCTCGTGATTTTCATTTCTGTATTCGTAGCGTGAAGTGCCATTTTCACCGACGTACCACCGAGCCGAATCACATCACGTTCCTCTTCAATGTCCTGCGAGATCCTGTGCCGAGGATACTCTGCACGATATAAACGGGATCGAAACTCTTTC
>NW_017100268.1:1468971-1471216 GCF_001263275.1 Habropoda laboriosa | reverse complement strand
CTCTTGTACCTTGTATTCTATTACTTCTAGATAGAGGGTAACGGACGTGAAATGTCGAAAAGATGGTCTTGGTGATGATTTAACGCTTGCGCGAAAGTGGACCTTTTCTTCTATTTTTCGTTTTTGAGAAAAATATGAGTGAAATATTAAGGTTTTATTGAATACCACGAGGAAGCAAGTATTTATAGAAGTTGATCTACTAAAATGAAATAACCCTATTCAACTTTGTTCCGAAGAAAGGAAATTTAAGTTGGACCGCTGCATTCGTAATTTCAATTAAGCGTCATTCAAATCGGAAGTGCTGGATTGCTTTAATCACGGATTTTACAGGAGGATATCACAGCGCGACTCTCTGTATGTAAACAAAAGAAAAGGCGGGAGATTGAAATCCCAACGGGAAGCAATGCAAATTTAAAAAAACACTATTTCGAGAAAAATTTATTTCATCGTGTTTCCCTAACGACAGATAATCTAATTTCATCGTGTCATCACGTGCTGCACAGCTTCTCGTTATCAGTGAGACACAAGCTAAACTCGCGATAATTCACGCGGAAGTACCGATGCACCGCCGAGAATCTATTTAAGAGGCAAATTGATAGCCGAGAGGCGTACCAGTGAATGGGCCCGTTTTCTTTTTTTTTTCAGATATCATTACACTAAAGGGGCAGATGCAGCAGCAGCGGGAATAGAAACAGCAGCATTCCTCTCAGCCACCCTTCACGGAGCCACGAGAAGCGAGAAGACCCTTCGTTTTCAGGCATCCCTCCGAGGAGAATGGAGCCAGAACAATCTTCCCTTTATAGGAGACATACGAGGCCATTCGAATCCTGGGAACCGTTTTTTTTTCTTCTTTATTTATTTTCACCTATCCTTCCTTCCTTCCACCGACTCGTTCCTCCGCGGCTCTGCCTTTCGTGAAGCAATTATTTTCGCAGCTTGGCGTCCACTTACACGAGCCAGGAGACAATACACCGTCTCTACTTCCAGCGGAAGAGGAAAGCGTGCCAAGTAAAAGTTCGCAGCTGTCGCGAACTTTCGTCGGGAGATATTGAAAAACGGTGAACGTTGTTAAATGGGATAACGATCAATTCCGTGATGGGAATGTTTCACGAGGTGCAACCAATTAGTGGTCGGACTTCCAGATTTCTAGTTTCGTCGTTATCAATACTATCCTGTGTCGTGACGAAGTTTAGTCTTGCGATACGTTGACCGAGACAGCTTCGACAGACCATTTTGGTGTTCTGGGAAACTTAATTTGAACGTGTTTAGTCATTTTGCAGAAAGTAGGAGGTACTATTCTGGGATAAATCACTGCAACGGTAATTCTCTTTTTAAATGAGAATTTGTTAATGTTTATCGATAGAAAAAACCTTCCTAATTCGACATTCTACCGCTTCTTAAAAATTTGTCCAATATTTAACCCTTTGCACCTGACAGCTAACTATGTATCTATAATCTACAAAATTCACTATTCAAATGCTGAAGGTCGCATCTGTAAAAGTGGTGGTCGCTCGTTTACGAACAACCTAACAATTTATTCATTTACTTTCCCACTTGACAAGTAAAATACCGCTGTCAATTTGAAGTCAGGTAACACCAGAATGCCCCTGAAATTTAATTATCAGGAACCAGTTGATTTTCAATCACGCGTATCTTTATTTTCACGCCACCGTTGAATAATGACTATTTCGTCCAGCACACAGCCAGCGCTTTTTCTCTCAAACGTGCCGCAACGAAAGGGTTAAGTACAAGAAAGTAATTTCCGTTACATACACGCGTACATTACTTTCCAACATATTTGTTGAATTCTCCCAAAGCAAGCTTTTTAGACAATTAACCCTCGCACGACGAATGCAGGGTCGTTTTGACTCAACAGCGATAAAGTCAGCCGCCTTAGATTACGTATGGTACAGTAAATACACCTATATTAAAATATATACAGTTGAAAGTATACACATTTATACACAATTCCTTCTTGAAACCCGTGTACAATAGAAATTTTGCTATAGGTCAATATGACTGTGAGAGGGTTAACGGTTCTACCGAAAAATCTACCACACTACTGGGAAACATTATATACTTTCAGCAATCAACGTACCATTGCTTCAGAAGTCTCTCCTCCATTTTCGAAGGAACTTCGTTCAACGATAACCGGAGATCTCCATTTTTAAATCCACCTCTCTATCGCGTTCAAGGAGGCAAAGAGAGCGCGGTGGCCTAATAAAAAATTCATCCCTTATCCGGC
>NW_017100268.1:1458368-1468837 GCF_001263275.1 Habropoda laboriosa | reverse complement strand
CCTGGTCGCTTCTTTTTATCTCTCGCAGCTGTTTCGCCGGTGCATCGACGATGCATCGCGGGCGCCGCCGATCCCCAGGCCCCTCGGCAGAGAGACGAGGCCAACGACGAAGTATGCTAATGCCTCTCATAAACCTCCGCAACAGGTTCATTTCTCTGAGCGGCGCAAACCGGGCCGCGCGGCAACGAAAATCCACGAAGAAATGCATCCGCACGTACGACGATCGTTTGTCACCTGGACACCTGAAAAATCTGACGGGGGCCAGCTTTCGCATGTGGCCAACGCGGATTCGTTTTGTTAACGACCAACAACCTCTGCAGAGTCGAGCTCTCCTTTTTCCTTTTCTTCTCTTTCTCGCGGTGTATCTTCACCTTTTTCTTTTTTTTTCTATCTTGAAACGTGTGGATTAAGCGTGACGTGAATAATTTTCGCGGGTAAGCTCCACGTGATTAGGGTTTGTTTCTGCTTGAAAGGGAGAGACTGATGTGGAGAATGGGAAATGTAACGTATGTGACTTAGGTCGATATTTTGATGGTGATGATTTTAGTGTAGGATTTATTGCGTATTGGGAGAAAGCAACGTTTGGTGGAGTAAGAGTACAATTTAAGTGGGTCATTCTTGAAAATATTGTTTATGCAACAACGAGGAGGTATAGGGCGATGTGGAACTACTGTATCCAGAAGGCAATGACTTGAAGGAGGATGTGGAATACCAAACATGCTCGATAAGAGGAAGCAAGTGATTAAAGGTAAGCAGCTGTGCGAAACTGACAAGGTGGCGGAGCTAAGGGTGGGAAAATCGTGGCTACGTAGTCGTTCACTTCGAATGGGATGCTGCAAGGGAGTGATCTTCCTTTTTCAGTGACGTCACCGACTCTTACGAAAGCAGCTGTTGGCTTCTGGTTGTGCCTACCCCAAGATTGATTGTCAGATTAGTCTAAGTAACTCCGACACGGAAAGGGTTCGTTTTCGGTATCTGTTCCGGGAGAGGAAAGTCGATTTCATCCTTTCGATCGGGATCATCTCTTTGGAAACGCATCAACCACGCGTCTTCCCCTTTAAACGACCGACGAGTTCCGATCATCTTTTACGTTACACATTCGGCTGTGACTATTTGGGTAACTTTCCTGTGAAAAGAGTAACTTGGGTTGCTTTTGGTGTTTTGCTCGGTAATTGTTTTATAGTTGAAGTTCTAATTACTACTCAAAGAATTATGCAGATTTCTTTCGTTCCCTTGTTTACTTCATCTTTGTTATTATTTTATATTTTATAATATCGTTGTATAATAATTATACTAGTGGTACGGTGAAATGGAGACGATTACGAATAACTAAATTTAATAACAAGTGTATTATTTCAAGTAGAACGAAGCATCAGTGCAAAGCTTCACTATTTATAAAAAAGTTACCTATTTATTTAACAATTTATGTCGTGAAAAAAAATTTCAAGTAACTCTGCAGTTTCTTTTGTCTATTTTACATCGCACAAATTTAATTCAATTACAGTGTGCTATATAAGTTCTGTTACTACCCTTTAATCTCAATACTTCACAAATATTCCTAAAAATACGAAGAACAAAAGTAGTCGGCTGTTGTTAATTTAAAAACGTTTAAACAAATTCATCAAATTCTTGAAAAATATAACGCGGTCGCGAAAGGGTTAAACTTTTACTTACATCCTTCGACGGAATTACAGTTCAAACGAAACTATAAGGTGCAAACTGGTCCCTTACATTTTATAGCAGTGTTTCCATCGCAGGTCTCCGATAAATTGCTTCGAAATGAAACCTTGTACGCAACGAGTTGCTCGAACATGGGAGTGTTTGCGAACTCGCGGTCAACGTGTAATTTAAACGATATTTGCAGTCGTAAGTTCGGTTTTATTGCTTGTTTGGAAAGTCAGAACCCCTATCACAGTGCCCCAAAGGACTCGTGTGGCTAGCGACGGATTACACGCTCGTGTCTCACGGGTCAAGATCATCGTACTACCATTAGCCGCGCTCGTCACCTCATAATCCGTCGACATATGACCCGGACTGACCGGAAAGAGACCTACTGGACTTCCACCAGGAAGAAACACGCCGTTAAATTCCTGTTCTACTACCTCGTGACAAACTAATTATGCTCGCGTGTAGGTAAGTACGGAGATTTTGTCCTGACTTGTTCTTCGTCAAGATGCACATTCCTCTATGTGCAATACGTTCGTTTTTCTTCAAATTTTTATTGCTAATTAGTGTAGTTAGCAGTCCATTATTTTCTGCGAATAATAAAGATATACAGCAACCGAACGTTGTTGTTTCTATTTAACCCTTTCATTCCTAAATTATTTGACAGCTGTATAAAAGATTTATTCGTACTGGCAAATGTGGTGTCCGATTCGCCACATTTGGTGATAACGAAAACTTTAGACATAAACTGTAGAATACAGACAAAATATTTGTTCCCAAGTGAAACACAATATTTTATAAAGAGACCACATAAAAAACATTGCTGGTACAAAAATGAAACTGTCGACGTATCGATACACTGTGAGTGAAAGGGTTAATGCACAAGAATGAAAAATACTAATTTATAAAGTCCAAATACGTTATTTTACTTATTTATTGCTAAATATTCCTTTCTTTATAACTTTCTTCCTATTTCTCTATAACAATTATCAATCCCCGCTTCCCCCATCGAAATACAAAATTACAATCAACCGTAATTTTTCTTCACACGAACGAAGAAGAAATCAGGTTACAAAGGGTTAAACTCCTCGCAAATTCCCTCACGGGCACACGTACCTACGTTTCTCAGTTCTGAAAAGAAACATCTTACTCCATTCTACCGCGACATCAAATTACACGAAGAGAAGCAAAGAAGGCTCGAGTACCCATCTCGAACTTTATCTTATCGATCAAAATCTAGAAACCAGTCGAGAAACTGTAATCGCCTCCTGTATCTATCGCCCGACAGAATAGTCCAGCTAGTCATTAGCCACTCTGATCGTTTAGTAATCCGTTGACACATGACCCTGTCCAGCCAGGAACACTGACCAGTCCATCCCGCGAAAAGCTCGCTGGTACGTGCCGATCCTGTTCCGAGGTTGAGTTGCCTTCGATCCTGGAAACCTTTCACCCCTCTAACGAGTTGTCCACGCGAACGTGGATGACCCTTGGCCCATACTGACCCACGAAGAACGACCGTTGACATAGTTACCACCTTTCCACCCGTCGACCGCTTCATCATCTACTCCAGTTCGTGGAACCGGTGATTCTGGAATCGTGTCGTCGGCTTCTCCTCTCCGAATCCAGTTCGACAGCAACCTGCGAGCGAAGACACGCGTGCTGACCATGCCGCGATCGTGATCCTCTTGAAAACTAGATCGTTTCCGGCTCGTTGGACAACACCGTGCCGCGACCAGTTCGCGGATCCAGCTGATTATTCGTGTCCCTCGACTTCGTTGACCCGAAGCTCCCACGGGGATGACCCCGACGTGGATGACAGGCGAGCTACCGCTTTCAACTCCACCTCGTAACCGCCTCTATCGGCTGGTGTATCTTTGGATCGCCGGGGTAACAATCGAGATCCTTCATTGGAGGATTTGCACGAGCAATCAGGTTGGTCGGGATTCTTCTTTCGGTAACATTTTTCGTACATTTACGAGTGGGGATTTCGTTTTTTTTCGTTGTTGGTTGTTTGTTGCTGTTGAGAATGATTTATGGAAATGGTTATCGATATTAATTAAAGGAATAAATTACGTTAGAGGTAACAGGTGACAGGAGTTAAGGTAAATTTTAAGTGCAATTTTTTAGATCAGAGTTCCTAATTCTCGTGCATATAGAGAGAAAATTTTTTGTTGATCTAGCAATATTGATTAAAGGAATATATTACGTTCGAGATAACAGATAACGGGAATTAAAGTGAATTTTGGGTAATCACGTTGATAGAAGTATATTAGACAGAATGGTCCTTTTTTTAACTGAAAATATGTTATCCTACGTTCGAAATTTAATACATATATATGTATGAACTTCGCACAGTTTACGACTATCGATGGTTTCATTCACGAAGGATTACCATTTCTAGAACGATAAAATAGAAAGTGAAACATGCTAATCGTTAAATATTCTTCGGATTCCTTTCAGCTGTTACTACACCGTTGTTCCTAAATCTTCAGAAATCCGCTGTTATTATTAAATCCCCGAATTCACGCGGATTTTCCCATAGGTATCCTTTATCGTTATTTGCATAGGTTCTGGCGCCCTGGACGGACATCCTGCGGAAAAGTAAATCGTCGTTTCAGGCCCGGAAGGATTCGATTTGACAAGCGGTGATTCCAGAAACCACCTGAGATCATGATCGTCACGGTGGCATGGTGTCCCGTGCGTGGATACCAGTCTGAATTAAGAGGGCTCCTTAAGCCGGTGACACATGAACAGGATCCACAGGCAGGACCCTCGTCCTTCGTGTAGATCCATAGATATATGACGACTTATGAGAGCCGAATCCTCGATTCTTACTTACGAGAATTTTGTTCTTCATTCTTCCACTCTAACCTTCCCTCTATCTGTTACTTTAATGGCCCTCTTATTTACGTCAAATAACTTTGAGCATTATAGCGAAACCTTCGTTCGAACTTCCTTAATTTATGCAACGAAATATCACGGTAATTAATAAATAGTGAATTAATACAATCTTGATCGAAAGTATACTATAAATTATAGTGTAGATCGAAAATTGTAGATTACCAAACTATAATCCTGTAATTCTATTGTCATTATCCTGACAGATTGTTCTCACGAGGAAAATAATTTTCGTATTACCTGCAAAATCTGTACAAATATTGAAATGAACTTCAACTCCGATATTTAATGAAAATCCAATTTCCATACGGCTAGAGACTGTCGGAACGTTGAAATTCCTCTCTGAATAAACTACATTTATCCTGAATTGATTTTGAATATGTACGTTCAACCAATCAGCTGACGATTTTTATCGGGGAACCGGCTGAAAATAATCTTCTTGCGAATCGAAAGACCGTTTGAATTCCGCGTAAAGGGTTTCGCGCAGTCAGAGGCCCGGAGACGTGTTCTGATTTTCTTTTCACCATCGGGCAGGGGTTGGAATTCGTGAAACGATATCCTAATGGGACCGTGACAAGGACCTGTTCAGCGGTCAGAGGTCCAGATGACGAACCGGAAATCAGGTCACAAGGGTCAGAACGCGAGTGACTGGACACCGTTGTGAATCTGGTTCTAAAACGACTCAATTCTCCTCGATGTTCGACCTTTGCTCCCAGGATATAAAAGATCGATTCTTCGCGACGAATGAAAAGGAAATGTTACCTCCACCTGTTTCACCGTGAATACATATACCTGTATGCTTCCTGAAACGCTCCGTCTCCTCTCTCTGGTAACAAAATTTATTTCGTCTGTATTCTACGAGACGAATAAATTTCACTACCTATGCAGATTTTTGCAAATTTCAATATTTGCCCAACATTTCTTTACCACGAAACTTTTTCAATCTCACAATCAATCGGCTTTCATCTTTCTACATTTTCTTTTTTTTTCTCGTAATTCGACAAATCTTGTGATTTATTGTTATTGCGACCAGTTACATCCTAAGCACAATTCTCTCGACAGCGGAATTAAATTTGCAATACGAAATTATCGATATAATATCAAAGGAGGAAATGTTTACTTATTCAAAGCGAAGTGAATAAGACATTCACGTCGATCGGACAATTAACAGAATATAGGATTACGACGTTGCATTCGACGCGTCCAACGAGTTTCAGAAGAGGACCAAAGGATAGTAATCGATTCACCGACCAAAATCCTTTATCTTCCGTTAAAAAGGGAAGAATGCCGGGAGGAGAAAAAAGGAGCTCTATTCATGCGTTCGTTTAAGGAGCTCGGCCCCGTACGTATGGCCACGAGTTTTCACGAATCTCCCTGTTCGCCGTGGAAAACATACCAGGAATCGTTCAGGTAAAGATGAGCCGGCGAATCGTTTCTGTTGTCAGTCCTCCTATCTCCGGGACAATGGTGTCCCGTCGTTGTCTCGTATTCTTCGGCCTAATATTTCTCTCGAAACCCGGCAGCGTAACGCGGCGAACGAGACACAGCTAGACGGAGGGATACGAAGAAGGAAAGAGAGAACAAGTAAGAATAGAAAGAGGAGAAAAGAAGAAAGACAGACCGCAGAGAGACATGCGCGGAGCAGATATAGCAAGGAAGGGAAGTATCTCGTGATGGCCCCGGAAGAAATATACCCCTAACCGTTTCCTATTTTGCGATCCTGCCAGTTCCTCGAGGGGTTCTAGTTCGGTTCAACTTACTTGGTCGACGATGCTTGCTGATCGTAGAGCGAACTTATTTGGCCGGAGAAAAAGGGGTGCAACGAAGCAGCGTATCGTGGCACCTTCGGCTGATCAGGGGAAGGAAAGAGGACAGATAGAGTTGAAAGGTGCTTGACGAAACACCGGGAAACATAGACACGAGGGGTTGAAACGAGAAGTAGGCTGCGGTATTCGGGACAGAAGGGGTGACACGTTGCACGGGATGCTGTGGGAATGTTCTCACAGAGCAGAAGAGATCACCTGTAGCCATTTGGGACAGTATCCTGCTCGAGAGCGGCGTGCTCTTACCCCCAGCGATCGGTATCATCTGCCATGAGCTGCAGATCGATCCCGGAATCGATCGTTTCCGTTTCGAACGTACGATTCTACAGTCGGGCATTTTTGTGCATTTCTGGTAGAAGAAAGCATTGGTAGAATAAAATAATGTATTTTGTATTGACTGTATGTAAAGAGAAATAGTAATCGAATTTACATTTTAAGTATCGTAAAGTATTTCTATTTTGTGTCCTTTAGATATAAGGAAGCGCTGTTAGAATCAGTGATGGAAAGATATATTTTCTGGGAATAATCGTTCCTGTGTCAACTATTTTCTTAATGAAGATTAGAGATAACGTTTTACTAGTTACAGGGTGCCAAAACCTACAGCGACTAGGAAAAGTTACACTTCTATTAGATTATCCCCGGCAGTTTTGAAATGTCCATTTTGAAAAAAATCAGGACACCGTTGAAATTAAACATTTTTATTTCAAATAATTTCCATAACGTTCAGCGCGGGAACATTCAGGATGACCCGATAAAATAAGAGAATTAGCGAAGAGACGAGTGGAATATATCTCTGAAATAAAGCTACCACCAGCAACACTTTTCCATGTTGTTTCACGCTCTCGATGTCAGTCACATTTTCGTTTTCCACGCCGGCCAGGGACGTTACATATATAAAAGTTCCATTCCCCAGCGCAGGCAAACCGCGCGAGACCTATCTTCGAGACGAGATAACCGACCTGCCGTATTTTCTCTCGGGCCAAAGAGCACGGGGGCACCCCTCCGTGCGAGGTTGTATCCCTTTTAATTTTAATTTCCTACCGAAATCCCTTCCTTATAAGCACGCCGGGGCCAGTCAATGACTGTCAGACGAGCGGAGAAAAATGCGGCGACAAGGACGGAAGAGGGAAGAGGAAGAGTAAGGACAGGGGAAGGAAGAGAGGGCAGAAGCAGCCTCCGCTTTTCCACGCACATCATCCCTTTTACATTTTAATTTCTCCCCTTTCGCGTCGGTCTTTCAAAGCCTCCTGTCCTCTCTCTCTCTCTCTTCCTCTCTCTTTCGTACTCCACGGTCTCTGCCTCTCTGTTCCATCCCTTCTTCGACTAGGTGGCATCCCTTTAACATTATAATGTTCCCTCTCTGGTTGCATCTTTCTCTTGCGACACGGTGTCTCTCTTTCTTACGAGCTTTTCCACCCCTTCGTTATGGTGTAACGTACCGATTTATGGGTTAGCAAGCGAATTCTAAGGAAATGTTATGCCACCGACCTGGAATCGATGCGGAACCGTTGGAAACGATCCTTCGTGGACGTGGAACGGCCGCGTTTACTCAATTTCCGGCCCTTTCCGGGGCAACCGTTTAACCCAGATTAAATTAACAACGAAAGTAATTGGCCCGTGCTAAGCGTTACGTAACGCGCATATTTCTAGCCCCCGACCGACGAAATTGGTGTCTTCCGTGCGGGCGAATTTCGCTCACCTCGCTATCGTCCCTTATGCCGCTTTTCATGCATTCTGGACAATTTTTCTTCTTCTTTTCTTTCCCTCTTTTATAACGTGAAGCGAGAGGTAACGAAATTTCAGAGTAGGGAACATTTTAAGAGCGTGTTTAGTTAGATTTGGGAATACTTAGGGAGTGTTACATTTTTTTAGCAAAAGCCACGATCGTACTTGACCTTTCCACTCGTTTCGAATTTTTCTCACCTCTGAAGAATTTCTGTACCGATCTTCCTCGATTCTATGCAACTTACGATTAATGGATAAAATTATTTAGCTAGCAAAAAGCATGCAACGCACACCTGTTTCGATGAATTGCAATTTAACCCTTTAACTACGGGCCACTCGTCTCGGAAACGAGATTGAATTTTTATCTCATTATCACAGCTACAATGTGTAGAGAATTTTGGAAGCCTTAGCGTTTGAGTAGCTTCAATTGACAACAGGTGATACGTTATTTCCAATGTACATACGCAGTCTTTATAAAATATTGCAAACAAGTAAAACAAAGTAAAATGGTAATATTCGATTTATTTCTCGACAGAGTGCTTCGATAAATAAAATCTCCAAAGTAGCCTGAAAGCTAAAAGCACAGTCTCTCTACGAACATAAGTGTACGCTCGAATTTCCACAAGCGTTTCCCTTCCCCGATCATTTAATTGGGATAACAATTACTGCAATTTAATTAAGAAAAAATATTATAGAGACTACAGTCGAGACACCAAAACATCCCAGCACCCTTAACAACCGTGTACCGATAAAAATCGACAAGTGTGTCGGGAAGTCGCTAAATCGCGGTTGCATCGGGACGAAATTCCCGGAAAATGCGGCGTGTCGTTGTCAACGCCGGTCGTAGGGAACGGTTGGAACTCTCGCACGTTCCTCAAGCGCATTCGGCAAGGATTATCGAATACCTGGGGATTTCCTATCGATCAGATGAAAGAGTCTGTCTGAGGCGGGCGCGAATGTGTGCCGAACGAGGCCTGGCATACATTAACGGCCCCCGGACGGAAATTGGATTAAACCGGTGGAATTATTCGCGAGGATTTTGCATACACCTCACGGTGAGCCGTTCACAATCGCGAGCACAGCACAATGCGCTTTCCTTTTGTGCCGTGCAACGGAAGTCTTTCTCCTCTTTCAAAAGCCTCCGGGATCCTCGTATCGATACCATCCTTCGGACGTCTTTCTAAGCTGAAACCGACGGTTAAGAATATTATCCGGTTACAGTATTCCTCCCTGTGTATGTAGATTTCGCTCGACGTCACTCGTCGATCGTGTGTCATTGTGCGTGGACGCGAGACGCGTTGCGTCGATTTTCAAGGAAAGTGAGAAGGAAAACGGTAACTGTACGGATCTTCAGATCGACGATTGTGTATTTTTACGAGTTGCGAGGAATTGTCACGAATCTATTGTTCAATTATGCAACGACGTTGAAATTGTGCTGATATTAAATGTTAAAATTGTGTTAGTAGAATGGTGTATTTTGACAAGATACAAAGAATTCTACCGAATTTATTGTCCAGTTATACGAATCCCGTTTCGAGAAATTATTGCAACAGTAAAGGTATTTGAATATAACTCAACGTAAATTTCAATCCCAAAATTTGTACAAAAAATTGAATTACATTCTAACTTTACTAAATTTCGGTTTAATTTGTAAAGAAAGTTGGCAACGAGAGGAACGAACAGATCTTAAATTTGAAACGATTTGCCCGAGAAACTTCAAAGAAGATTCTCAATTCAATTCTCTTTTCCTTTACCCGAGAATTTCCGAGACTCCCAACCTTGCTTCAGATTATACTACGAAAACGTAACTGATAATTGTTACGCATCCTCGCAGAACGATCACGTTAAAATAATATTAAAATACCTTTAGCTAAAAGGTGAAAATTCCAACACCTTATCTAAACGTGTTATTCTTGCCACCAACTTAGCGTTAAAAAGCAACAAACTCCAACAGTTTACCCGGCAGATACTCCTAGATCAAGCAAAACTTCCGGTCAAACTTCAGCCTGGTAACGTTTCACGAACCCTTCGTTCCCAGTACGAACTTAAGCTCCATCGACTTCCGAAGGACTTCGATAAACAGATTATACCGTGAACCCGAATCGAGTACACGTTCAATTTTTCAACATTACACCGGCCAGTTGGAGAAGTTTCAGTGGGCGAACTCGAGCGTGGTGAAATGTTGTTAGTTTCACGTCCGTTCCTGTAAATATTACATGGCCTCACGAGCACGTACAGGGGAATCCTCGAAGGGTGGAGCGTCGACCGCAAAAAGATTCGTGATTAATGTACCGCTTGACGGACTCCTGTCCGACACCGTGCGCGTCTCGTCGAGGGTAGAGGAAACGTGTGAAAGAG
>NW_017100268.1:1457360-1458349 GCF_001263275.1 Habropoda laboriosa | reverse complement strand
TGTTGCGGTACGCCGCACGATTTATTTCACTAGGCGTAGAAATACAACTCTTGACCACGTGTCGAACCGCGCATGGAAATAAGGTGACAATGTGCACGTCGTCGGTAGACAGGAATTTATTTGTCACGCCTGTCGTTACTTCTGGACACTTTCGAGAAAGATGGACGGTGCACAGATTGAGCTTTAACGGGGAGCGGGGGTTTGAAAGAATTTTAGATGGAATCTGTATTTTTGTTTTCAAATGGAAATGAACTGGTAATGTGATCGATTCTTGGATTATTTTAGTACACTGTGAATTACACTACCGGCCAAATGTTTGGAATCATTGTGCATTGCAAGTTGTACAAAAATTCCCCCAAAAAGATAACATTTACAATAATTTTTTAACGAATTTTTTATCATTCTATTGATCTCCACAACATCAATTTCAAATCAATAAAGAATTAGTGGCAGATTCAATGTTAATATAAATTGGCAGGTGATTCCAAAATTTGGCCGGTAGTGTAGGTCAGACGAAGCTTGAATTGATCTTAGACATAAATTACTGAAAGAGATATTTTTAGAAGAAGGGCGGTAATTTTAGAGAGTTAATTGTGTTATGAAATGTAACGACTATGTGAGAAGATTAACCCTAACTACAGACGTTAAGACGTTCTTTGAGACGTTACCACAGACGTGTAATCTCTCAGATTACTTGGCAATTTTATTCGTTAAATCACTGTGTTCCGAAAATAAATCTAACTATGTAAAAAAAAGCTCGCAAAATTGTCCGCATGATTTTCATAATGAAATAAAAATTCCAACTCTTGTCTGAGACGAGTGATCTATACTTAAAAGTTAACAAACCACCAAGGTCCTTAAATCCACGTTTGTTTGAAATCGTAAAGTTACGAAGCGAAGCTGCTCTTCCATTGAAACAAAGAAATATGCGACCTGATTATTACTACTTCCGTCACACAAGCGTTTCCTACACATTCGAAGTTACGAGG
>NW_017100268.1:1437960-1457334 GCF_001263275.1 Habropoda laboriosa | reverse complement strand
TCACGTGACACGTGAGCAGGATTATCGCACTGACCACGCGCAAGAACGAGGGGGAAAGAAGAAGGAAACGATTGAAAGTTCACTCGACGTGTCTCCGTTGCGAATCTTCGGATTAAGACGAGCTGACGAGGCACGTGCTAGATCTCCTGAATACCGCTGCTACTGGAACTCGAGTGACCATTGGTCATTGTCGCAGAAGGGAGCACAAAAGGAAGAGAACCGGTTGCCTCCTGCCAAGAAGAACCGAGGCACGTGCTGCCAAGCGTGGTCCAGAGATTGTTTTAAACGAGCTGATCCTGAATAACACCGTGGTAATACCGAGTAGCACCTGTTCATTTAGGAAGATCAAGTCGTGTCGTCGGTCGTTGGGGGAAAAAAAGAAACGATAAGGAGAAAGGGAAAAATGGAGGTGACATGGGTGGTATCTTCGAATGTGCGTTGAAAAGTACATTTCTCGTAACACGTTCTCCTTTTTAAAACTGTTTTACTGAAATACTTTGAAAGATATTGCGAAAAGAAGTTGGTGGAAAATTGTGAAACGGTAAGAAGTTCGATTGCTGCCTACGACTGAATCATAAGTTGAAAAGTTTTAATTTCAGATTAATTTTAGGATGTAGCTGATATCGACAACGTATAGAGCATGATACGTTATCAGCCTTTGTGTATTTTTAATTTTTAATTTAACGAGCAATGTAAATGTTTCAATTTTATCCTGACTTTTCAAGTGTGCAACGTTCCATCCAAAATAATTACTAATACCGACAGAATGTTAAGGTGCTTGTGCAAGAAAATCATTTGAAATGTTTTCTCCACGAATATCTTTGACCAGTGATAATTTCGAAAAAATGTAAGTTATAAACACACGATTGTATTCCCCTGAGAGAAATACACCGTGAAACGTTGATATTCTCTCCTCGTTTCTAGCCACGAAACGAGTTACCAAAGTGGAATGAAAAAAGCTATCCTACACCCTGCAGACATGTACACGAACCAGAAATCACTTATCCCGTCCACCGATAATCTCCAACCGTCCACGTTTCAAACGAAATCATTTCGTACGAGCAGATTCAGCCGAGCAGTTCGAAAGACCGCCGGAGAAAAATCCGTTGACCGCGAGTGCCTGGAAATTCCTATAATTTGCATATTATCCGTTACGACAGTTGCTCGCCTTTTCCTCTCGCAGAAGCTTTGAAGGTTGCTTTTTTCTCTGTTTGCCCGGTCATCAGAGTCGGCCGGGTCCGTTGGCTGGCCGCGATTCGCTACATATTCCTCAAAGGGCGTCCAACGTACCCCCGTCATCCCTGTCGTTTGACCGCGAGCGTTTCCTCTGACAAGCACGTGCTGGAATCGAGGCGCACACCTTCAAATCATCGGCCATACACGCACGTCCACGTTGAAACGGTGGCCGGTAACGAGCGTACACGCGTTTTACCTGCAAACAATAGAAAAATTCTAGCCAGGCTGCTGGCTGCCCGTGCAACGTCGACGACCTGCCAACTGAAATCGGATAGGATCGGGCAACGCCCAGATTGTGACCTGTGGTCCTCGTCGAAAAACACCTTCCCGGCTATGGACGGCGCGAGTGTGGAAGGGGTAGTACCGAATTCAATTCCGTCCTGGACGACGTCGCCGCCGGATGTGAACGTTCAGCTTCTTTCAACGTCCGAGCCAGGCCGATCTTCCGCCGTTGCACGTGCTCCTTTACGACGGTATCTGGAATCCTTCCTGCAGAATTGCCATCCCTAACGCCGATTCACAACCATCACGTCCTCGATGCTCCGCCGCGTTCTACCGTGCTAATAATCGCACGAGACGGGATACTACGTACATCTGACAGCTGCGACGATCCTCCAGGCTTAATTGATTACGCGTGAGAGAATTGGTGATTTTCGAGGATGTCGCATGCGAATGACGGAAGGACGTGACACGTCGAATTTCGCGTTTGTGTGGAAGGGAAAAAAGTTTTTGTTAGTTTCGTAGGAGCTTTATTTGGGGAAAGTAGAAACGGGTAGAGGAGATTTCATTTGTTTTTCAATTTTCGCTAATTTTAGTTCAACGAAAGTTAACAGTGATAGAACTGCTTTTGAGAATTTCGTAGGATCGTTATCTGTGGAAAACAGAAACGAATGAAAGGGACTTTATTTTTTTTTAACTTTCAATTTGAAAATTATAATGTTTGTTTTTATTTCGAAACTTTGAAAATATTTGGCTCGTTAGGTACCTACGTTTTTAATTTATTTGGAGGAAGGTCGAATAAATTCATCGTTAAATAGATTGGATTCGATGAATTTTACCAGTTGTTAGGTGATATTAGCTGTAATTAATAAAGTTCGATGACGTTTGGTGACGGAAGGACGCAGCTCGGTTTCATTTTCGACGAGCACGGGGCTACGTTTGCCGTTCGCTTCCATCCTCTTGAATTCTCTGATTCCCCAGGTTATAGGATCGTTTCGCCGTAACTTCGGCCATAGTCGAACGAACTTCTGAACTCCTTTCTCCGAGCTTCAATTCCGTCTCTTTTTCAATATGAGCCGGTAATAAAATTGGTGTCATCATACTTTCGTCAACAATTCATGTTACACTTGCAGATAATCAAACAGTAAACACACGTTGAAAAATGGAAGATACAATACAATTACCACATACATTTCTGACCAATTCCATTTATTTATTTCAAATTTTTGTCATTATCATATATTAATTTCTTCGACAAATATTCTACCTAAAAAATTACCAAGTGCTTCTGATTTTTAATTTCTATTAGAATGGAACAAACAAACATTTCTGGATTTTTCAAGCAATCACAAAACTTCGAATACAACGTTCTCAAGATTCCACATAAAAAAGAAAAACACACCCCTAACAGAACAAACATTCAAAAAGGGATTGCACTCGACACATCACGATCAACGAGCTAAAAACCGACAAGTTCAAGTTGTTCGACCACGACACTTGTTTAACGCTATTCGTCCGGAAAAGAAAGGCACAAGCACAGGAGGAGCGTTGCACGATTAATCAGGATTAGCCGAAGAACCGACCCTTAACCTCGCGCTGTCCACCGTTCGCGTGATGACCATCAGTCATCCGTGTCCCTCTGGTTGTACACGATTCTCGGACATCCCTTCTTCTATGACCACGGTCACCTCGCGAGGACCTATAAGCCGGACGATCATTACTGTATCATTAACTTTGACGACCGTGTAATCGTGATGGGGCGCAGGTCAGGGGGTGAACAACGTACCTCTGGCCAAGCGGAGGTCACGTCGGTAAGGTCACGGTACCACGTGGACCGACCTCTGGCTGATCTGAGTCCTTAGAAATTAATTGACCCACCCCGGTAGGACGGAGCTGTTTGCCTAGGAAAGTTCCAAAGTCAACCGAAGTACCACCAGAACGCTTCAAGTTTCGCTATCTGGCCGGCGTAACTACGAAGTCGATAGTTTGCCTGGATAAATCGCTTGATTCTAGGGTGAATACGGTTCTAACATCACTTCGAGGCACTCCAACTTTTTGGTAAAACTTCGTTTTAAGAAACCATTCAGAGTGTGCAAGTTTTGGAAATCTTAACTTCGTAGAGTATTAATTGACAGCTCTCCTCCACTTGCCATTTATAAACTTCAACTATCGAACATTGAAATGTAGAACTCAATTAGGTGAAAGTAGATTCTCGATCCAAAAACACTTGATAATATTCAGACGTAATTACGTTGAAAATTTACGATAGAAAGTAGTCGACGTTACTATATAAACTAAGAAATTCAATAGGATCCTTCTATCTCGATACGAAAACTTCTATCATTTTCCTAAACGATCCGCACATAATCCACATCACGTTTCTATCAGTCTTCTTATTTTTACAACAACCGATCCCATCTGGAATCGATTCCGGTAAATTGATTCGAACCGTTCGACGATATCGCGACCCCATCGCCAGTCGCGATATCTGCAATTTTCGACTGTTTCACCAGCCGCTCTGTCCCTTCCTCTGTTTCTCCAGCTGAGCGGAGGCTAGCTTTCCCCTTCGTTTCCGCGCGGTGGAAAAGAATCCCCGGAGCAGGATTAAAGCGTAATCTCTTTTATAAATTCTCGCGGCTCGAGATGCTCTCTCTCCCTCTCCCCGTGGTTTATTACGAAAAGTGTTAGCAGCCAGAGGAGAGGACCTGGCCAACAATGCAGAGACACCGGTGTGCGTGGCCGTGGCTGCATTCACACGATGCTGTGGGACGCGAGATGATGCAGGTCATCATCTCACGGAGCTCCCCCTTAATGAAAGCCGGACCAGAAGGCGAGAGTAGCCGTAACACGCGGACGAAGAAAAGAGAGGGCCGCGCAGGACGAGCCATTGTCCTACAGGACGTTGGGTACCAGGTGGCTAGGATCAGGACCATTACCTCCGTGGATTAATTGCCATGCAAAAACTCACGATGGCTAACGGAATGATAGGAGTGTCCGTCTTCAACCGTTCGTTCACGTCCAGGTCGCAGGCAGGCTTTTTGTCGGCTGCCAAGGAGACCAGCATAAGTTATCAGGATGATTAAACAGGGGATCACGGTGATGCGCCGCGAGACTCGAGGGGGACGCGTGTATTGGTCCATCGAAAAGGGTTGCACGTTTCTAGCCGGTTTTCGGGAGAGAAGGACCTGCTAGGGAAAGCATTCTTCGTAGAACGATTCGCTTCTTTGTTTCACCGTGAAATCGTTCCGCTTTCACGGCCACATTATCGTAGCGCATTTTTTCGACGTGATATGTTAGAGCAAGATAGAGTTAATACGATTTCTTTTCAAATTGTGTCATTAGAACTCCCACTATCCTGAAACACTCCATTCCAGAGCGTCCAACGTTCATAAAATTCATACAACTACACATTGTACGAACGATGTGAAAACCAAGGGTTTTATCTCTTCGCGGGACATGTGAACGAGGACTACGCTGAATACTTGAACACAGAATACGTGAAATTAGATATTACCTGCTCACAGAGACAATTGCAGAACCCAACTTCTATCTCTACATTCATAAACATTTCGCATTCGAAAATAATCTCTCCAACAACCCTTCGCATGGTACCTCCATCTCGCTCCATTGCACATCTTTAAGAACAGATCCAGTCGAATAAGAAATGAAAATTTCAACGTGTCATAGTCTCGTGTGTGGCATCAGGTCGGCGTAGCGGGCCTAATACAGATACATCGCTTTAAAGCGGCGAAGGGCGAGAGTGAATGTTAGGAGGGTGGTTGCCACGGCGGTGGCCGTGAGGCAGTAGCGTAGGCGGCTGGGTTTTTGGGGGGTTGGTGATTCTAAGAGGTCCAGCTCTCACACGCGTGGGCCTCGTTTCGTCTTCCCTCTCGCTCTCTCCCTCTCTCTCCATCTCCCTTTCTCCATCTTTCTCTGTTTCTTTCTCTTCCTCGGTCTCTCTCTTGCTCTCACTTCGTAACGAGGGTTGAGGAAGGGGGTGAAAATGGGGGAGTCAGTGGCGGGTCTGGTCCAGGGGGCGCCAGTATTGATCTCACGGCCCACTCCTCCCCTTCGACCACCGTTGAAGGAAGGCGGAGGCGGTTGAAAGGGTGGGTAAGATGTCAGCATGCGTACATACAAAGTAGCCCAACGCTCGTCCTGCTCGCCAGCCGTGTACGCAGAGTCTTGTACGTTGTCTGCCTCAAATAAGTTATCCTGATGCGAAGGTAACGGTGTCCTCCATACTGTGCACCGACCCCGGCGATGTAGAGTCTCGGGGTCATTTAAATGGAGGAGTTTGTAATCCTTGAATTCATACGCGAGCATGTGCGGCCCGATGGGTCCAGCTGCTGGGTGCTCGTTGTTTATGGGCTTCGTCGAAACCAACCTCCTCGAGAAAATGAGACTTTGCTACTGTTGCTGCGAGAAAGTCGCTCCGCTAAGCGTTGTTAGACGGTGAATTGGAAATAACGATGCAAATTGAGAGCAGTTCGTACAGCAGCAGTCTTTCGAGATTGTATCAATTGCTACTTAACCCTTTGGGACACGTAGATCTCACTTAGTATCACAGATATTCTTGAAAAATAAAACTCAGTCGCGAAAGGGTTGAGGAATGGAAAGAATCTAGTTGACGTGGGTTTGTAAGAGTTGACAGCTCCTTGGCTCGAGTTTCTTATCGGTGGCTAATTCAATCTTGGACGTAAAATATGTATGTAAAATATTCTCGAAGACTGTAGAATACCAATCTTCTATACTTCAACTGGATTTCACACCGGCAGCACGCTTCAAGACGATAAATAAAGTGAATTTCAAACGCGTGGATAACGTCAGGTCTCCTTTGTACAATGCACCGTGACAATAATCGCCCGCAATCGCAGCTCCGGTCTCCCATTAATTTCTCCTCGGCTGCGATCGCCTGCACTTCAGTGACCAGGACATCGCCAGCCGCTCAACCGAGGCACGTTTGTCATTCCCGTACGGCTCGCTAATGTTCAACTTATCGTTGCACCCGTAGAAAGCGGTAGATCGTGCGTTGCGCGATGATTTACATCTCGCAGCCGAGAGACACCGGTATCGTTGTCCTCTATTGTTGAACCTAGAATCCCGTTGTGAATCGACTTCCTCTCCTCGCTACTACGATTACACACTGTTAACGATCGTGTAAATACACGCGTTACGTACTGTACATACATACGTAATTCTCAGGCGTGTTCGTGCGTAAACGAAGAAACGTCTCGCGAGAAAAATCTGGCGGCGGTAGGAAGAAAGGAACAAAGGTGGATATCAAGGACATGGTCTCGCAATTATCTCGGCGCAGCAAGCGGAGGCACGCGGTGGTGGTAGAGCGCGCGCGAGATGTCCATTAGCCGTGGCACGGGGCGCGGGTTCTCCTCGTTACGGTCATGCGCCCACGCACGTACACACGCGTGGCACACAAGCGTGAATAATGTAAGGAAAGCCGGGCAAAAGGGATACGTCGGGGGAGAAAAAAAGCCAATAAGGGCTTTGTCCAACGGGGTGGCTCGAGTGCAGAAGATGTTGCCCCTCTACCTTCGCATGCCCGCCCCCGACCGGTAGGGATGCGTTTCCCAAGGAAAAAATTATTTTTTAGTACCTGCTGAAAAGTCTTTGTTTTCTTCGGACGTGATCTTTTTATTCTTCGTTTTTTTTTCTCTCCTTTCTCCGTGTACATAGCAATAGGCGGTAGGCGCGTGCAGAGTCACGCGAGCGTGAGTAATGGAAAGGAGAGATGTCCCGTGCAAAGGGATGATGCGAGGTGAAAAACCGATAAGGGCTTCGCACGGGTAAGTTCTTTGTAGATCACTTCTGCGTGCGAAGGAGAAGAATCTTTTTTAGCACGTGAAAAGTCTCGTTTTCCCTTTGTACACACACTCTCTCTCACTCTTCGGCAGCCTCCGGTTACGCTTCGTTACGTGTACGCGAGCATAAGTAATGCAAGAAAAGAAAGATCGGTTAAAGGGCTGCCCGCGAGAGGGGAAAAGCCAATGGAGGGCTTTGCCCAGTTGCAGGGAGACGATCCCGTGCTAGCCACCCCGTTTCCTAAGGAAGTTATTCCTCGCCGGAGGAGGAAGTTTCGTTTCTATCTTTTCCATCCGGGTGAAAATAGACGCGGCATGGAAGTTCGGCGCGACAGCTACGCGGAATCCGCCCCCTTTCGACGCGCGACAATCACGCCAACGTGCGATTTAAACGCGCAGAAATTACAAAGTCTCGGATAAGGAAACAATGGGATCTTTTTAATATCGCGAAAGTGCTTCGAACGCCTCTCGTTGAAAAATGGTAAGGAACGCATTGTTTGCTGATGCGAGAAGCGGTATTCTCCTTCTCAGAGTTTCAGACGATTACATTTTAAAATAGGTTGCTTAAAAGCAACTTCGTACAATTTTCAATCGTTTCAATTCAAATACCAAATGAAGCAACCTTAAGACACCTTAAAAGTATCTTCTTTTTTTTTTATAATAACCACTATATCGAAGGACAATCACGCGAAAGAATGAAAATGAGGTATTTAGCGCTCAGCGCGAGCAAAGTACGCAAACTTATCGATATAAACGATATTACCCCCGCGAGATGACTGGATATTAAATAATTAAAGTATCACCCCTGCCGGCGGCCCTCCGCGATCTGTTCAACTACGTCCTTTATATTACTTTAATTAAACATCTCGCAACTTCTCGTTATCCGGGGCTAGGCAGCGATCAAGAAACTTCCCCCGCGGTTTCTCGCGTTAAACCGAATCTGGTTAAATCCCCGGTCGAGCGATTCTCCTGCCCGGCCACGGACGGCACGAGCCACGTTCACCGTTGGGGTCCACGAATCCGATAATCGGCGCAATCATTCGAATTTTATCGACGCTGCGCTCCGTCGAAAACGTCGATTCGTTCATGCAGTCACCGCGGCCGTTTAACGATCAATTATATCGCTACCGATAACGCTCTCGCCGGTGGAATGACTGGGATAATGAATTTCCCTCACGCGCCACTCCCTTTGCCCTCTCCGCATCTCCGCCAATCTCTCCCGTGCCGTAGTCTGTGTACCTAATAACACAGAGTGGGGGGCACACGTTGTCCAGAATCACACTCACGAACGAACAGTGACCCAGCGACGCGTGGTTCGCTCGCGCGCGCGTACTCCTCCGCCAAATACACGCACACACCCTCGTAACGCAGATGCGTCGTTGACGTATCACACACGGTCGCCAGAACGTGCAGTGTGTGGAGCACTTGCGTGCAAACTTGGCTCTGGAAGCAATTTACATGGCAGCATCTCTCCTCCAGAAGGACGAAGGGTGGTCTGGCCGGGATATAAGGGGGTGCCGGGTGTGACGGGAAGGGCGCGGGAGTAGTATGAGACGGCAGTGGAGCATTGTAATTCAAGTAATGTAAGCTTTATGCAAAATACATGTTAGTTAGGAGTGCAGGAGATAGAGCCACCCCCGACCACCACCCTCCGACCCTTGTCCGTCTTTACGTCGTTCTCTGTCTTACCTAACCTTTCCCTCCCTCACACTCTATCTCTCTCGCTCTCCCATTTTCTCTCTTTCGTCGAGCGATCTACATCACCCGTTCCTTGTCCCACCGGTTCGCGTTACGCTTTCTCCATCCTCTTCTCCCGTTCCTCCAGGGTAAACCTTCGCCTGGACGCGCGGCTACTCCGTACTCTCTGTGTCTCATACTCGCGCACACGTTGGTGCGAGCGCTACCGACCACGTACACAACCACGTACCGGTGAAATTTATGTGTGTGGATATACAGGGACTCGTGCACGAAGGAGCACGGTCTACGTGTTGCACGGGTGTGCGACTGTGGTCGACTGTTGGTTTATGCAAAAGTGTACGTTACCTGGATACATGTAAGGGGGTGCATAAGGGCGCACGCACACCCTCGACTCGCTTCTCTCCCCACCTACGTTTCGTCTTTTCTCCTCTCACTCTCGTGGCTTACACACCCTAAACCACCCTTGACCAAGGGGTGGACTAGACATTGGCGTAACTGCTCGATTCAAGGGTGGCTGTTTTGTCGTTTGCGAGCTGTATTCGCCTTAACTCAAACGAACTCGAAGACAGAACGCGGGAGAATGAAAAATATTTCAGATCAAGTGAAAACGTCCGAGTATACGATTATTTGACACGAGATCGAGGAAAATGACAGTGAAGCATGGTATATTGTTGGAAGGACTTCAGTTTTGTAGCTGAATTTTGATATTGTTTCGTTGATAGACAGATGGTAATTTGTGTAGGAAAGGAGTGAAAAAATTTGGTAAAAATTCGCTGTTCTACGCCAATGAACGCGATGAATGAGTCTAAGGGTGTCGACCGGATGTGGAAGCTAAAGGGGTGGCCAGTCCTCTACGTGGACCGTGGCGCACGCGAAAGCTACACGGAGACTCGCAGCGGCCCCGAAAAAACGGACACACACCCTCTGAGAACTTCGTAAATAATCTGGAAGGCGAGCATCCCCACCGTAAAGAACCCCTTGCGATCCTGGAAAATCGATTCTGGAACTGGAAGCGAGGGGACGGACGAAATAGGTTTCTCCAATTTCGCTGCTTGAAAAAGAGGCAAAAACTGCGCGGAGAAGAGAAGAGAATTTTTAACATTTTCCCGGAGTTATGTCTCCGTTGTTCGCGAGGCAACACGATGGTTCCGTGCGCAGGATGCGAAAGCGCGACGTAATGTTGCTTAATGACAGCGTTTTGCATAATCGCGTGTCGTGTCACGAACCGATCGGATTATACGTTTCATGGAAAATTTTCGAAGCCGAGAAACCCCGACGAACCTCTGCCGTGTCGATCTATCATGTCGAAAGTTGCGTGACGCGTTCAGCGTACCTGACGTAAAAAGACGTCGTTTGCAACTGAAATGACGCAGAAGTTTGACCGGTTTCGAGTGTGTCCGACCAATTGATCCGTTTCTTCGAATGATCGTAATGATGATCAAGTGCGTGTTGGTTGAAGATCTCACCGATACGGCGTTCCATCATCGTATGAATAGAGGAAAGGAAGAGGATTCTTCGGGTTGATAGCAATTTAGTTGCAAAGAAAGCTGCGAGAAATAACACAATGGCGAAATCGTTTCTAGAAGTTAGTCACGAAGTTTCTTCGAAACTGAATGAAAAAAGTGATTTGCTAAAAGGAAGACACAAATTCTCATTGCACTGTACACAATTATTACAAACAATTTATCAAACGAACTTTCGTTAATATTAATTTTTTCTTAGCTTAAGAAAATCTTATCGCGACACAGCTGAGGAAACCCGCTAAAGAAAGTTCCCTCGGTACTGATACTGCGATATCGACGATCGTTTTCACAAACGTTTATGCTAATTCAAACGTGCTCGAGCGACAAGCGATATAACATCGTTACCAATGCAAACGGTTCGATCGAACTAATAAGAGCAACAGGACAATGGTAATTTACAGTACAAATGATTAACGACAGTGGTCCAGTGACCCATGCAACAGTCATTTATCCCCTTTCCATGACACACCGGCGTATCTATATCAACAGTCTTATAGCTATATCTACATCCATAAGATCCCGCATCTAATTTGCATGGGGCTTAAGCCGAGCTCGTGGCCCCTAAGATCGTGGAAACGACTTTCGACCATGGGGGCTGGTGGGCCAAGTGGCCACGGGGGTGGTACGTATACGTTGTAGAGATGAGCTACGGGCAGTTCTGACCCCCTCGGTGAACAGAAATTACCCCCTTATCTCCTACTGGCAAGGCCGGCACCATACACTGAATCCTAATGCTCAATCTCAAGATAAACGGGGCCAAACCTCCTCCGACACCCCCGTTTACGGCCGCCCCATGACAGCCGAATCGAGGAGATAGTTTCACGTTGCCTCCTCTTATTTGATAACTGCTCGACATGGCCAGCAATCAAACTAGAAATTAATAATTCGATTCCCTTCGAACGCGTACAGATTAAATTAATATGTTTGTTTCGAAGAGCTATTTACGTCATGCTTGTTGACCTCTCTCTCTCTCTCTCTTAGTTCTCGCATCGCGAAAGATACGAGAGTACACGTCTTAATTTTGTAATTGTGAAGTGAGAATTTTTAGAGTGGATGATACTTATGTATGAAGAAAATGATTAGTATCGTTAGTCAGTGGAGAATTAAAATGTAATTTAGACGTATCTGTGAATTATAATGATGTTGAATCGGGGGAAGTGTACCTATAAATGTAATTTTAAATAGCTAAAATTATAGACGAATGTTTCTTTCAACGATAACATTGTGAAATTTTGAGGAGTATTGAACGAATCACTCTGTACATTTAATATAGAAATATAATATCAGCGAGAACAATAAAAATACTTAAAATTATTCTAATTACGTGCCTTTGACGAAGTAAACGACTGAATTCAACAAATTACAGATAACCATTCGTTACAGAAATTACTCACCCACGTTTTAATCCACCTTTCTAAATAAAAATACCAACATTGGAGCATTCTATTATTTGATATCGGCTCCCTCGTGAGCTATTGGTAGGTCGTAAAATCGGTAACATAATTTTCACGGTGTTCGTCTTGAATCCTCCGCCTGATAACTGCAATCGACGTGATTTCGATGAACTGTACGGAAACAATCGAAGTAGAAATTGATAACACGAATTACGTGGAACGTTGAATATTAAATTGGGACGTACTGATAGACATGCCGCGCGCGATAATGGTGGACGATGTTCGAGTATAATACATTACGGAGATGATAGTGCAATTACGCGAATGTAATATTATGCTCTGAATTATTACATCATAAGTACGTCAAGCCTGTAATATACGCAGTAATAACAGTTACGATGTATACACAGCATATGCTAAGGCTTCCATGAAATTATTCATCGAATAATCAGTAGAACAATATTATCCCAGAATTATAATTTTATTATTAGAGCCAATTAAGTTGCACAAAATCACCGAAGGGTAAGGACTATATTATATATTCTATTAACGACTGGGTTTAGCGAAAATTTACAGAATTATTCACGCACCGGTTAATCCCTTGTTATTAACTTCTCCTTCAATTTATTCGCGACTGAAGTTGCAAAATTTTTATTAACCATTGCTCGACTATTTCTTCGTAGTTTCATTCGTGTTTTTTTCACACGAGAAAGGTAACAGATAAAGTAGAATATATTTTTGGTCAAAATTTAATAGTAATTCAATTCGATACATACACTACCGGGCAAAAGTTTGGAATCACTGTGCATTGCAAGTTACACAAAAATTCGCAGAAAAAGGTCAGCAGCTTTAAGAATTTTTTAACAAATTTTGTATCATTCAAATCAATCGATATGAGATAGATTGCTATTTATCTCCACAATATCAATATCAAGTCTGTGAAAAATTAGTAGCAGATTCAGTACCGATGAAAATTAGGAGGTGATTCCAAACTTTTGGCCGGTAGTGTAGTTGCCTGTATGCATATACCACGTAGATAAACTAGAACAAATTACGCAGCAGTGAATAAGTAATTTGCAATGCTAAATTTGATCATTTTCACCGCGTAAAGGTATAATTTGTCTTCAGCGCTGACAATTTATTACACAACGAAGAATATATGCATTATCGACATCTGAAAATTTCAGACATTGCTCGTCGTTGTACATTCTTCTGTCATACAAACCCAGCATTTTATCACAAATAATTAAAAAAGCCCCTCAAGTGAAGTGTGAAACTGTAGAAAATCAATTTCTTCTTAATATTTTAGGAAGATATCTTTAAAAAATCGATAAGATAAAATTAAGGTTTTCTGAACATCAACGTGGCTCCTCGTATCACCGCTGGCAAATTTCGAGAAAAGCAGAGGGTGAGCCGTGGTTCATTTCTGAACGCTGCAAGACAGAAGACGAGAAGGACAGAGGAGAGAAGGGATCGTTGCCGTCACCCGGAAATTTCGGTGAATCGCCGATCGATGCAGAAGTGAGAAACCATCCTCTGGAAATTCGGTCCTGGAACGGACACCGGTTGGATATTCCGTGACGTTAAGATTAAAGCTCGTGTGTAACAACCAACCTTCACCATCTTACCGGCGTGTACATGTGTGCACGGTGAAATTTCGCGCAAGAACGGCAGACGCAACCGTGCTGCGATAACAATTGCGTTGGCTTTATTGCGTACGAGTAACTCTTGTTTTAAACGAAACGCCGGAACGGGAGGCTGTTTGATGAATAAATGATTCCTGCGACGAGTGGAGTACGTAAATTACAAACGTACAAACGACTGCTTTGCTATGTTTTTAATTAACTTTTAGAGAGAAAAAATTCGCAATGTGTGATTAATCACTGATTGAAATTTTTGGAAGGTGATTGTGGAATAGAGTTCAGTGGACGTTAGGTGAAGTGTCTTTTAAGTGAATTAGTGATTGAATAATTAGTAATTGTTGTACTAAAATAGAATTTCATTAATTAAATAGATTGACTTTATTCATTTATATTATTATGGAGAGATTAATTTCTAAACGAATATCAATTTTTAAGTTTAATTAATCATTAGGATAAATAAATTTTTTCCTGTATTAGATCGTTCATATTGTTATATAAGTAATTAATTTTTGATATTTAAAATAAAAAAGGTACATTTTACAAATTAAAAATTCATTGCAAAATTTTGATAATGAAAATTATTCGACGAAGTCTCCAACGAAACTAAAGATTATTGCAAAACGTGTGATATATCTGTGTTGTATTACAAATGTTTCAATGTAAAGCTTTCAATACTTCATTTTCAAGTACCTTCGATAATTACTCTTCGCAATCTCCGAGCTTTTATTACAAACATTTTCCATTGAAACGGTCCAAATGTTAATTCACCCCTGGTACCAATGACAACGTCAAATCGCATAAACAACACGTTCCAACAAAAACACGCCTAAAACGTCACATCACAGAGGAAAAAAGAGCGGCAATTTGATCGGAAAAAAATCTCTACCGACGCAAGAGCCAGAATGAAAATTCACTCAACGGAATGCGTTTGCCTTCAAAGCAAACAAAATCATCGTCCCGCCTATCAATCACCTTCTCATCGAGACTTACCCCCCCATCCTCCTTTCCATCCTGAGCGCAGTCAGCCAGCCAGCCAGCCAGCCATAGTCGAAATTGCCCTTAAACTAGACGCACGCGTAAAATCTAGGTGCGCGCGTGTACGGTGCCTCCATAGACGCGGCGTAAAACCCAGAAAACCCATATAACGTTGGCATGCAATTACACACGCGTGCACGAGCGCGCACGCGAGCCAACGAGTCCAGACCGAAATTCTCCCGTACGTACACACACGTACACACGATTCCAACACGTTCACGTGCTTACACACAGCCACCCACACACTTGCTCGCCAGCCGACGCGCGTAGAATGTAATTAAGATAAATTAGCGTTAAGGGGAATTGGGTTGAAACTCGAGGGTGGAGGAGCCTGAAAGGGTGGACGAAACGCGGTGAGTTTGTGTGCGCCGTGTGAACGTCTCTGCGTATGTATAGATCTGTGTGTAGGTGTGTGTAGGTGTGCCTTCTCGCTCGCTCGCTGTGTGAGCTGCGACGAAGAGACAGGTGGAAACACAGAGGGTGGAATAAAGAGGACGAGTTTGCTAGTAGAAACTGTGCTCTCGCGTGTGTGTGTATATATATATACGTACAAGTGTATCTGTGTGTATCTAACGAAGACGTGTGTGTGTCGGTGTGCACACGAGGTCCGCGCAAGTAAGCTTCGTCGGCGTTACGGCACGCTGGAAGCTTAATGATGCATGCCGCCGGCGCCAAACGAGCACCCACTGATAAAGCGATGACCAGGGGACGAGAAGAAGGGACACGAAACTCTTTCCGTAAGTCCGGACCAAGGTTATCGGGCGGGCTATCGATCGGTTGCATCCGGCCAGTTGCATGTTTCGCCAATAAGTCGAAGCTTACGCGCGCTGCTCCGTAAATTATGAAGCTCGAGTTCACCCGCGCTCGTTTCTCCTGGAACAATCGCGTGTTGTCAACGGAGGTTCGCCGGTGACCAGGCCTCGCCCGTTTTGCAATTATGAACGATCGTAAGCTGCGCGAAGATTTCACGTGGTTTTGTGAATCAACGCGAGTCGCTCGGTTCTTGCCGGGGGCCGCTTTTGGAAACGCAACCTGTTTCTTGCAGGCTTTTGTTCCGGGTTGAACGTGAAGGTAGATTGATTGTTGCTTTATCGGACGATTAGGAATTTAGGTTTGATTGTGGACGCTGGTGTGGTGTGTTGATTAATTTCGAATGTCGAGGAATTTCTTTGGATTGTATATGTTGGTGTAGTGTTGTTTAAAATTTGTTTAGATTACAGACATCGGTGCGGTGTTGATGAACGTTAGTACGATAGAAAGTCTAGTTTTCTGTTGCATCGTGTGTAAGATGGAATACAGTAATGTCTCCACAAGTGTCAGTCCGCAAGGAACCGTGAGGTTGAAACGTGAGTCGAGGCAACCAAGCGATTTAAATACCAACTTTTTTCATTTTACGTTTTTTTATCCCGAAATTTTTCTTAACATATTAATGAGATTTTTCTGATGAAAATGACATCAAACACGACATTATTTGAACAACATTTACTTATTAACACGTTCACTGTCACGCCAGACAGTGGCGTTGCATGCTTGACTGACAGCGAGGGAGATAACATAGGCGCAGCAATGACGCAGCCTAGGCGTAGGACCATCTATACTGACACTTGTAGAATCCAAACTTGTAGAGAATTTACTGTATATACAAGGGCGCTTAAAACGATCGCTAAAATCGGTAATTTGTGTCATCGTTTTTTAGCGCCGTTGCATATATTTCGTGTTACAAATCAGAAGTGGGATAAAGATAGCTGCGTACTTGTGACTGCTCAGAGTAACGCGTATCTTTGAAAAAAAAGAAAAAGTGACTCCGTGGTACAGCGAAAAGACGCTCAACCGTGTTACGGAGTTGAACTTTCGATAGAGTTAAGTGTAGACGCGTAAGTTAGTTATATATTTTCCTCTTACACGTACATAGAAGATTAAGCTAGGATTTTTCGATGGATATGATAAAGAATTAATTTTGGAAAATTGTGAAATTTAACGACAGGTACAAATATTTTTTAAAGGAGTTTCAATGATCGTTAATAAAATGTCACTAACATTTTTTTCGTCTTTGTTAAAGATTTCGAGAAAATGAAGTAAGGTTGAAATATTGTTAAAGAATACACGTGACGAATGACAGATTACCGTTCGTGGAAGTAACGATAAAATATTGGAAGTTTGAAAGGCAAATTGTTTCGCAAGTCGAGGATTCAACAATCAGGATTAAAGGGTAAAAAGATCGAGCTGACATATTGGTGCCGGTTGTTTGCCGTAAATATATTTCTCGTGTTTCCTGTTGCAAGCCTCTCTTTTAATATACACGCCTCCCGTTCTACGGAAGGCAAAAGCTTCAGTTATTTCTCTTTGGCTTGACGGTTACTGCCTCAAACAATTACTCCCGATAATGTTTTCGAAGGAACAATTAATGTACGAAAATCGCAGATAACTATTAATCGATCTTTGGACAATATAATTATACAAATGATCGTTTAAAATATTAATTAAATTTTTGCAGACTGAAAAGTATCAATAATTTGCAATTAATTGATAAACCCTAAAAATTTGGAATTAACTGATATCTAGATATTAAAATTGATAAATTTAAAAGTAAAAGATTGTCCACAAAACGTGAATATTAGAACACACTCCCTGTAATGTAAAACATAGATAAAAAATTACAGCAGTTATTCTCACTATTCGAACATCGATATAATTTAACTGCTGCGTGTCAAATTTTAATTTCTTTAATTTCTCTGACCTTCAAGTTTTGTCAAAACTTTATTCAAAACTTACAAAACTATCGGAAAGTTTTAAATGACACGCAATACAATTCAGAATATCTGAAACTCTAGTTTGCATAATATTCGATGATATAACAAATGATAATTAAACATTTCTCGGTTAATTGCAAACTTATAAAATAACACAACGTGTACCTGTTCATTTAAGTAGCATAAATTAAAGGGTAATTAAGATCTGCAATGTTCCAAACTGAAGCTTGTGACTAGAAGATATTCGTTTATATCTATTGACAAAAGAAAAAAAAATGAAAAAAAATCTTAGGAAACGTTGATTACATCTGTGCAACTATGTATCACACCGGCGGAAAATGATTTTATTCAACGACAGAAGAGACACGCAACATGTTAATCTCTAAGCTGTCAATCTAAAAATTTTCCAACGCAAAACATCTTTTACAAATCACACGTCGTGCAGTATACAGAAGAGAACCGTATCTAGTTCGCTATCAAGGGAGGAAGAGTTCTAGAAAATCACGTGTATACTTCTTCAGTGAGCGCGAGTGAGATACGGATACCTGATACGTTTCTTTATTTCTCCTTCTATTACTTTTTATTGTTTCACTTCACTAAGGCAGTTCCAAGAACTGGCGATGATAAGGATGATCAACTATTAAGGCAAAATCCCACTCGGCTAACGCGGCACTTTTGTACACTGATCCTGCGATTTATACGGATTACACGTTCCGTGTAACTTCTTTCTACGCGAATAGAAATCATACAAATGGAGTCTGCTGTACGAAAAAAGAAATATTTAAGAGAAAAGGTAAGGTGAATTGTAAAAATATTTACTTAATAAACAGTGACAGTTCAGAAATACCAGAATAAATTTTATTCCTCGTCTCCGAAACGGTTAATTCTTTTTTTTTTTTATTGGCTCCAAGTCACTTAGCACTTCTACTTTAGTTTCACTATTAGCATCTGTTTCTGGCTGATTTGTTTTCAAAATAATTTTTCACTAAATTCTCGTAAATTTCTTAATATTCCCTGCAACAGTTTTTCAAATCTTGCCTAACATTTCCAGATATCCAGTTTTGTGGTCAAAATTACGTAATTACTGCAATCGAGTAAGAATTTACGGCTCACTGATAACTGACAAAATTCCACAAATCTTCGAAATTCGATAATTCTGATCGCGTAAAAAACCGAGACCGGGTATAAAAAGCACCGCGTAAATCGCGAAACCGCTCTACTTCCCATTTCTTCCTCTTCACCTTACCGCGAACTCTAAGAATCGATTTCACCACACGTTCCAATCCCCATCGACGAGAAGTTAATCCCGCAAAAAGACCATCCTCAGAAGCAAGCCCAGAAACGAAAACACGCGCGTACAAGCAAATATACGGGGAGAAATTACGCAATTACAGCTGCATACCAGCGATATCTGGTGCGTTCGCCACGAGATTTGGACAGCGAAGAGGAGCAGCGCCTCAGGGATGCTGCCGCTGATGGACGTTTCCGATACGATATAGAGACGAGAGAAGGAAGCGAGGTATGGGAAGAAAGGAGAGGCAAATAGTTACAGGAGCAGGCGAGGGAACATGGTCGAGAGAACGAGAGAGAGAGAGAGAGAGAGAGAGAGAGAGAGAGCAGTTGTTCCCTAGTTTCTCCGGCTATTACATTATTTAATTAATTAAGTTCGCAAGACCCTCGGCAGCCCGTTCGCGTGATTAATAACATTGTACGGTCATAGCACTATTAGCCTGGCCTCGGTTTGTGGATTTACGCTGCTCCACGTCTATATATTACTGTTTCTGGCCATCAGCCGGACCCAGTCGACGCCAAACGCACACGCGCCGGACCAAGATTTCGCTCGTGATGGAGAACACGCGCTGGTCGTCGGTTCTCGCGCGTCTTAATTTTGAAGACGAACTGAGCCGCTGAGAATTGCCGTTTCACCGATTATTCGAGTGTCGTTCATTTTTCTCGAAGAAATCTTGGAGAAACATATCACTTTAAGCGCCATTTAAGTAATTGTGGACTAGCGATTAAGCGCCGGGCCCGCCTAAATGCGTTTTTACATGTTAGTA
>NW_017100268.1:1435372-1437371 GCF_001263275.1 Habropoda laboriosa | reverse complement strand
GAGTACAAAAAAAAAAATATTGTATCTCTTGAGCAGCAAGTGGCTGAATATTTGTATCGTTAAAAATCGTCGCTGTGCCTGTAATAAGCACTATGTAAAATTTTTCAATAGATATTTTCTGTTTTACAAGAGTTATTTTATTTTATTTTGTAAAAGTGCATGTTTCTACAAAACTCGTAAATATTGCGATGCTTTAAGTAAAGTTTCCAACAAAATAGCCGGCGCTTTAAGTGATATCTTGGAGATTTCTGTTTAAACATTCTTGCATAGGACAAATTGGCGAGTGATGGACCACTTTCTTTAAAGGCAAAATTTCGTGTATAATTAAGTAAATAAAAAGCAGAGGGTTTTACCTATGATGTTAATAATGTTCTATAACACAGAAATTATAATAGCTTTTGAAAAAAATTTTATTCTGAATTTTCTATTTATTTTTGCATAAGGAAAACTGTTCTTTTCCTTCGCTAAACGTTTTCTCCTTCTTCCTTCTTTCTTTCATACTTCTCTGTATGAACCATCTTAAGTTGAATTGCACACTTTCGGCGACTACGTCACCGATTTCTTTCAAACTAGGCGCATTTTTTTTGGTAGATATGAGAAACAACGTGTGTAGAATTTTAAACACCTACGTTGAACGATTTACACGATGTTGAATGTTCGTGTATTGAAAAATCGAGAGAAATATGTCGACTTTACAAAAGTTGAAGATAACGAAACGGTTCATTCTCTAAACGCGTTTAATTTATCGGGCCGTATAGAAGAACGTGTCACTAGCTCGAGCACAATGAACGAAATTTCCTTTTATTGGCAGGGGACAGTTAAGTGCTCGTTAAAGGCTCGCTTTATCTCGGTTCATCTGAGGGATGGAACTGTCACGGTTATCTTCGGCGTGAGGAAAAAAATCTCCTCCAAGTTACTTTCACACCCTGTGAAAAACCGTTTCGTTCCTTTGATCAACGAAGATACTTCACGGTTTTTCTCTTCCTGTTGAAATATAAAAAAACTAAAGTTCCTACAGTCGTAAACGTTCTGATTAACTTGCGTGATTTATGTGTGAAATATTCTTGAAACGACAGAACGGCAATTTTTCTAAGAATTGAACGTACTTCGTGGTTAGCTATGACTCAGCTCGTACGTTCATATTTTCAAATGTGATATGACCTGCCGTGGACAAGAACAGAATACAAATAAGAAATAAGAATGTCAATTTTCGTCGTTTAACGCACATTCTGTGTCATTTAACACATTTCAGTATTTGTAAAAATCCTGTCCACCTATTTGAAGAGTGTTTTAAATCAATACAACATATTTCAATTTTGCATTTTAGAAAAAATATTTGCGACTTTGATTCGAATAATAATTTAACAAAATACGACGAAAATAGAAATCAGAGCATACTGAATTGAAACAAAATCAAATGTTTTACCGTAAAACAGAATAACCCGACATTCAATTACATCTCAAGTTAGTCACCGCACAACTCGCACCGGCGAAAGATTTAAAATTCCCATTTACGAACGAAGATCCCTGAAAATGTTTATTTAATAAACACCGAGTGGCTTGTAATCGCTCGATCAAATTAACCGGGTCGGCAGAAATAGGTGTGGTCTGGGTGCGAACAGTGGGTGGGGTGAAAATTTGGGAAAAATGCAAATGTGGTCCGCTGTCGAACCGTAAAAGAGGGCGCGAAATCCGGCCGGAGTCGGTCTTATCGCGAACAGGGTTGAAGTCCAGCCGGTCGTTTCGTTCGAGATAAGCCACGTCCATTTGCAATATCTAATCTCGTTGTGGACGGCGCCTAAAGAGTCCCCGGATGCCTCTTCACTGCTTCCAGCTCTGCTGCGTTCGTGTTAATACAGGGAAAGACCATCGTCTCTTCTTCACATTTCCCGTGGCCAAAGGTTCAAAGAAGAACGGATGGAAAACAGGAGGGAAAGTCGTGACGTGGGAAGGGGGACGAAAAGGTTCGCCGAGAAATTGTGGAAAATAATTTTCGCGA
>NW_017100268.1:1435093-1435326 GCF_001263275.1 Habropoda laboriosa | reverse complement strand
CATCCGCGAGTGCGACGGTGTGTTTTTTGTCCTGTGACAAGTATGATTTTACAAATGGTCTGACGACGAACCAGCTACGTAATGGGTTGCTTGGCAATTCAAAAAAACTTTCTGCCCGTCAACAAAGGAAAAAAAGTGGAACATAAGCTGCTCGAGTTTACCGGTAAATAACCCTCTCTTACGGGTTCCTTTCTCCTTTTTCTGGCGTATCTTAAATCACAAGGCGGCGCTGG
>NW_017100268.1:1413803-1435024 GCF_001263275.1 Habropoda laboriosa | reverse complement strand
CAGTCAGAAAAATGCCGAAACACGTCCCCCCTGTGCTCATCCCCCGATCCCCGGGGCCACCCCCGTGTGTCAGCCCTCGACGAGGCTTGCTTAGGGTCATTGACATGCACCCTCGTAAAGAGACTGCAGAACCTGTGTCCTCGTAAGCGGATGCCGACGAAACGTTTGCATTATTCCGGAATCGGAACGGTCCCCTCTTTAAATTAACTCTTCAACCTGTGCATTAACCGGGATCGCGGTGTCTGCTAAAGTAATCGACCGATAACTTCGATCGTCATCCCTTGTTCTTTAAATCGCGACGCTTTCCACCGTCGTTCAGACCTTTCTCGTCGAGTTCTTTATTTTGTTTCTTTTTTCTCTCTCTCTCTTCAGGTTTGACGTATTTTGTGTTGGAAAAGGTAGTTTCTTTGAAGGTGTGTTTATTTTAGGATGTTTTGTATTTGGCGCAAATTGTTGTTCCTTCTCGTGTACTAATCTAACTAATCGGTGATTAGTAATATTGTAAGTTCGAGGGTTCTAAATTCTTTGTCAAAAGTCTGATTTTGTCGGTGAAACCGAGTGTCCAGCAGTATACACTTTCAGCGAAGTCGAAAGAACATAGAGTATAATTTGTAGGCATTATATTTTGGCCAGTTTCTCGAAATTTTTTCTGGAATGTGAGCATTTTAACAAGTGCTCCCTAAAAATCATCGATTCTAAAAGCACCGTCATTTTTTAAATATTTAAGCCAACATTTCAATTACACAAATTTGTTTCATTCGCGAAGGTAGAACATGACACGCGTTCTCCGTCTCGCCGAGGGATTAGGGAGGTATTTTTACCTATAATAGTAATCGGACGTTTGCTTCATTTGTCTCTAACGACGTCGCCGGCCCGTTAAATTTCCGCCCTTTCTGCCCCCGATAGCGATTCGGAAAAGTTTTGAAACGGCGAAAAATCGTTTCACGCCGCGGGATCGGTTCACCTGCAAAAATAGCTCGATCATCGTCCATTGTTGGGAGCTCACCCTCCTATGAAAATTTCGACGTCGGGGCGTTCAGCGATGCGGTGCAGCGGATGCATTATTTACATGCTACGAATACAACGGCGACGCAGCGTGTCGTGCCGCATTGATGCACGTCATCGACCACGATGAATCAAAAAGAAGAAAAAGAAGCCGTGATTGAAGCCGCGCCACCGTAGGAATTTGAATTTTCCCCAGAGTTCACTTTCATGTCGTTCCGTTCGATTAGCCCCCGATTATCGTATATGCATTTTAGCTTGCATTCTAACGACCCTCAAGAATAGAACAATTCCAATCGGATTATTTTACCGAGACTCGATGGATAAACGAATTGATTGAGGCGTAGTAACGCAGTAGAAATGTCAAGGCTTTTTTCTTAAAAATAAAACAAAGAAATAAAACAGTAGGAAAGAAAAGTAATAAGTACAGATTGCTTGAAGTATCTTTTAAATTTCAAAAGATAGAAACGTAATTCAGGAACAGTTAGATTCGTTTGAAATTCCCTGTGTGACTTTACATAAAGAAAATAATAAAGAATATAAATTAGATCTTACAATTTGTTAGTTACTGCTACTTTAATCGTTAAAACGCGACAAGAACGGTTACATTAGGCAGGAAAGGCTAATTTTAATTCCAGCTGTAGTTTTGACTTCCAAATCTGAGAATTGTTAAATGGAAAAAATGTACAATACTTTAGCTTTCGCATTTAACGTGACATTGACTTATGCTTGCATGAATACATTGTAAAAATCGTTAGGCAGAGGTTGACAGTAGCGTAATTGATCAAACTATTCCTCCCCATTTTCACCCTCTTTCTGCCTCTCTCAGATGTAAAAGACATTTCACCGAATATTCTCTTTATGCAAACGAAAGTATGCCACGAAAATGAACAGATGAACCGAGCTCGTCGGATAAAACTCGAATAACAACTGCAAAATTTTCTGATACAATAAAAGGAAACCTGTTCTCTCATTTCCACCCTCTGTTAGTCTCTTCCGTTTGGAATAAAAAACTAAGTCACCGATGCATCGAGATGCGTACTTAAAGATCAGCGACGCATTTGCTTATAGTGTCGCATCATTGGGTCACGTTGGCATCGACGCAGGAGAGGAAAATAGAAAAAAAAAGAGCGTCATTGCGATAAATCATGTTGCTCGACAGGCATTGAACACTCTTGCAGAAGATTTTCTCATACTCGCCGCGGGCCAATCAGAGGCCCGGATTCCCGTCGGCAACCCCGAAACTCCCGGCCAATTGTATCACGTTCCACGATGATCGATGACCCAAGAAATTACCGATTGTCGTCGACACCACGATCGCTCCTCTTTTTTTCTTCCTCTGTCTTCTCTCCCTTCGTTCTTTCCTTCTTCCGTTCGCTCCCCTCTCAGCCGAGTTCCTCGCGATAATTATTCGCGACAATGCGAAATCGACCAAGTCATTGTGCGCCGTTTTGAAATGCGTTGCGGAAAATTTCGCAGGATGAATTCGTTTCAGGATCGAAAGAAAGTTGTAACACGACGAAAACGCTGTGAATTTTGTTTTCAAATGCTTATCTGACGAATTATGTTCTTGTCTAAGAAATTATACTAATAGAAATGCAAAATGTATATTTATTATGGCATGTGTCAACGTAGTTTGGATTAGCTAATACTAATTTAATCCTTTTTAACGTGGGAATATACTTACAAGGGCCTGTTCGTAAATGAGGAACGAACTGATGATTATTTTTTAGTAAAAACGCGAAAGAAAATGTTTTATGTATGAGAGAATTTAGTATTTAGTCATTTATGGTAATGAGAAAGAGAACATTATACAATCTCTACTTTCGTTTCATACAGAGAATAGCAAGGAGAGTAAAAGAATAATTCAAACTCTAAACCTGTATCAAATACCTTTCCAACATTACTACAGATGGAGAAAATAAGATACAGAATCGATGCTGGATGAAAGATATTTTCTGAGATGAATACAGTGTTACAGAAATGTATTTACGTGCAAAACACATGCATTACCGAATGACAAACTTCCATTTAAATCCCTCATCTTCATCTTTCTTCCACAAAAATACACATTCGCATAAACATTCATAGTCCACGCAATCACTTTTCCTTCCATTTATCCAGACTACACCTACTACCATCAAAAGCGAATTACACCGTGTCAGTTAGGTAACAATTCTCGAGTATCGTTCTAGAATCTAACATCGCGGTCCCCATGAAATAGACGGCAGCCGGTAAGGAGAGATCGTAGTAGAAGAGAATCGACAGACCGTAGCCCATGGGTCGCCGTTGTAAATTAATTAATCCTCTAAACGTGCGCGCAATTAGTCGGGCCGACGGAACGACGAATATTGGAGGATTCCTGGAAAGCGTGGACCCGTGAATACCGTTCGGCGAATTAATCCCGAAATTGCGGTAATAAAGCAATCGATGCCGTGGTCGAGAAGCAACGTCCAAGTGGTGGAACGACGACCGTGCACCGTTTTCTACCTGAGTTCCAACACAATGCACCAATGACGACAACGACGACGACGACGACGACGACGGCGGCGCGCCACGGTGCAACGTGCACTCTTCGACCTCTTCGCCGCACAGAGGCGTTCGTTCAGTGCCACTGGAAACAGCCGGTATACAACATTGTTCGGGAAACAATAGAACTCGCCGCCTCCCTTGCTGTTGGCTCGCGTTGAACTCACCCTTTCTCCCACCCCCTACCACCCTCCTGCTCTTGCACCAACGGTGTTCGGCTACCTCTCTGTAGCGCAGGAACAAGTGCACTTGTCCTTTCTTATCGCCGCTGCACCACGGCAAATTATGATTGCCCTAATTTCCTTTGACTCACGGCTGCCACGTCCTTGGCTGCGATACGCGGGGCTGAAGAGCGCAGCGAAAGGGTGACGCGAGGGTGGCCCCGGAAGATAAGCCTCGCTCGAATTTGTTTCGACTAATTGGCGCGGCTAATGCGTGGACAATCGAGTATGGGTTGGGTTTATTGGTGCTTGGTTATCGAGTGTACGAGTTTCTATTAATTGATATTTAGTTCTTTGAGGGTAGTAGTAAAGGTGAAGAGTTATATGTAAATAAGTTACGAATACGTTAGGGACGTCGATTGTCCGAGTAGGTGGGAATCACCTGCACGTGTTACAACTACAAAATTATCTCGATATTAAGATAAAAAAGTTGTTAAACGTGACCTCTACAATTTTCCACGCGATTTCCACAGATTGCAATTTTTTCAGAATTTTTCGTACACGTTATCCAGTACATATACCAATCCTTCTAACTTCCCAGAAAAACACAAGTCGTTAGGTCCAATTTTAAAAAAGTTATACCGTTCTAAATAGTGTCCAAATATTATTCACCGTATCTCGTGTTTAAAGGCCTATTGAGAAACAATGTTTCCCCAGAAAAGGACAGAATATGTATAAGACTCGGGGGGAAAACAGTAAGAAACTCATTTGTTGTCGTTTCATAATTATAGAACCATAACTGTAACACGTCTTGTTACAAGAAAAATAAATGTAGGATGCAATAAAACGAAATTGTAACGATAATTAAGCTAATTAGTAATGTGTACGTCCTCTATTTTCAATTAACTCAATTATTCCATTGTGTATGTATGTATACATATATACACATGATCTAATTACATTATCCACGCATATAAATATCGTGAAACTGTAGCTCACAGGCACACACTGGTCGTTTAATTTTTCTCTCAAGTTCGGCTGTTCGTTGTGTATGCGGCGGCAATTTGCGAGGAACTAATTCACACGAACGAATGCACTAAATATGTAAATTGATTCGAAATCCGCGTATAATCGAAACTGTACTTCCTACAAGACTACGATCGCGAGGTATAAGCGTCGCTTATCGAGGCACTCGTTCGGCAGCCTCGTAAACACTGACTGAGGACATCGTCGTGCCCGATTTCTGCTCGTGTTTACGCGTAGCTAGCCCGGGAAGAAACCTCAGGGGCGAGTCACCCTCACACGTGTGATTGTTCTTGTATCATAACATCGCGTGAAACTCGGGACAGTTTTTGCGAGCCTAACATAAGAAACGCGAGCCAAAGTCGCCGTACGTACACCGACCGAAACATAAAGCTAGGTGTCCTTTTGAGAGTGAAACTATCGCGAGTTGCTCTCGAGAGTATTTTTCGCGAGTCGACACTGCGTCTGAGAGTGACTCTCTGAGAGCACCGCTCAACCGTCTGAGAGTTGAATGGATACAAAATCGCATTGCTGTCGGACGGTTGCTTTGCAAACACGAAGCAGATTCGTACTCTCGAGAGAACTCTCGTGCGAGTAAAATGAAGCGAGATAAAATGAAATTCGAAATGAACGTCGAAATTGAAAAAAACAAATCCGCGTTGATCAAGGAAGCAGTGTACCTACTGTGAAATTCTTGTAGGAACAGAATTTTATTTTCTCTGTTTTTTTGTATAAGTTAGATTGAAATTTTAGGTTCGTCTTAGATTATCCAACAATAACTTAATAAGAATTGTGCGAAGTTTAAATTAACACGAAAGAAACTCAGAATTTCGCAACACTCAACTTGCGACTGATTAGAAATTTAACATTTATAGCGAGTCGATATTCACGAAATATATTTATACATTGTTCTTTAACGAAACTTTGAATAAAAATGAAGAAGATACGCGCAGATGAAATTATTCTTCGAATTTCGTTTGCAATAGAAAAAGCTGTTTATTACTATTTACTATTGTGATTGTACTATTCACTACCTGTTTAGTATTTTTACATATTATACCTATTCAACAAAGGTTACTGATTTTCGAACGCTTAATTATAGGTGCGTCACAATAAACTTCTATTGTACCTGATGAATTTTTGAAAAATTAAGCTGCGAAAACGTATACTGTCTATAACCTAATAACCATATCCGAAGTAAAAAGGAAAACGCAGGACAATAGTAAGCGTGATTATATATGCCCGTAAAACAATTAAACCCTTCGCCTTCAATAACATAAACAGCGTTTTTTCGACCAGAAACACTCTCATAAATATAAACACCAGCCATAAAAAGCCCCTCAAGCATCGGTCAAACTATCGAAATTATCAGGACCGAACAATAGAAATTAGTGTTACATCAAAATTTCAACCAAGTGAAACGTGACTAAATTGACCGACACCTGTAAACAATTCTAGGGCAAAATATAATTTCGACTAAAAGGAAGCATTCCTTGCAAAGGAAATTCATGTTCATTCATGTTTACGCTATTACAGTTAAATCACTCGTTTATTATTATTTCGCAACAGACAGCAAATAAACGGGGACAGTAAAGACCGAAACAAAAAAGAGAAAGAAGAACATGTAGAATCTCTCTTCGCAGAATTCTAATATATTCACGAGGACGGTATAAAAGTTACAAAGTGAACATCAGCGAGTAACTGCTTCTATTACAACATCATCAATGGTAATTACAAACGTATGAATGCTTGCCGTGCAGAAGAACAGGTTCCCCGGTTTTAATTGCCATCGACGTGGCGGCTGTATAAACGCAGCGGGCCTGCAAAATCGTCGCGCAAAAAGGAGCATGCTTCATGACCGCGTCACTTGGGCGCGAACAAAGGATTTTTGCGGCTCGTTTCTCGCGGCATTTCGTGTTTCCGAGGGCCGAAACCTCCCGTGGAAAAGAGAGGAGAGAGAGGCACGCCGCTCGACTAGGCAGAAAAAGGAGGAACGAGCGCGACGAAGAAGAAGAAATCGAACAGCGGCGCTCGCCATGGCGGATCGACGACGCATCGAAAATTAATGTGAATACCACGAAACTGGTCCCCGCGGGAACGGTATTTCTGTATTTACCAATAGTATCGATGAAATTTCTTCCTTTTTTTTTCTTCTCTTCCTTCCTTTCCCCCTGGCTCACCCTTTCCCTCCCACCGTTTCGAGATCGATAAGATCTTCGGCGGAACGCGGAGAACTAAACTTGTAGGATTTCGCGGTTTGAATTATTTCTCGGTATTGTGACGACGCGACAAGAGGAACGGCCAGGAATTTTTATGTTTGCGAAAGAGGCAACATTTTAAAAGAGACCAAGAAGCAAAGAACGGATCGTAGAGAAAATATCTAACGTAGGGGTTGATTTAACCCTCCTGAAGTGGATGCTAACCGACTTCCATGCATATTCTAGCATCCGCAAAATAAGCTGTTTTAACGGGTATAATAGTAGGGTTGAAGGCTTTCATACGTATACTTCACTTTGTTGTGATAGGAGCTTTGCACGGTTAGAATAGGCGCTTGTAACGGAATCCGACGGTAATTATGAATTAAGATCGTACGATCATGTAGCATACATTAGAAGTTATATCTGACACGTTACTAAATTATCGAACACATAGGATCAAACTCAAAGTCGAATCATAGAGCACTTGTACAAAGTAGAATCAATAATGTAATCTTGTAAAATCGTTTAGAAGTTATCCATCGCATTACTGCTCAAAGGAACTCGATTTCTCATTCTCTGGATCATATAGATCGTATCGAAAAAATCGAGATCCAGCGATCCTGTGAAAAGCAACTTCACATAAAAACCTTTAGAACTTAACCACCGCAATGTTGCTCAAACATCGACAAATAGAAACTTCATTTCTCGTTCCCTGAATCACGTAAATCGAAAAATCGAGATCCAGCGATCCTGTGAAAAGTAACTTCGCGCAGAATCCTTCAGAACTTAACCACAAAAATACATCTCTCCGCAAAATGTTAGGACTAAACAGCCAGAATAGAACACACGAATCCCAAGGTTGAATTAAATCCCTTACACCGATCTAACCTAAATTAAGGTCCCGTTTCTCCTACGATCGGGTGCAATTTCCATAATGGAGGCGCGGGTCCTGATCCGCGAAGGCTAGTCGGCTCGACGATAATTCGGTATCAGACGCGTTCGCGCGGCGCCGGTGAACCCCGTGGTTGAAATTCGAGGAAAACGTGTGAACGAACTTTAATTGTGCCGGAGTTGCTCCAAACAAAAGGACCACCGTTCCCCATCCTCCGTCCCAACACCGCTCCGCCAGCGCTCCGCGCGTTATCCTGTTCCTTTTCTCTCGCTGCTCGGCGAAAACGAGGGGGTGAGAGGAGAGAGAAACAGGCTGCGAGAGAAAGAAAGAGAGAGAGAGAGAACGTTCAAGGTTAAGGCAAATCGCGCCGCGGATGACGTCACGATGCAGTTAGACTAGTTTTAGTTTTAGTTCGGGGACCAGGCTCTCTCTCCTTTCCTCCCTTCCTCTCTCTCGCTCACTCTCTCTTTCTTCGCCACTCTGCTCACTCTCTCTCTCTCCAGGTTTCAGCGGCCAGACTGGACAAAGGATGTTGTGGGAACCGTGGTGCCGGCGAGTCTCTTGCGGCCCGTATCGCCGTGGAACAAACCGAAGAGGATGAAGAAGACGAACGAAGGCGCGGAGGTTGCTCGATCGCGGATCGGCGGGAGGGAAGAAAAAAGAAAAGTTGGGAAAAGAAGAGTAGTCGCGGAGTGTGCACTATACGTGATCGGAACACGCGAGAGGGAAGGGGGGGCGGGAGGAAGGAGGCGCGATGCTGGATTTTTTCCGACGTGACCATTTTTCGATTCGGTCGGCTTGTTTCTCTTAATTAACTCTCCGATCGTTCCTCGAGACGGCGAAAAAACATCTCGCGGCCGACCTTGAACAGTCAGGTCCGCTTTGATTAACTGGCCTGTTCTTTATTAACCGAGCGGTTGCCGCGCGCGCGAGCTCGCCCAGGGAAAGATTACATGCGCTCGCGGGGGCACCCGCGTGTGACGTAACGAAGTCGAACTGGTGCCAGAGCTTCGCGGTACTCGCGAAAAAAGGGGAGACCGATAGGTGTTTCGGCGGCGATTTCAATGGTCCGTATTGTGTATGTGTGTGTAAGTGTGCGAGAGTGTGTGCGCGGAATCGAAATAAGACAGAAGAGGTAAAAGAAATAGGAGGGCGTTTAAAGGTTGCGTAAAAGGAAAAGACGTGGAGTAACTGAGTGAGTCGCGCTTGATGAATTGCTCGTGGGCACGTTTAAAAGGAAGTTTCTTTGAAACAGTGGTGGAAAGGTGTACACGAGGGGGATTAACGGAATCCGGCTCGATCAAAGTGATTGAGAGTCGAACCGTGTATACTTGAATTGGAATTAAGAAAATTGATCGAAGGGAGGCGCTTGGAACGAGGTATCCAGCTTTATCTCTATCCAGACTTGAGGAAAGTAAATATTAATTGTAACGGTGGCGAGTGTAGGATCGTGTGATGTAATGGACAAGTATTGTATCCACTTTGCGAAAGTTTGATAAATTAAAAAACAAATTAAAATAATAAATTGTGTAACTATGATACGAATCGGGCTGTGCTATCAGAATATGCTGATTACAGATGTGTTACGATTTTTAAAAAGTCGACAATCTGTGTGCTTCAAGATTAAATAAAATTTTCAAAGTATTGTGATTGTTGTAGAATTGAGAATCGCATTGATATTTACAAGGTATGATTAAGTCTTGTTTCGTTAGAAGATGTATTTAAAAAATTGTTAATTTTGAGATGGCTGCAAAAAGTAACTCTAATAGTGAGCTATTTTTATCTGACAGTGCGTCATTGAAATTAATATTGCAATTACACTATTTAACAAGAACAATGTCGCAATCCAAAAGAGGACTGTTTTAACCCTTTTTTCAACAGTACAAATAAACAACATTTTGTTACAAATCCTCAAAACCCAAATATTAATAGCTAAATAAAATAATTACTTTAATTACTCAAATTACAGAAAGAGCAGCCCTATAAAGGCAATTCTAGAGACAAATCTTAGAGGGTTGTTTTATGGAAAATTCAGTTTCATTATTATCCAACAACAAATATATGGAATTGTATTGTTATGAATAATAATGGTTTTCCTCGTCACAAAACAAGAGACATTTAAATCCAATTTAAAAAAATTACAAACCAATCACTCTCGATGCCTCATCGACGAATCAACGAATAATACAAAATTCCGATAAACCGTAACGCAACAATACAAAAAACCATTTCAATCTCCACGAAGAGAAAAGGAGAAAACAAAGTAAATTTCCAAAACTGATGTCACCCTTACGACTATTCCCTGCGGACCAATTCACGGAATCGTTTCTAACGCCGTTTCAAAGCTCACGCTCCCTTCTGAAAGGAGAAAAAGGAAGAAGAAAAAAAAGGAACAAATAGGAATGATTTTGAAGACACGTGCCTCGAAAGTCCCGGTTCGAGTCGTTGGCCTTCTAATGCAGTAGGAAACTATAAGGTCCGCGCGCGATCGTCGAATGTAACCCGGCAATCATACGGTGGTCCAATTACCATAAGAAGGGCTCTAATTTCACACAATGCTCCCCTTTTTTTCTTCCGCCGTTCTCTCTGTCCCGCGGGCCACCGTTGCTCCACGCTTCTCGATGCCGGACGAGTTGTTGCACGTGGTCGACAATGACGTCCAAGGGTCGAGCGCGCTGCCGATCGACTTTCACGATTTCTCAATAAGTTTTCAATGGCCACCGGAGGATCGTCGTCCCCTCTGCTCCTCCCCGCGACTCGTGTCCCGTAAAGGAGAAAAATTTGATACGGACACGGTTAGGGCACGGAACGGTCCGTGGAGGAGTCCTTGGATCATCGTGGCACATACTTGAACGTGAAACGATTCGTTTTTCGTCAGGTGTGTCTCGGACCATCTCCTTTAGGTCAACGTAACATCCACCTTCCATCTTCGTTTTCTCCCTGAAATTTTTTCCCCCCTCTTCGAGCTCGTTTCCTAGAACGATTCGTTCGGTGCTGCACGCGAGTCAACGGAACTCCGACGATCCTTCGAGGCGTGACTGCAACGTTACGTACACATGTCCTACCGGTTTTCGTATTTCGAATAACGCATGCTCGCCTGGCGAACGGGGTAATCCGACACTCGACGGTGGCACGAAGGGCCCCGGGACCGAAAACGGATCGCTCATTGCCGTGAGCGATCGAATTGGTCCAGGCGAACGAGTTAATCGACACAAAGAGAACCGGTAAAAATGTGAAAATCCTCCGCGTTAGAACGCGCAACGAAACAGCAGTGTCGTTTAATTCCAAAACGAAGAGAAAGGTCGTGCAGCACTGACGAATTTTTCACCTCGATTCGAAATCAAAGACAAGATTTCATCGACAACTACAGCGTTAACGACGAGGAGGAGGGACAAGAACGAAGTCGATGAAAACGACGGTAGAATAAACAGGGAGCTTAAAAACGAGCGAGAAGAGAAGGATGACATCGACGGGACATAATAGGTACGCGCGCAAAAGCGTTTACCCCGTTCTACAAAAAAAAAAAAAAAAGGAAAAAGAAGAGAGAGAGAGAGAAAGAAGCATAAAAGAACGAAGGGTGCACGGGAAAGAAAGGAGTAGCGAGAGAAAAAGTAGGGTGGCGGAGAGGCGTGGGAGGGGTATGACAGGAAGAAGGGATTGTTACGGTGGAAGGACGAGAAAGGTGGACGCATTTTGTCCGTGGGGGTGGACGATTAAAATTTCAATTCGTTTTCCGCGCGAACTGAGTCAGCCCTTCCTTCATTCAGTCCTTCTTCCATCCCGCGTCCGTCTTCTCCTGTAAAGCTTCATCCACGGGCCAACGGCAGCTCACGGGACTGCAGAGGACCCACTTTGTTATAATTTCCTTTAATGACGCGGTCCTGCCAGCCCTTCCCTCTGTCTACCTCCCCTGGCCAACCACCGCTCCCCTCCCTTGTGCCGCCGCTGCCGGCAGTGCGGAATATTTTTATTACTTTGCGGCCGTGACGCGATGGAGTTTAGAGCCGTTCCGCAAGATTGAGGGTGCGGAGACTGGAAAATCTTGCTCGAGGTCAAATTGCTGGATGATTCTAGCCAGTTTAAATGCTTTATTGTGACTTCTCGCCGTAGGGGCGGAAAGCAATGGAGAACACCGTTACCCCTTTATTGAAGTTCCTGCGGAGTATATCGCTGAAATTGATACCGTCACCGTTACCGAGGATTCTCTTTTTTCTCGTCTATGAAGGACGAGATAAACGGTGTCGATGAATCCAAAGATTAACGCGTAGATTAAAGTAACGCAACATTTGTTGCAAATTTTTGGAAATGAAGGTTTCTTCGTTATTCCATAGATTTGTTTAGGTAAAAGTTTGGTCAGATATTTCGTTCTGCTCGGAAGATATTTGTCTTTCAAATTCAGGTCAGATCGCGTAGAAATTTATTATTCGAAATGACCGATGGCTAGCATAAATTACTCCAGATACAAGCCCCTTAATAGTAATAAAAAACGAAATTCTAACAGCAACAATTGATCGCGGAGTTATATCACCAGCTAGAAAATTACCAGACACTTTCGACTAAAACTTTCTCCTCAAACAGTATAATTATGAAAACGAAACGAGTATCCTACATTTCCCTGTTTCCGATAAAACAAAGCACTGCACTAAATTCCAAGAAAATAAATTCCCATGCAGATAGCTTATTCGAAAGAAAGGAGAGACTACAAATCACAGAGTAAGTAAATTACAAATCCCCCAGAGCTCCGGTGTGTTAATAAGATTTCCCAGCTCTATACTCAGACGGCGTCGTTTAACCGGCCGAGAATGAAACGCGACTCATCGATATGCATCACGCAGTCATCGATTTGCAAGCAAAGCCGGCGACGCGGCTTGGCTTCGCTGCTCTCCTTTGTCGGGGTATTCGCGAGAAAAGTGCTCTGTCCGGGGAAAAACAATTCCACGGTCGTCGCATGGTTCGAAAGGGGTGGCCGAAGGTGGGAAAACCAGGATCGCTGGAAATGCACGCCGTCGCACGTGTTACGGCGAGGAAATCTCCTCCGTCGTCCCAGTGGATCTAGGCGGGCGAGGGTGAGCGGGACGGGGTGGACAGGGTAGGATTTCCTTAATAAAATGGGGCGCAAACGCCACGCCAGCGAATATCTAGCTGATAGTGATTCGGTCAGCTCGGCGTCCACCTCGAAAATGCCGAGCACAAGCGTAAGGCAAGAGGGGGTTGCTAGGATGAAATTTGTGGGAGGGTTGGTGTTGCTTAGGCCGATTCAATCTATCGCGTTCCAGCTTGGTTATGAAGAGCTGGATTTATCTTGGATCGTTAGAACTGGCCGATACCGCGGCCGATCGAGATAAACGATTTATCCGGAAAACTTGTCGGCGATCTTTGTGTTGCTTCGAGAGTAGAAAAAAAGTGGACGTAACAAGTCGGCGGTGGTAATTACAGGGTACGGTGATGATTTTAGGGGAAACGGGGGAGAAAATGATCGTATCTTTGATGAAGTGTTATTATCGATAGAGTAAATGTTTTTCTATGGATGGTGTAATATATTTTGAATAATACAAGGTAATGATTGCGATGGTTAGCACGAGTTATTGGTGTGTAACGTAAGACGCTGATAATTGTTTTATGGCATCGTTAGAGCGCCTTAAAGTGTCCTTCTGGACGAGTAAACGACTAAACTGAAGCGAGTAATAATAATCAATGCAGTGTGAATGCAGTTATTTTTATAAAAATAAAAAAGTAACGATTTACTTTGAAGCTTGCACAAATGTTTTTGAATTTTCGTACTGTAATATTCATTTTGAATCCATTAGAGGAGCACTCAGACCGCAAAAGGAGGATGTTAAAAGAAGGCCAATTTTGGCATACGGCCGGAACGAAAAACTTTTTTACAACATGATTCTACGCATCCTAAGGAACGAAAAATGTAGCTGTCATTTTTCCCGGAAATGATGGGAAAGTTATGAGAAATGCGGTTCAAGGTAAGGGTATGACCATACTTGTAACTTATATTCCGTCTCGTTTCCTTCGAACGATGGTCTGTTCGTAAATTAACCACTTAGAAACTCATATTGTACATTAGTATTTAATAAAAAGCGAAAATAATGAAAAATAATTAATGACAAATTAATCGGAACAAGGAATTCTTTGATGACACGATGCTTATATTCGAAGCAATCAGAAACTAATAGTTATTTATTCTTGAAGTGGTAAAAGTCATAATAAACTATCGTAAATAAAATAAAATAATCGTCATGACAGGGATACAATAAAAAAGTAAGACTTCAACAGAGTTTGCATTTCTTAACTGTGTATTCGGTGATTTCATTTCTCCACTAATTTTTTTTCCTGACTTTTTTTATTCGCACGAGAGTTCTGTCAAGAATACGAAACTGCTTCGTGTTTGTAAGGTAACTGTTTATTCGAGTCGTAACTCTCAGAGAGTTGAGCGGTGCTCTCAGTCAGCCACTCTCAGACGCAGTGTTCACTCGCGAGCAACTCGCGATAGTTTTACCCTTAAAAGGACAGTGTCATGGTTTGAATTTAAAAGAGGCGCGTCTTTTTACCGTGATCGGCGTGCGTTGGAAGCGGCGATCGCGCATGCGTCTAGAGGCGCTGGCAGCAGCGATCGCGCATGCGTCGGGCGAAAAGAAGTATGGCGTATTGTATTGTATTAAAAACCACGTGCGTGGCGTTTGTTCTCGATTTTGCTAATAAAAGTAATATAAAATCAGAAAATTCTTTTTCCGCTAACTCTTTTCTGTGCGCGAACAGACAGCTACCTTATGTTTGGCTCGATGTACGTACAGCGACCCAGGCTCGCGTTTCTTATATTTGGCACGCAAGAAATATTACGAGTTCTAAGAAGTTAAGGCCTAGAATTTTTCCCAGAACAGTTGCGAGCGTACAGCGATTAGAAATCGGGTAGGACGACTCGTCCTCGGTCGGTGTTTACGAGGCTGTCGAACGAGTGCCTCGACGAACGACGAACGACGAACGACGAACGTCACTTATACTGCGCAGTTACAGTCTTGTAGGGAATACATACAGTGCTCGCTCGAACAACGCGTTTTTGAATATACGTGGATATTTTTTTGAAAAATTTTGACGTTCATTTCGAATCAATTTACACATTTATCATATATTCACAATTTTCTCTGTTACGATATTCTACCTCCTTTGGATTCCACAACACCGATTTTTCTTCAACGAAGAGTGATTAAATCGATAATTTCATTTCTCAACCAATTTCTTTTCCTGACATTTTTTACTCGCACGAGAGTTCTCTCAAGAATGCGAAAGTATTTCGTGTTTGGAAAGCAACTGTTCGACAGTAGCATGATTACGTATCCATTCGAGAGCAAGTCTCGACACGTTTACTCTCAGGCAATTGAGTTATGCTCTCGGACAGTCAATCTCAGGCGCGAGAGATACTCTCGAGAGCAACTCGCGATAGTTTTACTTTCAAAATGGCACGTAGCTTCGTGTTTAGTTCGATATAATACAGACAACGACTCTGGCTCGAGTTTCTTATGTTTCACTAGCAAAAAACATCGCGAGCCTCGCGCAATGTTGTGCGACGTGAGGTTGAGTAGGCCAAAGTTACATACTTGAGGGTCACTCACACGCCTAGGATTTTTCCTAGAACTGTTTCGTGTAACAGGGAGCAGAAATCGGGCAGATCGTCACGTACGCAGTTAGTGTTTACGGGCCTACCGAACGAATGCGTCGACGAACGACGTTTGCACCGTGCGATCATAGTGTTGTAGAAAATTCAGTGCTCCCTCGAATAAAGCGGTTTCGATTGTGCGTGGATTTCGAATCAATTTACGTACTTAGCATATTCGTTCGTGTGAATTAAGTGCCGCTGCATACAAGAAGCTAGTGCATCGAATTCAAGTACACAACGGACAGCTCAGCTTGTGAGAAAAATCAAACGAGAAGCGTGTCTCTGCAAGCTGCACAGCTACAGTTTCATGGTATGTGTATGCATGAATAATATGTATGTATATATAGAGCTTACGTATAACTAGTTAGATTAATTACTGCAACAATTTCGTTTTATCGTATGTGTGTGTTATACCTATGAAACAACAGCAAATTAGTTTTTTTTACTTTTGTCTCCCCGAGACATATACATATTCTATCTTTTTCTGGAAAAACACTGTCTCTTAGTAAACAACTAAGTCTTTACACACGATCTACTTCGTTTGTTATTATTCTAACGACAATGCAGATGATCAGACTTCAGTTTTCCGTAAAACGGGGGAATGGTTCCCAACTACGCGGACAGTCGACGTTTCTAACCTACGCGTAGTTCGACAGAACACTGTGTACATATAGTACATACATATATGTTTAGACTGATACGTAAGATGATACTTTTTCCTCTTGCTTTCATAGCGGATACACAGTTAAGAAATGCAAATTCTGTTGGAGACTTACTTTTTTATTGTATCCCTGTCATGACGATTATTTTATTATATTTACGACAGTTTATTGTAACTTTTATCACTTCCAGAATAAATAACTATTGGTTTCTGATTGCTTCGAATATAAGCATCGTGTCATCAAAGAATTCCTTGTTCCGATTAATTTGTCATTAATTATTTTTCATTATTTTCGCTTTTTATTAAATACTAATGTACAATATGAGTTTCTAAGTGGTTAATTTACGAACAGACCATCGTTCGAAGAAAACGAGACGGAATATAAGTTACAAGTATGGTCATACTCTTATCTTGAACCGCATTTCACATAACTTTCCCATCATTTCCGGGAAAAATGGCAATTACATTTTTTCTTCCTTAGGGTGCGTAGAATCATGCTGTAAAAAAATTTTTCGTTCCGGCCGTATGCCAAAATTGGCCTTTTTTTTTAACATCCTCCTTTACTATGCAAGTTTCACGTGCAGCACTATCGTAATGAAATTTCTGAAATAATTTTCAAGTTTCCAATCTTTTTCCGAGGAATGCAAATAAGTACGGGAGTTTAAAATATCAAGAGGTGCAAGCTTCTCGTTCGGTCGTTTAAAGGACATCGCAAACATACAGAAAAGTCAAATTTCGAGGGTCGAGGAGATGCGGTTTTCCTAACAGAAAACCGAGAAGATTTCCACGAGGGTGACCATCCCCTTCTGTCAAGTTAGCGTTATCCAAATCTAACACGTAGTCCAGAGATGCAGGGGCGCTCGTGATAACGTTAGTATGGAAATTATTGTTCGTGGTTCCACGTGTGTGTATGGCTGTATGTTTGTGTGTCTGCAAGCGCCGGAGGGTGAGAGTGCTTCTAGTCGATATCGCAAACCCTCTGCAAAATGTGTTATCCTTAGCGCGATGTAATATTGTACAAGTCACTGAAATAATCTTTGCAAATTTTTTCTTTGTGCAAAAAAATGTTTACACGTGCGACACTATCTTTCGAACGTTTCTTCGAGGAGTTATTCTTCCTGCGATAACGTTTTCTGATTATTCGGTAATTAAAATAACGTAAAAATTTCTGTGTTCGTAACCTTATAATAATTTTGATAACTTATTTTTCTTTTATAACAATAAAGGAGTCTTAAGGAATTTCTAGAGATATGAAAAATTACTGTGCAAAGTAAGAAGTCGTGTCGACATGAAAAATGAGAATAAATTGAACAGAATTTCTGTTCTACTTAACTATACGAAAAGTGATAAATTAATTTGATAAAATTGGTAATGTTGAAGAATTTCTTTACTTTTACGTTGCCTTTTTCTGGAAGTTATAGTTGTTTTACATGTGAAAAGTAAAGGCTGACAATAAGCTCGTTTCAAAATCGATGCCCGGGACACAATCTTGAAGGTGGCAGGGAACATTTTGACTGTTTCCAACCACGTAGATCGCGTTATTTCTGCCGAAGTCTATGTTCCAGAAGCTCCAGCTTGCTGTTCTCTTTGTCGATCGAACGTGCATGAAATGCAGAAAGAGTGCACCAGAGGGGAAATCGAAATTGTAATAAATATTCGTCTGAATTTACAATCTTCCATGGAAAGTTCTAATTTCCACAAAAATTTCATTGTCCAATTTCAACTTCTCGACGTTAAAAGAAAAAAAAGAAGATTATTCACCAACAACCCTCGTAGCGTTACTTCCCAACGAAAGTCGTGTAAATTAAAAAAAGAAAGGAAATGCTCGGCGGAGATTGTAATAGATTGGGTAAACAGTCCAGCGAGAAAATAAATTTTCCTTCATCAAACGACGACAGCGATAAGTCGATCTTTCGCGTGGAGAGGGAACCATTTTACTAGCTCATCGTTCTGTATAGACTTTGTTTGGCAAGGCTCGACGATATTTACCTTTCTTTCGTCGGCTCCTTGTGTCGCATACGATCGGGGGATGTATTATTCAAATCTTGTATGCCTCACCCTATTACGTATAAACGCGATAACATAAACTCGATGCAAAATATGCGGCTGAAATCAGTGCGAGACACCAAATGGGGGGGAAAGTGATAAATAACCAATCAGATTTCCGAGGGCATTCTGTAGAATACTAAAAATCGTAAAAAATTTAATTAACGCACTTTTCTACCTCACGTTTGCAAGACATTTCAATTTTACAATACCACGTGAACATAATTGAATTTTCGGCGAACTGACATTGTCACCTTGCAACAGAAACAAGTATTGTAAAGAATCTTACATAAAACTAGAAACTTCGGAAAATATTTGAAAATGTCAACAGCTTCCTCACTCGTACACCCAAAACGAAGGTTTCAGGCCGCTATCCTCCGACAGCCCGAAATATCAATCGGCAGAGCAATTACACGAAAAGATTCATAAAATGGTGGAAACGAAAGCGCACGAAATCGCGAGGATCTCCAGCGGTCACGATCGGGCGACAGGGACGTTCCAGGATCGAGGCGTTTCTGGTCTGCTCGCACTCATAAATGATTTCCTTAGAAAAGAAAATTGAAACCCAGAATTAATTACGTTGTACGGTTAAGGCGGCCACAATGGGCCGCAATAAAACATCCAGGTACAAAGTAGAACAATAAGGACCAAGTACAAAGGCGCGTCGTACAATTAGATTTGTGAACAATTTCCACCTTCCGCCTCCGCTGCCAACCCCCTCTCGCCCCTCTCTCGTTCTCTTCTCGCGGTACCGCAACTGCCACCCCCTCCCTCCCTCGACGCGTTTTCAGTACCGTTCCAGGTAACACTTTCCGGCGTGTCTTTCGTAGGTTATTTCGAATTGTTCCGAAACTCGCCGCTGGAAACTCGATTATGTGTGCCTCGATAATAATCGAAGCCGATTGCCGTCAATATAACTTTCGCCCTATTATCGGTGCTCTCTCTCTCTCTCTGGTCGTACCTTCTTCTGTGTTGTAAAACGTTTGTAATTTCGTCGATTCGGGTTTTCCTACGCTGCTCTCGTGTACTTTCCTAACGAGAGGCGATTTTTATTACCCTCTTATTGAGCTCGCGTCAAATTACGATTTGCCGCGCGCGTATATAGGACGGTTGCTCGTTTACCTGGCTCCAGCAGCGATTTCCTCGTCGTGAGGCGAAACGGGACAGGCCGGCTAATTTAGCTTGTTCGAATCACGGCCGGCTCTTTCTACACGTGTAATACGGCGACAATTGCGGCGTCGTAAAACGCGCCACTTCTCCAGCGCGACCTGGTCAGTTTGAGGGAAGAGCAGATTTCGTTGCGTTTAAAAAGTGCGGCCATTGGTGTCGGGAATTGTTTTATTTCCTTTTGCCGGGCTAGGTGGAGATTAAACGTAGACTTTCGGGGGAAGGTGTAAGCTGTAGGTGTAAGCGAACTGGTAAGGGAACTGTTGTGAAATGCCGATTTTTTCTTTGGAAATTTGTTAACCCTGTGTGACCTGATTTTTCTTCGTTTCTGACGAGAAAAATTAGGGTTGTTTGGAATGTTATTTTTCGACGGGGGAAGCCGGTGTAAATATAGCAAGTAATTGTTATAAAAATACATAATAATTGCAAATTCGTAAATTGTAGTTATTATAAAAATGAAATAGCGCAATAGTGTAGCAATAAACAGATAAAACGAGACTACAAAATATAAGTCGCATCGCGTTACAAAGGGTTAACAGAGTATACAAACACTGTTACTTCGTCGACGAAAATTCACTCATCCCTCCACCGATTACCGCAAACATGTCACCGTTTATTTCTCCACCACCTTCGACTTCATTTCAAGAAACACCTTTGGTCACAGACCACGAGGACAGCACACCTCCGTACGATCACCAAACAAACCTTTCAGCGTTCGCCAATCTGATCTCTAATTGAATCGAGCCGCAGCACGAGGATCGAATCCATTTTTTCTCCGTCAGGTGGACACGTTGCGACGTAATAAACATACTCATAGGTGGAATAAAATAGCGCGAAAGAGAGGGGAGAGAGAGGTTGATCGCGCTCGTGAAGAGAGGCGTCGAGCGGTCAGGGGGCGGAGGAGGGAGGGAGGTTGTCGCATTCGGTATGCAAAGTGCACAGGCCACGGGGACCCGCTTCGTCGCGTGGAAAAAAAGGTATCATAAAAAAATGCAAGGTTACCCACATTTTTTTTTATTCTCCCCGTGGAGCTCGGGGGCCGTTGCGGGGTGCAGTTGATCCGGGGAACAGGGGCGACTGGCGAGAGGACGACTGAGAGAGAGAGAGAGAGGGCGGGAGGGATCAGAGAGTTTGGTTATCGGTGAATAATACCGACGCACTTTATGCGCAGACACCTACAGCCTGGCGGGCTCGTGGCCGCTTTGAACCTGTTAAGCGGGTAATTCCTTGAGACAAAACGCCCCCCCGTGCTTGGGCAATTCGACGTGAGCCCAGGACGCGTTCGTTCGGCGATTTTAACTCCGGGGGAACGGTGATAACGTATGCGCGCATCCGAGCGGTATCTGTTTAAGCGGATGAATAAATAAACGGAACGGTTTGCTTGGGGTATTATTGACGCCCCGCGAGGACATTTTTTTTTTTCTTTTCAGTCGCGCAGCGTGCAATTGCGCGGTCGCGAACGGTAATTTCGGAGCGCGACGGTGTTGATAGGTACTGATAAATTGATTTGAACTTAGTAAATGTATAGATACGTGAAATGAGTGGATAAGAGAGATAAATAGGCTTACGAGATTTTTAGGAACATTTATGGAAAAATTGATAACGTGCGATTGGAAAATAGTTCAATTTATCTGACAATGCAACAGGACAAATTTCTAACGGTATACGAGAATGACAGTTTTTTTTTTTTTGTTACGAAGAGTGATGTGAAATGTAATCGATTTGTTAATAGAATAGATTGGTGGTTTGCTGAACCTTTGCACACCAATGGCGCTGTGCGTAATTACTTTGGAGAGCTTGAAAATGTAAAATTCAGGTTTTTGTTACATTATTAAAATGATGCAAATTAACGTAGGAAACAGAAGTAAATAATTTCGGC
>NW_017100268.1:1410954-1413537 GCF_001263275.1 Habropoda laboriosa | reverse complement strand
TCGGCTTGCGAAAGTTTCACCGATCGATCTTATCAGAAAGATACTTAGAGTACAAAGGGTTAGAATTCTGAAAATGCGACGGGATATTTATTTGTATAAACTATTATTTAATTTATCAACGAGCCTACAAATAGGCACTACGAGGTAAATTTGAAAGATTGTACGTAATGTTTATCTATTTTCGAAATAGTTTGCACTTTCCGTTGGTATCACGAAAGCTTCGAATTGAAACGAATAGCTTGACTTTGATGTGAATCGTTAAACTTTGATTGCATGTTATACTTGTTAAACACGTTATGAGAACGTTTTCAAACGGCAAGATAACTTGTCTTCTCTGCTTAACAGGTTAATAGGAAGTTAGGTGAATTGCGTTTACTGGGGCGGGATATCAGTTGACCTTTCTCGAGGGGAATGAATTTTTTTTTCCTATTGCTAGAAGGCGGAGCTACATTAGGGGATAAAAAAAAGGGGGGCAGGAGAAACCATTAACATCGATGAAACTTGCAAAGAAATTCATATATCCTATTAAATACAACATGCTTGGAAAAAAGGAAAATATATTTCGAACAGTACAGAAAGCTGCTAAAACATTCCGCACACTTCGAAAAGACCGACTTTCCATTCTGAAACACCGATAATATGAAACAACTGTAATTTACAACCGCAGTTTAACCATGCATAAATAATATTCCTTCAAACTACGTAACTACTAATAATACTTCCATTAGCGTTGATAAAAAGTAATTTCAACGTCCTTGAGGTATAAATAAAAAACCGTATAAGCAACGAAATAACCGTATAAAGTAAAATTCATCGAGTAGAAAAGTACTTTCTTCGATTACAATTCCAAAGGAAAATTTTCCAAATGAAAGTCAAACTTGGAAGAAGATGCGCTGAGTCGAAGACCGGAGTTCCGGAGCGAAATTAAGCGTCCATGGAGGACCGCCGGTATAAAGTTTCCCGTGGTAAGGACATCGTCAAGGACACGTCGGTGTAAAGGATGTTCAAGGATAGCGTGGCAAATTTCGTGGCAGTCACCGATCTCCGGCTGCCGAAATTCGAACGACCGAAGCGTTCGATCTCGCGGACGCGCAGGATACAATGTCCTTCGTGGCCGAAGATAAGTCAAAAAGAACTGGTGTCAGATCGAACGAGCAACGAAATGAAAATGAAAGACGCGGGAAGGCGAGTGTGCGTGGAAATTCCAAGGGAAAAAAACACGGAGCGTGTCTGGTGAAGTTCCAAAAAATCTCGCCGGATAAAGTTTCGTGTGTAAGGACAACGTCGAGGATACGGACGCGCAAGGATTCCTGTGCCATGCGCATGCCTCTTCATCTTTCTCTCTCTCTCTGTTTCGGCGGTCGGATGAAGAGCAAGAGGAGGAAGAAATAAGAATAAAGCAGGGGATGTGAGAGGGAAGAGGGCTCGAAAGAAGTAGAAGACGAAGAAGAAGAAGAACGAATCGTGGATGTTGGATGAACGAGGAGAGGAATCGAAAGGGAGAAATAACAGACGAAGAGAGGAGACACTCGGCGTCCCGCAGGATTCCCGCAGTCCTTTTAGACGAGGGGGGCAACAGAGAGAGAGAGAGGAGAACCGGAGGAACCGTGGACTGTAGCAGAAGGGCAGAGGGGCAAGGAAGATCTGGTGGGGGCAAGAAGCGCTCGACGTCTCCAATTTGGTTGGCTGTCTCGAGTTCTTCGCCTCTCTCTTCCGCCGCACCTTTTCGCCACCTTTCTCTCTCCCTCGTCTATGAGCCACGTCGCCGAAGGAAGGGGGCTTTGGACCGAAGGTACTAGGTGGGAAAAAGGGAGGAATCGGTGTGAGGAACGAGGAGAGACTGGTTTGAGAAGCGTTCGAAGGAAGAAGAGGGAACGTTCTCGAAGCGAGAGAACGAACGAAGGTTGGTAGGTGGAAAAGAGAAAGGTACGACGCTGGAACGAGCCTTAGAGGGGAAAGGTTGGCGACTGGGTGGGGAAGAGAGAGGGAAGATGAACAGGAGGGAAATGTTGAAGAGAGAAAGTACGATCGGCCGACTAACATTAAGAACGAAGAAGGAGGGAAACGCGGTTAGAGAGAGAGAGAGCGAGCGGTAGGGAGATAGAGTGAGAGAGTGAATACGTAGGAAGAGGTGGAAAAGAGAGAGTAGTATTTCGTCAGCGATAGAGGAGAAGACGGGAGGGGAAGAAGTCGGTGAGAAGGAGAGAGAGTGTCGGTGGTTAGAAAGAGCCGATCCGAGAGTTAGCAAGTGACGGCATAGAGGGGGCGGCGGAGAAGGCTTGGAAGGTAGGGGGAGAGCAGTGCCTTGGCGCGAGCCCGAGGACTCGAAACTCTGGAATTCCAACCGACAGAACAGTGCCGGCGGTCGTACGACGCGGGTCTAGAGAGTGTGTGAATAGGACAGAGTGAGTGAGAAAGAAAGACAGAGAGAGAACGAGCGCGCCGGAAGGAGGGGTGAAGTGGAAGAGGGAGGGAGAGGGACACGAGGTTGAGGACGATCTCTAGCTATTTACAATCGCAGTTCGAAGGATAAACCGCTCTCGTCTTGTGCCCGCGTCGTCGTAATACCACAGTCTCACGTTC
>NW_017100268.1:1401787-1410891 GCF_001263275.1 Habropoda laboriosa | reverse complement strand
TTGGAGAAAACGATCGGGTTGCGCGCGCGGGGGGACAGTGACGGCGAAATGGACACAGTATTATCAGTGAGGAAAGTGAAAAGTGATAGATCGTGATGACCGATGATACGAGAACGAGGAGGAATCCCGGTTATCGTTGGACCGCGTGAATTCGTTCGTGGAGGAGCCGCCGATTAGCCGGAGAGACGGGAAACGAGTGACGGAATCCGTGGCGATCGCGGTGCCCCCCCGACGATGTAAATCGCACGCGCATCGCAACCGTTTTGTTTTTTTTCGTTTGTTTGTTTACTTTTGTTCGAACGTATCGCCGCGTATTGTGAAGTTGTTGCCGCGCCAAGGCTGAGCAACGGCAAGATATCCTCGGTTATCGGACAACGGCGTCGGTGGACGCGCACTGATGCTGAAGGGAGACGAAGAAGAAGAAGCCGGTTCGTAGCCGCGTTTGGAGAACTCATAAGAGCCATACCGTTGTTATCGTCGTCGTCGGCAGATCGTCGAGGCGAGGGCGACGATGCCGCACACGGTGATACACTCGACGTCGCACCAGGTGGACCGATCGAAGTTGATCTGGACTTTCGTACAGGGCGTACGTGCGATCATATGATAAATGTAGAACACGCTGTATCCCGCTTTTTTTCTTTTTTCCTTTCTTTTCTTTTCGTTCGGCTTCCCCACCCTGTAAAATCCTCCTATCCTACAAAAGTTTGCACGCTGGCTCACGTGACTACAGTTTCGCGCGTCTTTCGAGTCATCGTCCATGTGGTGTTCGCGAGAAAGTCCGTGTCGGCGCTCGTCGACGGCTGAAAGGAGGGAGACGCGTGACGTTGTCGCGACTTGACGCGCGTGTACCGCACGCATCGTGTACATACGCCTAGTCGACGGTATCGTTCTTTACGCCCGTTTCTTTCTAATCGAGAAAGTGAAATAGAAACGGACACCGTGATACCAGGAGGACAGACTGTTACTGGGACTTCGCGCGCGCGCGAGCGCGTGTACGCGCGCGTGTGTGTATAGCAACAGCTTCGTTTCAGTGTTGTTACGTGTGGGACGGGTACGACTTTGTCTCTCGTGTTACGGACAGAGAAAGGGAGAGAGAGAAAGAGAGTGGTCTATTATCGTGGAAGAAGAAAAAGGGACGAGGAGAAGCACGCGGTTTTCTTTCCACGTATATACGACTGGCGTTCTAAAAGACAAACGAGACAGTGGGGCAAAAGACCGAGAGACAATATGAGTGAAATGACGAGTGTCGAACAGCAGCAACAACAGCAACAGTACGTAGGCGGCAGTTCGAATTCGGAGCACCACTGTAAGGACTGCGGCCTCTACTTCGAAAGCGATAAAAGTCTCGAAGTGCACCTGCGATACCACCAGGAGAACCTGCTAAGTCAGTGGGCGAGCCAGGCCCAGCAGGAGGAAAGTAACAACAACAACAGTAAGGCCGGCAATCACAACAGTCACGTGGGCGTTAAACGCGAGAGCGTGACCGCGCCGGCGGACTCGAGCGAGCCTTCCTCGAGGCCGCCCTCTCAAGATCCTACGTCTTCTCAACAACAACAACAACCACAGCAGCAGCAACAACAGCAGCAGCAGCAACCGCCGCAACAACAACAACAACAACAACAGCAGCCTGCCGGTCAGAGTTACAATCACTTTCAAACGCCGATGTTCGGCGAGACGAATTATTTTATGCAGAACGAGCCGGCCTACATCTTACCCCATCATTACTCACCGCCGCGAGACGACACGCAGAATAATGGCGGGAGTGGTGGTGGCGGTGGAGGTTATACGCGCTACCATCCGTACCAGCATCAACAACATTTTCCACCAGAACGAACGAGTTCTGTCAGTTCCACCAGTCCGAGAAGCCCTCCGATTCAATGTGACAAGTGCGGTGCAGTGTACGAGGACGCGAATCAGCTGGGTGAACACGTACGAACGAATCATTCGAATTCACCCGCTGGATACCCTGGACAGCATCAATATCCGCAGATGGGTAACAGTCCTCAGCAACCGAATCATCAGCAGCAACAATTGCACGCGTCGCCGCCGCAGTCTAGCCAGCAGCAGCAGCAGCAACAGCAACAACAACAGTCTGGCTACGACTACAGCGGTGGGCAAGCGGTGAAAACGGAGGTGAAACAGGAGCCGGAGGAACAGGCGGAAATTCTCGATCTGGATTCGCACAAGGTGCAGACTCACAGGTACGAGGAGGAGCTGATGAGGCTTCATCAACAGCAACAGCAGGAGTTGCAGATGCAGATGCATCAGCAGCAAGTGATGCAACAGCAGCATCAACAGCAACAGAGGGCTGGATCGCATTCGGTGAGTTCTATGTTGGGTTGGCCACCGGCCGCTCAGCCTCACGATTATCATCCCGGGTTATCGCCAATGGGCCCCATGGACAGTGTTTCGCCGCTTCCGGATCAGGGTCAGTTCATGCGCGGACAGCATATGCCCGTGGAACCGCCGCGACATCCAGGTTCTCCTATCATTACGAGCACGCAACCGATGCCCGGTCACCAGATGCCCGGCGGTCTTTTGCAACAGCCGCCGAAACCACCGCCTCTGGCTAATCAATCGTGGAAAAGTAACGAGGCACGACGGCCAAAGACCTACAACTGCACCGCGTGCAACAAGGTGAAACAGAGCAATCAGCCGGATCCAGCGAACTTGCCGATCAGCGCTCATCATCATCCTGGTAGAGATAGCCATTCTGTAGGTGGTAGAGGCGGGGGACCATCCAGATCGCCAGAGTTATCGTCTTCCGGGAGTCCCCCAAACTTGATGGCAGGTCCCTCGGGCGAGGCGGCGAGGGGCCTGCTGCACACGCCCACCAGTCTCTACAACAGCACCAGCAACAACAATTCCAACAACAGCAGCAGCAGCAGCAGCAGCAGCGAATCTTCAGCGGCAGTGGCACTAACGCAGCAACAGCCACCTTCGGGGGTCCACTTGGGATCCACAATGGTGCCGCCGCTCAATTCCCCGGCGCAATCCCCGCTGGCGGGCCACCATCAGCAACAAATGGGTTCCCCATCCCCTCAGCTGGGCCACCAGCAGCAGCAACAACAGCAGCAGCAACTTCATCACCTGCCAATGGGTTCACCGTCGGGCCAACTTCCGGTCCACCATCCCATGAGTTCGCCCATGTCACCCATGCACCCACCGCCGGCGCCCCACCTGAATTCTCCTTCGCCAATGGGCTCGTCCCACCCGCACCACATGAGTTCGCCGTCTCCCATAACGCCGGGCTCGGTCCACCCAGCAATGGCTTCGCCCACGGCGATGGGGGGTACTACGATGCCTCATCAGCCGTACCCAAACGCCTTGCCCCCCCACGTTACAACTACTACCAACATCCCGGGCCTGCTGGAGTCTTTCACCATCCAGCTAACTACTACTGGTAATGAGTTGCCTTTAACACTCGCCATGCAATCTCAACACCAGCAGTCGCAACATCATCATCATCATCAACAGCAGCAGCAGCAGCAGCAGCAGCAACAACAACAACAGCAACAACAGCAGCAGCAGCAACAGCAGTCTCAGGATGTTTTACCCGGTTTCGGGACCTTTAGTAATCATCAAAGGTCCCTACCAAGTTTCACACAGTTCAATGTGACCGGGTTTTTAATTGGCCAGAATCAACCGCAGGCCGTTAACGTGGGGGGGCTAAGTCCGGGGGAGAACGCATCTCCTCAAGATAGATCGTTCGAGTCGCCTGGATCAAACTACGACCCGTATCGAAATTCACCGCCTCGGTACGAGTCACTTACAAACATGGACGTGGATATGCAGCCGAACACCGACGGCATGATCATCAAGCAGTACGAGATCCAGACGCATCATCATCTGTCGCATCCGCTTCAACAGACTCGTGATAATCTCGAGGCGAACAACAATTTGCCGCAGCTCATTCAGGCGAAGGAGGAGCTGAATCCGAATGTCGGTAGACAATTCGAGAAGGATCAAAAATCGAAAGGGAACTCTGTGATCACGAAGGAACATCAGGTGACCAGCACCAACACCGGTTCGCACTATATTTCCCAGGACGGCTTTCACAAGTGCATCGAATGCGACAAGGTCTTCAACAAGGCCTGCTACCTGACGCAACACAACAAGAGCTTCCACTCTGGCGACAAGCCGTTCAAATGCAATCAGTGCGGCAAGAGGTTCCCCCTCGAGTACCTGCACGCGGAGCATCTGCAGAAGCACGCCGGTGACAAGCCGTACAAGTGCGAGATATGTCCGAAGCAGTTCAACCACAAAACTGACCTCAGGCGGCACTTGTGCCTCCACACTGGCGAAAAGCCGTACGCCTGTGATAATTGCGGCAAGGGATTCATCAGGAAGGACCACATGATGAAGCACCTCGAGACGCACAAAAAGAAATCCAACAGCCACAACGTCCATCTTAGGGCGTGATTCGAAAGGAGTTCGAGAATCGAGGACTAGCATCGTAGAGGAAAGAAAAGGGCGAAGGGAGAGAGATGGAGAGGGAACAACCCATGGCTGTTTTATCCGATGATCTTCTTCTTCGCCCCACGGTCTTCTCGTGATTATCAATCGAAAGGTGAGATCGTCGGTCGTCGAGAAAATCACGACGACCGGCTGCTTCGTAAAACTATCGCGAGATCGATCCACGTTGCGACTTCTCAATCGAACTCTTCGTGCTTAAACTCGATCAGAGAGACACTGGGACTCAAAGTGCACACCCGTTCGATCGTGATCAAATTTGTAATTTATTATTAATAGTTTCTTGGTTAAGGAAGTTCGTGTAATTCCCCCCCACTCCACCCCATAACTCCGGTCAATTCAATAATCCAATTTTATTCCCGGTTCGAAGAAAAAAAAAAGAACACGAAATTCTTGCATCCTCCTCCTGTTTCGACAAGAGAACGACATCCTTTCGTGCCGTTGTTCTTTCGAGTTTTTTCGAAAAAAGAAAACAAATATAGTCGAAGCACGTTCGTTTCTCATTTCAAAGTGTTGATCTATCGATCGAAAATCATTTGTTGTTCGGGTAGTTTCGTGCAGCGAATCGTAGCAACGGTGCTCGGAAGGATATTGGTTTTTTGCTCAACGGTGTAATATTTATTTGACCTCGAATCAGGATCGAGATTTTGCACGTTTCCGCCGAGAAAATTCGACAGCTAGGGAGAGAGGGAGAATCGGTGTGCCTGGCGGGCTTCTACTCTACGACGTTTCGATCGTGAATTTTTCGCAATTTCGGGCGCATCTCGGAGATCAATTGACTGTTTGACGATACACGGAGGAGGCAGTTTTTCAAACATCACGAGTCGCGGTACACAGAGTCGATCGTGAAAAATCAACGAGCGAGCGTTCTTCTTTTTTTTTTCTTTTTTTTTTTGCTGTGTTCACTCGTCGATTGCTCGACTCGATGGATCACGATTTCCATTCTGACAAAATGGTGGTCCGCCAGCGCGCACTCATTCGCTCTCTCTCTCTCTCTCTATCTCTCGAGTTCGCGATTCTCTCGGTAAAGTTTGAAAAAAAAATCGCGCACTTCTCGAACGATAATAGTTCCGAAAGAAACACAAAAAAATTGCCAGAAAACAGAGAAACGCGCAATGGAAATTTTCTGATGCGACGTCGAACCTTCGAAGCTTATCGATTGTACAAAATATGTTAAATGTATAGGCGTATAATTATTCTAATTATTATCATCACTGTAATTATTGAATTCAATTGAATATCGTCTAGAAAGTGATTACGAAACCTATTCATAATACTCGTATTTTATAGCGTATATACATAGCATACTTTATCGAAGGGAGAACGAGAGGAAAAAGAAAATGGTTGATAGGTAATCGCGAACAGACGCGGCGACGGTAAACGTGGCAAATTTGAATCACCGTGAAAAATCGTTACGCGAGCGACGGTACGTTCATTTTAGTCCCTCATTGTTGATTAACTCGTTCTATTCGTCGTTAATTATTATTAATATTATTTTCTTTTTAATTTTCTTTCTCTTTGTTACGTGCATCGAAACGTTGTTTGTCCGGTAGAGACGGTCGAGAGGTGAAATTAAAATTACTTCGTTTATTTACGTTCTGTAGTTAGAAAATCATAAGTATCGTTTTGATTACAACGACGAGCCTCTCCATACGTTCTTTTACTCACATTCCTCGCGTTTTCGCGTACATTCCAATTTTCTCACCGCGCGTCGAACCACCGTCGCTCCAGTGATACCACAATTTTCACGATGGCGTCGCGTCTTTTCCCTTTTTCTAAACGTTAAGATTAATAATAGCCTAAGTTCCGAATTGTACGTTGCCCGGAATGAATCTTGCTCGTGTCGTCCCCCCCCCAAGAAAAGGAAAACAAGAGTGCACAGAAATCTTGCCCTTGTTTTTAAAAACGGTTGTAAGAGAGAAAGAAAGAAGAAGAAATAACGTCAGGTCTTTGTTACCGGTAGCATGGTAAACCATTTGTGTGTGTCCCTCGATGATTTACTTGCAAATTTTTGCCGGACATTCTTGGAGAACATCCCGCGAGTTTAAAGGAAAAAAAAAAAAAAATTAAACGAGAAAGACGACAATTCCGATCGTCTTTGAGGCGGGGATCACCGAAGAACCGTTTTTCACTCACGAATTTTCTGCTTGCACGAATCACGAATGGATTCGTTTGTTCGATCGATTATCAAATCGTTCCGGAATTTCATGGAGCGCGCGGTGCCTCTAATTGCGCGGCACCCGTCGCGCATACGATCAATTAATGCTCGATTAATTGCCCGCGGAGCGCAAAACGAGCCAATCACCGAGGATAGGATCGAGACTCTCCTCTCTCGCGACACGAGCGAATTTCCCTTCGAGCTACGCACAGCTCGTTACATTTACACGCACACACATATAAATACACACGTACACTAACGTACGCGCGCGCGCGCGCACACACACACTAAATAAACGTTGACTTCGCCGTAATGAAATATACGCCGCGTTTACGCGTAATTATTTCCGTTGATCATCGTTTAATCGATCGTCGGGATCGGCCTTAGGTGTTTAATAGTTGCTCGAATGGCGACACGTTACGTTGATCATTAGTTTCGGAATCGCGCTTTGTTCCCGTTTACGATTGTTGTTATGGGCGAGAACGAATGTGTCTTTTCACCGCAAAGTAGCGTGGATCGAATGTTGTTCGCTGGTGGTAATTCTTTTTTTTTTTTTTTTTTTTCTCACGAATGGGGAACAGCGATCGTTAATATTTTTTCCTTTTTTTTTTTCTTTTTTGTTTCTTGTTTGTTCCTTTTAAGATGTTTCTTCTCGTTACAACCGGATCGTTTCATTAAGAACGAGGTCTTGATAGTTTATTATTATATATTGCTGAAAATGGTCGGAGGATCGATTTACGAAGGGAAATCGATATTTTCATACGATATGCGAATTAAGTGTTCCGAAGATTCCGTAGTATTAAGTATGCAGTATTATTCCCTCGATGTTATTTAGTTCGTTCTTCAGAATTTGATATGTCACTCATGTTCTGGTTGTTGGCGATCTGTCCAACCATTTTCAGCAATATCGTGCCGATACACAATTTGTACATATTGAACCCCCCCCCTAAAAACTCGTCACCGTCATATTAACGCGCACACACACACACACACACAAACAGGTATACGCACACGTGCAGTACACAAGTTTAACGTCCTTTCGCGAGTTTAATTTCTCGGTTGTTTCGTATATAAATGAGAGAGAGAAGAAAAAAAAAAATTGACGAAGAAGAAATAATAAACGTGAAAGCGAGAGAAAAAAAAAGACGATAAATTATATAGCACTCTTGCCATTTTTACTTACGTAATATGACACCCAGAACAGACTACCTCAGAGTTCAGGAATTTAACGATGAATGAAAGGAAGAAAGAAAAGATGAAAGAGCCAATGCAATAATAATAATGTTATTAAAGAAAGAAGAGAAGAAAAAAAAAGTAGCTGAAACGCGCATCCGTGCGGGCGGAACGACGTAACTTCTTCGCTCTATGCAGAAAAATTCCGAGAGAAAAAAAGAAGAAATTCCCTCTTTAGACTCGTCTTCTCGAGTGAATGAAATAAAGTCACTTTTGGAAAAAGAAAAATACTCCGTCGATTAGTGACGACGTATGAAACGCGCGATCTCCATAGTTTTTCCACTCGTTTCCTCGAATTGGCCAGTATAAAGTAAGATAAGACGACATACGGTTGAGAATACGCGAAAGACGCTCCTCTTTCTTCTTTGCTTTTGCCGCAAAGTTCCTCGAGTCGCCCGCCGGTCGTAAGTGCGTGCTGATAGAACATTATACATATAGATTCTAATATAAAACGAGAGAGGGAGGGAGAAGGAAGGAAAAAATGGGATGAGAATAATAAGAGCGGGGAAGAAGATTTAGGGACGATAAAAAAAATAATGCGAACGGGAGAGGGTTGTAAAGATCGATGTACGTTTTAGAGACATATCAAACAGTATTACTGTACACTCAGTTTTATTATAAATAATCGTATAAAGTTAAAAAGGGGGAGAAAAAAAAGGAAAAGGAGGGAGAGAGAGAGAGAGAGAGAGAGAGAGAGAGGTGGAAGCATAGTGAGAGAAGACGAAGAGAGAGAGAGATCAGATCGTGCACGATCGAAACAATTACTATACATATTTCCGATGTCATATCATTGTCAGATATTCGTATTAGCGAGATTGCGTTGTTCAACGAGGAGATGAGAGAGAGAGCGTATTAACGAAGCAAAAGCAAAAAAAAAAGAGAGAAGAAGAATAAATGATAGACGTGTTTTGCAAGTCGTGATAGAGGGGGCTAAAGAAATTTAAAAATGGCGGAAAGGGAGAGATAGAGGAAAGAATGGAACAAAAGCAGTTTGCACATTTTTCGTTGTTTTTATTTTCGGTAATAGAGAGAGAGAGAGAGAGAGAGAGTGACGAAGGGAAGAAAGAATGACTTTAGTGTAAAAAGAAAATCGCGTTACGAAATCTAACACAGTGGGCATTTATCTAAGAAATAAACGATATATAATATGGTGATTTCGCGAGTGACGACGAAGCGGCGGATATTTTTCTGTAGATTTGTTTTTAGACGACAACATGCGTTCCGCTTGTTTCCTGTATTA
>NW_017100268.1:1401049-1401755 GCF_001263275.1 Habropoda laboriosa | reverse complement strand
AATTGCAAAATTATTATAAATATATATATATATATATATATACATATGTGTATATATACATACGGTACCAAACTGTCGTTGGTTGTGCCAAAAAAAGACAAAATATGGAAAAAGAGACGAGATTGTAATAGAACCTTGTGTGCTTCCCCCTCACGTGTGATTCTAATTTTGCGGGCATTTCACTGGAGTAAAGAAGTAGAGTGTAAACGAAGGGAATAGCGGAAGAAGAGAAAGAGAAACGAAAGAATTCTATGAAAAAGATTATAAATAATACTTACTTGAGCGTGCGCGAGAATGAAAGAACGTGTATGAAAGAGAGAGAGAGAGTGGGATACGCCGCGAGAAAAAGGGTTAACCTGTACGTACGTATGCGTGTGTATTTGTGTGTGAGCGTGTGTCTGTACACGAGAGAAGGGTGCGATCAAAGAAAGAGAGGGAGAGAGTGAGATAGCGAAAGAAAGGGAAAGTGGAAGGAATTCTTATCCGGTAATAACAAGTATATTTCCGTGCACACCCATTCCTCGTTTTGTGCCATAATAACGTGCGTCGATGAAAATTGTAAACGGTTTGGAACAAGTGAAAACGAAGAAGAGAGAAAAGTATGTGCGCGGGCGTGTGTTGTTCTGTCTGTTTGTACGCGTATTTTGAATCTGTCTCTTCGACGCGTGTGGCAGTTTCGCGCGTGCGAAAGGTGAGAAAGTGAAGT
>NW_017100268.1:1377771-1395715 GCF_001263275.1 Habropoda laboriosa | reverse complement strand
GAAGAGAATGCGAGCGATAAAAGTACGGCGTTAAAGCGAAAATATTATGTATACACCGAGGTATCGTTCGGTGTGTGACACGCTCAGTGCGACGACACGCGGTTTCTGTTCCTCCTTTTTTTTTTCTTTTTTTTTTTACGTTTGTACATGTACATGTTTTCTTTCACCTATTTGCGATAACAGCTGACGTCAACGTTCAGACGAGATGGATAGGTTAGGGAAAAAAAAAAAGCACAGAGAACCTATGAAGACGAAGAGAAGTATAATATTTACGACCTGTATTATTTTATACGCGTTTAATTTTGTTTTTATAAATATATTTTATTTCTCAACACACACACACCGACCTCCTTATTTACTCTCGTTTGATCATGCCCACCTCTTTTTTACGAAACCCGTTCAGCGTTCTCCTGCGTACAATAGTTATATACACGCGTATCGTGCGCGTGATTGTCAGGTCGTACAATGAGTTCGTGCCATTTAAATATTTATCAAATTTTTCTAAAGTTGATGTTTCAAACATACCTTTAAATCTTGAAATGAAAGAATGCAGTCGCTTTCTCGTTCCACAATTTCTTTTTTTTTTTTTTTTTCGACTAAGCTATTGCACTAAAGTATTTTTCAATATTATTTCTCATAGAGTCGATATTGCAAAAAAATGAGAAGAATACAGTGGGAGTGATAAAATTCGCCAACAGAATTCGCGTAATTTTCTTCCGCACATTCTGCGCCGCAAGTGTTCCGGTATTATCGTAAAATCACTTTGTTTTGATTCGAGAGACCTCGACGTTTCACTGTTTACCGCTTCTCTCAACTTCTCTAGCTGAGCACCAATACTACACGTCTCAATGAGAGCGTTTTCATTTCTCGCAAATACCAAACACACCGCGGGCACGAACTCGTCCGACGACCTAACAGCGTTCTTAGAAATATAAGCGTATCGCGTTATGTTGACAAGCTCGGTCCGCGTTTCAATTCTCTCGATCGTACAATGTTTTCCCGCGCGTGTTCGTTCGACGAACGTGAAAGAAGTGTATTCACGTCCCCTGAAGGATTTACTCGAACGGATCCCATCGGTGGAAACCATGGACCTTTGACTCTCGAGATCGAACTCGCGCTCGCGTCAAGAAATAATCCCGTCAGTTTTGCGTTCACGTGTTCGTTACACGGGGATGCACGTTCTTCAACCGCGCGGTTCTGTTGTCGGTCAATTTTCGTTAATGCCGGAGTACACGGGCGTGCGTGACTCCGTGAAATATCCCGATCGCAGCGAACCGTTCACGCATCATCACCCTGTCCGCACACGGTGTGTTTCGCCCGCGTCCACGCCTCTCAACCCCCTCGTGTGTAATATTCCTCCCCCGAACGCCAACCTCTCGTCGCGCACTCGTAATCTTGGGCATTCTGTAATTTAGTAAATTGTTGCGGACTCGCCGCATGGAATCGTTCGATCCGCGCCTCGCCGCGCGCACAGCGTGGCTCCGTCCGCTTGGGACAACAGCCGGGATATCAGCGGCCGATTCCACGGTGCTCGATCACGCCGAGGTACCACGCGATTTAACGAAAAATTTCTCAATCCCTCGCGGCATTACACGAAATCGAGCAGAGTCGGTGATTCAAGACGTTGCTGTTGCTCGTCTCGCCGCGAATTACGAGGCATCCGATCCAGGAGCCTTCCGAGTGATTTTGTTGCTCGACAGAGAGCGAGAAGCAGCGTGTATATTCGGAGAAAGGCGAAAGTTTAATCGCGGGACAACGAATCGACGATCGCGCCCGATTTCGTGGACGGATTCTTTGACGGAGCCGGTGGGAGATCGTGCGATCTTTTTTTTTTTTTTTTGGAACGTTCAAACGGTGTGTCTCGTTCGGTGAAATGTTCGTTCCGCGTAGAGACACGGCGAGTCCCATCATTGTTAGACTTAGGCAACATCTACCTGATGACGAAGCAATATATTAAATGCGATCTATCTACGATTTATTAAGACGGCAGAGGTGAGAATGCATGGCGAAAAGAAGGATGGAAGAGAAAGAGGCGGAGAGATGTTTCGGTAGATGGAGAAGGATTTGTACCGGAATGGGAAGATAAATCGAGAATAAAATGATGTTAGGTGTAGTCCACTATATTGTACTATGCGTCTCCTAGCTAAATTTTATGTTTTCTAATTCGTTGTGAACGAATGTTTTTTGGTATAAATATATATTATATACAGGGTGGTTCGCTTAACTTCACGAGTTCGTGTTACTCGTTAACTGTTAGTTCTACGAAAAAGTATGTATAAAGCAGAAGTTGCATTGTTTCAAACAGGGAATTCTTCGGAATAATTATTTTTTTTATTTTGCTTACGTAAAGTTTTCAAGTCACTTTGATTCTTTTATACGGAACACTCTATGTTCTTTGTGGAAATTAAAAACTGAGCGTAATAGGTCTAAGGTAGACGTTTATTGAAATACTTGCGATAGAGATTTGATTCTATTTGAAATCGAATATTTCTGCGTTTCTAACAGTTTAAACAGCTTTTACGATGAAATACCCGCTTTAGACTTATCACGCTTCAAGTTTCAATTTTTTATCATTTCTGTAAAGAAATATTGGGTGTTACATTTAGAAAAAAATCAAGCTGTTCCTAGAAACTTTATGCATGAACAATGTAAAATAAGGCTAATTATTTTAACGTATGTCACACTTGAAATCGTGCAACTTTCACTTGGTACACTTTTCCGTACAGCTAACAGTTCACGATTAACTTGAAGTCGTCAGGTCAGATGAATCACGGTGTGTATATTTAAATTTTAGGATATTAATTATAAGTGGTAAAGCCAATCAACGAGCTGTGTAGCGATCGCGATTCATTGTCTGGCGCCGCGTATCGACGACACTCATACGGTAACCTTTTAAATGTTGGCGCGCAATCGATCAGACAATCGAGTTCTACATATGTATCCAGGAGAATGCATTTTTGAATTTCTAAAGCGGCGCTCCGATAATCGACGCGTAAAAGCAATTCTCCCCGAAATATCTATTTTCCTTTTCTTATACGTCGAAATTAAATTGCGCGGAATTTTTCTGCAGCTCTTTGCATTTTTCGGGCAGCTGGTTATCGAAACACGTGACACGTGTATATTTCTACGAATTTTCCATTGTGTGACGTATTTTTGATTTACCGAAAATTTACAAGAAAGAAACTTTGAAAAAATTTTGTCGCGCAATTAAACGACAATTCGTCTGGCGTTCAAGGCGATCGAAGATCAAGCGGAGATCTTTTCGTGCTCGATTATCGAGCTCTGCGTCGAATGGGATTAACGTAATAAGTGATGCGACGACGATTGCTACAATTTACGTAATAAGATATATAGCTCGTTGCCGGAAAAAAACGTCACCGAAAGGCCATCCAATCACGATGCAAAAAAAAAAAAGGGGATCGATCCGTGTGCAAAAATGAAAACAAAGGGAAAAATTGACAAAAAAGAAAAGAAACGGTGAAACGAAGTGCTTAGCCCCGATTCTACCGTCGGTATATTTATATAAAAACGAAACGAAACAAAAAAAAATGAAAAACGTGTAATCGTCCTTCCATAAGAGGAGCTCACTGCCGCCACGAGAAGAAGGGAAAAATAAACGATGAAGCAGAGGAAACGATAGAAAGGAAAGAAAATGAAAATGATCGACTTATGTAGGCACACGTAGATTCGTATACAGGCGCACGTCCGTCTCGCGTGTCTGTATACGCGTCTAATACCGTGTTAATTACGTATTCGACGAATGCCATACACAAGTACCTCATGATACAAAATACATGTACAAATGTTCATACGTTTTCAGAATATTAGCTAATTAATAAATAATTAATATCCAGACTAGGACTTTCTACGGTGGCTTTCTTCACGATGATACACTAATCCTATCCCGTTGTTATTCTGTTTTCAAAGCGGAATTACCGTCGAACAATCGTCATTCTCCGGTGTTTACACTTTGCCAACAGGTTGACAGGTGTCCCGAAAGTTTCAGGATATCACTCTTAATACCTTTTCGCCCGCGAGAGAATCGTCTCTCCTGCATAAATTACGGGAAACGACCGGTATCTCTGTGCTTTGATATGGAAACTTTGCTCGTTCCGCAGTCGCGATAGACACGTATAGTCCGCTGGCCGCACCACATGCAGACGCGGGCCGATTATTCGCAACGGGGAACGGACGGAAAACGGTAAGCTCCACCGGGTAAGTAATTTATACGAACGCGACCGAGAAGCAATCTATTTTCGCGTATGTATCGCTTCTGCTGCGAGATCTCTTTATCCCTCTCTACAACTCCTCCGCGCGACATATGGAAAATCGTATTTCCAGACGTCTTATTACCACCAAATTGCATAATTACACGTAATCATACGTGACTCCCTCCTGGACGGTAGGTCTCTCCTTCGTATCGTTGAAACTCGTTTTCCTGATGCGCGTAACTCCCGATGAAAAAGAAGCAAGACAAGAAAGAGAGAGAGAGAAAAAAGGAAAAAGAGGAACTGAAGCGAAGAAAAAGAAGGAATAAGTTGCCCCTTCTTATTCTCCGCCTCCCCTCTTGCATCCTGTGATAAATAGCAAGATTACGAGTCTACGTGTCGGCCAATGAACGATGCCCTCGGCCCGTGGACCATATGTTCCTCTCCAAGGCTGTGAGACCCTCCGACTGAACTTCGGCCACGCTTACGCCACACAGAGCCACGGACTGAACCTTTAACAATTCGGGTGATTATCCGGTGAAATATATAAAACACATTTTTCACGCGGAACGAGATTAAAGGGTGGAACGGCGAAAGATTGCCGTTCATATTTCAGTATCACTCACGGGGGAACCGGCGGAATGTTGCATACATTTCTGTTTATTAACCCGCGAACTGGCGGCCGCGGCCGTTGCGGGCGAGAGGAACGGCCCACGATTACGAAAGAATACCGGGCATTGTGCACCGCGTAATTTTATTACACCGTTTCGCGCTGCCGGCGATCCTCTATCTTTCTCTCTCTTTGCTCGCAGGTTCACCGAGGGCTGAAGGGAGATTCAACGAAGGTCCCGCGCGTCGCAGAGTTATTTTTAAATTACGGGAGAAACCCTTGGCGCGACGTGGGGGAATAGGATCGTCGTTGGACGGAATAATGGAAAGACACGATTGTGCCGGGGAATTTTTCGTGCAAATACTCGTGAATTTTGTGTCTCAGAACTTGCGGTACAAGTGAACGTGCGGTGGACTTAAAAAAAAAAAAAAATTGGTGTCGTTTGTAGCTGAACTATTGCTTATGCACACCTAACTGCATTTTGTGTAACCTTGAAGAGAAAAAATTTGTGATTTATTTTCTTGGTCCCGAAGTAAATAAGAGGGGCGTGAAGTGACAACGTTTAAAAAATACAGGGCGTGTCCGAATTGATGGAAAAAATTAATCGAAAATGTGGAGCAACATTTTTTCGTAGGATAGTTCAGTTGTGAGTAAATCGAACTTGAAGATCTGAGTACGCGTGCACTTACAGTTCTGCGAAGGTTTCTTCAGAATTATTTCGTTCGTTGAAATGTTTCAATGCAAGAATAATTTTGTTTCTTTGAACTGTTTTACTGTTTGTGCTCCCCGTCGTGGTATGTAAAAGGTTTGACGCGTTCACTTGAGATTCCGTATGTAAAAATCCAGCGGTATCATATCCGGGGATCGTGATCGTCAAACTATTTCACCATTACGACCGATTCAGTAGCGATGTTGGCTTCTACTTTCATTCCATCGTTCATTCTCCACCATTCTAATGTGATAAACTCGGACAGGAATACAGGTAGTTTCTGCAGTGATAAGTCAGATCCTGTATTTTTTAAACAGTATCGTTTCACCCTTCGCATTTACTTTAGGGCCAAGGAAACAAATCATTAATTTCTGTTTTTATAGTAGCTACGCATTCAATAGTTCGCATAAAAGTGACGACGATAATTTAAAAAAAATGTTTCATTTCTCAATAATTTTGTAAAGATTTTCATTCGAATCTCCCAAATTTCACAATGTTCACAATACAACAGAGTAACCCTGAACATCACGAAAATCAAAACATGAAATCCCTACCGTCCGACTACCCATACAATATCCAATAAACCCGAAAATAGGCATTTATTTTTAAATCTTTCTGCTTCGTAACGTAAGATCCCGAACATTCAGTTAACACGATCAGGATCGATCAGCCGGCGAGATATATACACCCAGTAACTTCATAGCGCCAGTCAACGTCTCGTTCACGGTTCCCTACAAAATCACTAACCCCCGCAGTTTCGGGGGGTTTCAATTCGGCCCCGTGATGCGTATCCGAAGATTTTTCCCACAGCGAAGACAGCTGTCGTAATGAGTTGCATCCTCACGTCTCTCTTCCATCGCCGCTTTATCTATCCACGGCTCAGCTTCTTCCTCGCCTGCACTTTTTCGGAAGACGATGCATGCCCTACGTGACAATGCTTCCCTCTTCCTTTATCGTTCGCTCGTCTATCCCATCGCTAACGGAACAAGAAGGACGAGGAGAAGAGAGGAGAAGAGAGAGAGACAGGTGGGACCTGGACGAAATTTGAGAAACGAGCCCGTAGGAGGGCATAAATCGTTCCGATAACGCAGATAACAGCCAGCTCGATCGGTATTCGCGATTCCAACTGCAGAAACGCTTACGGGCCGCGAGCCACCACCACCTTTTCGTTCTCTTATTCGGACGGGCTCGCAGTTCTTTTGTCTGTGGAAGAATAGGTATTCGAGTGTAATGGCCGCTCGAGCCGCCTCTCTACCTTCTTCTCTCGGTGCTTTCTCGAGAAATTTCACCTGGTGCAAATGTTCTTCGTGTTTTCTATTCTTTTTTTTTTTGGAATATTCGAATGTAAAAACGCTCAAAGAGAAATTTCGCGTAGTGGATATATATCGAAGGGCTGGTGGTGTTCGAGGTCAAAGGGGCTCGGAGACTTTGGAAGTTTAAGGAAGCTGGATCGAACGAATCCGTGAAATGCGCCAGGAGCCTTCGGGAGTAATAGTAGCAACGAAGTTCTCAAAGTTCTCCTCCAGATTTCTGTAAATGTAACGTAACTTTTAATATTGAGATTTGAGGAAAATTGAATTGGAAATTTTCATTTTAAATTTCTCGAATATTTGAATTTCAATTTTGCATCCAGCTGTTGGAGCTTGTATTTAAATTTTTGGAAATTTAATTTAGAAATTTGAAGTTGTTTTCGAGATGTTCGTCACTGGATGCTTCGATGCGGGGAAAACATCGTTGTTACAGCATTCTGGTTATTTTTGTCTAATTTTGTCTAAAAGGTTTTCAAATAAATTTCATATATTTTCTTCAATGCCTACTCAACTGCACAAATACATTTTTTAATTTTTCAATAATGTTTACAAATTTTTTGAATACACAGTCGTAAGGAATTGATCCTTTCAGTCAGGCACATGCGATAAGAAGTTGTAACTGGACGTGAACTTGAGGCAGGTCGTGTACACCGAAGTTTCGACACGAGAGATCTTAGTATAGTACTCCAGTGATACTTCCGGGGCAAAGATCGAATTAAGATGGCCCCCGTAGTAGTATTGTATTATGCGTGTCCTCACTCTGATCGCGTTACGCCACTTCATTCTCGGGAGAATTACGAAGAAAGAAGGGAAACTTCGTTTTGTCCATAGTCCTTTCTAAAAATTCGATCTATAAATCTGTCACGGTTCCTTTCACGCGTTAAACGTTTTTCTCCGCTAAATAACAGACTTTAAGATATACCACCGCGATGAAAAGCACTTTTAGTGCTCTCGAACGCTTTATTTACATTTAGATTTATTAGGAGTTAAACCCAGATAAAAACTTCTTTTTTTATCGTTTTACTATCTACTATTCGTTCAAAAATGTATTACAGTCTAAATACAGCCAGATTCTTATACCAACTTTCTTTTAGCTATCGAAAATAAATGTACTATTTTACCAGACAATTGTTTAACTCTAAATTAATAAATAGGCAAAAGTTTTATGCTAATATTAACTTTCGTTTCAATCTTTCGTTACGAAGAATAATTTGTAGGAAGTAGTAAACAAATCAAGAATCCTCACTCTAGCATAACCGACTGACATTTTTTTCAAAAATCAGTTCGCAGCCAACTGACACAACTTATTCATCCGAACGCTTCGCAAACTTTCCTGCAAATTCAAATAATCATGCGGGTTACAATATTAAACTCTACCAGACGCATAAACCGAAACCACTTATCAAATCGTTCAAAGCTAGGTAGAACTGGATCAATTTCATTCCCACGTAACTTCAGGTGCAATACACGCGCATCGCTCGGCTAAATCGCTAAACCAATAACGACCGATTAAACGCAATATAAATTCACAGCTACCGTTATCCGTCAAACCGAATTCCGAAGAAAACCGATCTGTGCCGTTGCCAGGAAGCAATCTGACAAGATCACGACCGTAGCAATCGATGTCAACTCATTTGCATCCGTAAGCGGAATAATCAACGCACGAGGATCGTGTCGAAGGATTTCGAAGCTTAAAAATTTCTTAACAAATTTCTAATTATTACACGTGATTTCTCAGTAAAATCAGTGATAAACGGAAACACAAGAACTGTCGTTGCTCGGCGATACGGGCCGACTGAACGGTCTCAGATGAACAACGCTGGTAGCGTATTCGTAGCTGCGATGCAAATGGGTTAGACCGAAAATATTCCACCGGTTACAATCTCGAGAAAAGGCCGCAAAACTTTTCCACTCGAAAGCACAACCGGGGAATTGCCCGCGAAATTTATCTGTCGCGGCCAAGGTCGGAGGAGAGCTTCTCGCAGAGAGTAGAGAAGAACACCGTGGCGAGAAGTCAGAAATGAATCGGTGGCGTTATCGCGGCCGTTTATTATCACCGTTACTTAATCTTATCTCGAGGCGGGGCCAGGCTGATCGCTCGTAAATCATCCCGCCTTGTGATTCGTCATCGTGCCACGGTTACTGTCTGGAACGTATCCCACGCGGTCGATCCTGGTGCACATGTCGCTCAATTTTCCGCGCGGCTCCGACCGGTAAAACGCGACGTCGAATCTTTCACGAGTCGGGACGGTTCCCTGGCCAGTCGAATGGATTTTTCGCGGCCGGGTTTTTTGCGTAACGCTTACATAGTACAAATAATACAGGCGATTATCGTTCGATTGTTCGCCGAGAGAAGTAGGAGGAGGTCGGTGAAAGCGACGGAGAAAGCTGAGGGATAAGTGGCCGGACCGTTTGTAACGCCCAGCCGCTTTTCATTCTTTATTTCGAGAGCGAGAGGATCGCGAAGTTTGCAAGGTCGTTGTGCAACACGTGTAGGAAGTGTCGTTGCTGTGGATCCGGTTTTCATATTCCGCGGAAGCGTTTAATTGTTCCTACAGATGTAATCGAACGAACGATAAATACTTCGTTCTTTTTTTCTGCAGGTAAAAAGTGTCTCCGTGCATCTCGTTAGAATTTATTTAGCGTTGCATAAAACGGAGAACAGTCGCGTTGTTAATCTTAGAAACGTGAGATTTACCGCTGCTGCGAAGAACAATGATTTACGTTCGTTTTGCGAGAAATTCAGCTAAGGAAAGAGAACGATTTAACAAATATTCTTTTTTGCTATTGTTGTTTTAAATTTGTGACTAAACTTTAGTAGGTCATTTAGAAAATGTGTTCTTTTGTGCAACAGAAACGAGATGGAAGAAGAAATTTCCGTACAGTGTCTGAGAATTCAGCAAAATGTCGACGAACAAGGATACAAAGTTACTTTCTTGTTTACGAGCAAGTAGAAAAGACGTTACTCGAAATATTTTCTGCGTAATGGAAAATGTAAATTACCTTTCTTCGTGCTCGTAGAAAAAATTAAAAATGCTCTGTTAAAATTATACAACCTTAAGATAAATTCTAATCAGGTGTACAGAATCTTTTTGGACGCAGCGTATGTACATTAGAAATCGAGAGGAATTCCGCCGAGATGATTTTACGTATTTTCATTACTCTGTCGTAGGGTCTAACGTTCGCAGATTTTTTTTGCGTTCTTCAGAAAGAGCCCGATCACAGGTGAACGTGGATTCAAAAGTAGCGAGTTAACTTGCAAGTTTATTGCAGTATAATTTATTGTCCGTGACACATGCAACGGACTAGTTTGCGTCAATGTTTTGCATCACCTACTTAAGTACGCAAATCATATCTTGGCTTGTTAATTATAATGAATTTATCCTTCATTTTATACAATGAGACACATTGCATCACGATGTATTTCGTTTTACGAAAGAGCCGAGTATAATTGGATTTGGATAAATACGTAATTGTAGGTTTACACGTGAAGTTATAAGATCGTTGTAAAATATCTCCGATAAACAATACATTCAGTCGGATGCTTTTAAGAAACAGTATTTGTGTCATGATTAGTATATGTACATATGTTTACATAATCTGTTGGTTACATCATACTTAATAGCTACCTACATATCATGCAAAAGGATTAGGTATACGGTTTTTTCTCTATCAACTCGATTTTTTTCTTCCGTCGATAGCATTAAGTACAATAAATAAATCTTTAACAACATCGGAACAACTTTGACGGACATTTTGACTGTTGCTAGTCACACTTTGGTCTAACATTTTTGTCAATTCTTTTCGTGGATCGTGAGTCACGGTAAACAGTATCTTTGCGTATATTTAACGCCTCGATCTGCAATCTATACGTGGTAAAATGAAGAGAACAAAGGTTACTATGTATCGTCTAATTTGCACCTTCATTGTGTTATAAATAGAAGATCGCCGTATTAGTTTCATGCTTCGTTAACGAGCCGGATTAATTTATTAATTTAATTACTATCTTATTTGCGCGAAGACTGTAACACCAAAATCACCAAAGTTGCCAATAACCCTTCAAAAGTGATTAAAGCGACTGTAAAGAATAAAAAAATTTACAAGAGACCTCTGTTATTATCCTTTCTAATCTTCAACGACCAGTTGATTTTAATCCTTTCGACTCAACCATTAAACAAATTTAATCATTCATTTATTTATTCCTTCTGCCCTCAATTTTCTCGTCACATCTTAACCCTTTGTAACACCACGTGACCTGGAAGTTACGTATCCATTTATCTGCATTTCATAAGTCTCGTTTTATTTATGTACTACTACAATGGTGCTTTATGTTACCGTAGTATTACATAATTCCCGCCAATTTTTTCGTTTCATGTATACATTTGCAGCTATTATGCAGATTGTGAAAAGCCTTTGCTCGTAAAACGACGAATAAAGTGATTTATAGGTATTTTCATGGAACGCGTGAGCAAGTTAATTATCAATTATCAATTCCTTCAAATTCTAATCAACCGTAATTTTTCTTCTCGCGAACAAAAGGAAAGTCATCGAAGCAGCAGTCACGTTAAAGACAATGTCAACAGAAGATCGTCTTTACCACGAACAAAACGAGTAGTAATTTGTCTTTCATCGTCGAATAATACCAAGTCGCGGAGGACCACCCGTGACAGAAAAATCCGCCGGTTAACAGGTTAAACGACCTATTATACAAAGAACCGTGCGAAGTCACAGCGACTTTCGCGTGGTCCTCCAACAATAAGGCTCCGCTGGTGCATCAGCGGTCCCAGATTCGGTAGAGGAAGAGAGAGAGAGAGAGAGAGAGCTGGCTGAGATGGCCTCTGTGCGCCGCTCGTGAACAAAGTCTCCGTCGGCGACGTCGGCGTCTGTGCACATAGACGCCGAATACGGAGGGCCCCGGCCCGGTACCATCTGCCTGTCCGCGTTTCTCTTGTAGTTTGCGCTTCCCAGGCTCCACGGGATGCACCTGGTCTTCCCTGGTGCCGGTGCATTTGCCTTCTCCCCACTTCTCGCGGCTCTAGCGTTCACTGAAGAGAAGACATGCTCTCGTGAACCTGAATAGCGCGATGGTACGGCCCTGCTGCTCCGGCTCAATGCCGGGCGAGCCTCGCTCTACAGGCCCTGCCCATCCTTCTCGAGATTTATCTGCTCGTAGAACCGCCGGCGAATGCCCGGAGAAGTTGTCGACGCTCGGCGCCGAGCACGAGGAAACGAGGGGGATGGTTTTCGCATTCGCGAGCCGAGAATCGACGATTTCGACGAACGATTCTTCGGATTTCCAGCCGAGGATTCCGGCGACCGATGGAATTTTCGACGGTAGAGAGAAGTTGTTTTCGTGGATGCTTTTCGAATTGAATGGAGATCGTTCGGTTTTGTCAGAGGTTCGCTCGAGGGATGGGGTTGTAGTTTCTGGTAGTTGAGAAGTTTTTAGGGTTACTGTTTTATCTTTGTTCGAATTGGAGATGATTTGAAGTGATTGAGGAGTTGAAATGGCGACAGAAGTGAAAATTTTCGATCTTACGTCGTTTGTCACTTAAACGCTATGGACTCTCAGTTTTTACCGACTTTATGGATTTAGAGGAGAAATAAGGGTTCGTAAGGATTGCTGGTGTTTTCATCTTTTTCGAAGTTTGTACTTACGATAGTCCTGGAAGCTGAAATAAATTATTCTAGCATTTGAAACGTTTATCGCCGCATCAAGCCTGAAGTTTATATCCTTTTCCACTAAAAAAAGTAGATTTTTATTTAAAAAATTTGTTAATTAATAAATTATTTTTCGTTTCGTTTAGTCGAACGAATTTTTACGGTACTTGTACGGTAACTTCGCAGTTGAACGTTTCGAAATAGGTTATTTTTGAGCGAGCATGGTAGCCAAGAACATTGTCCGTATACTTGCGGCTGGGCAACATGTGGTCGGAAAACGTGAGCGCCGCGAGTTCTTTGAATTCTGTCTTTAATGAGTGTTTTTCTTTTTTGCAAGAACGGAAGCCGACACAAAACTCGAGAGGCCGAAATTTTACGATGACCTAATGCGTACTTCGTTTTATAGTTCCGATGATTTATTCAGCCTCTGCTATATATACACACGCACCCGTTTTTACGAACAAATCGTACAAGCAGAAATTACAGCGAACCTTCTCAACCAATACTTGTTTAACCATTCGTTCCGCGAGAAAACACTTTAAGCGCTCGCAAAAAGTTTGTCATGTTACAAAAAGAGCCTTAATTTTTCTAACAACAGCGAAGAAATGCGAAACAGAGAGTGACGGCAACGTTAAAACGGTGGTAAAGATTGATTAGATCCCCGATGAGTTCTACGCGTCACTTAGTTACCCCAGGAATCCAACAAAAGGGAGAGAAATCACCCCATCGTCAGATTTATTTAATACAGCGCAGAGTGGAGGTGGCGTGTGGGGTGCCACAGCGGTGCAAGTGTTTGGAGGTGGGGCTCAGGTTGGCTGCAACCTGTTGAGTCAGACAATATCGCGTTTTTACTAATGCCACATCGTCGTCCCGGCACTGGGATTCGAGGGGGTGGCTACATTTTTGCCGTTCCGCACGGGAACCCCAACGTGAGATCGTTATTATCCAGCTAGGGATTATTAACCTCGAAATACGTGTAAATGCTTGCACTTTTCCAGGGCTACGCTCGATTGATCCACTCGAATTAACACACGAGCAATTTTTTCTCACCTTCGGATAATTTTATCCAAAATACTTGCTTCCGATCGATTACATGCACCGACGGGCTATTAGCATAGATACCGACTGATAAGTGACGTTTAACGGGTGTCTAGGAGTTTGTTGAAGTAAAAGTTACATAGAGCGTTGGTAGTCGGTAGAGTGGAAAAAATTTATCGGTTCATTAGAAAATGGTAAACTGAAGTGAAAATCGTGTCGAGCTAGTAATTAGTATTTTAAATTCGAATTTGTATTCTGTAACGTTTATTTCAAAATATTTAACCAATCTATCTAAGTCACTATTTTTCGTGTGTTACAGTTAGATCGTTTGTTTAGTATTATTTTTGAGCAGACAGAAGCGAGACAAAATTTCAATTATTTCGACAATTGGTCCAGCTTGACGACAATCGTACGCCGAAAGGGGTTGGAAAGGAAGCCCGACACCGACGTGAATTTCATCGATGGCGATTCCTTTGACGGTGCCCTTTCTACGTCAGCAGTGTCTTCTCGAACGAAGCTGAGCCCTCAAACAATACTTTTTTCTTGTCTTTCCCGCGTGCAAACACGACATCGGCGTCGTTACGAAAGCGGCGTGCCATGTGTAATCCACGAGACTTGACGAGAGCGAAAATCCCAATCAGCTGCTCGCCAGATCCTCGAGCAAACAAGGGATACCTTCGACAATGGAATCGTGTGTCGCTCGTGCGTGTGCACGTTGTACATCATAATGCGGCACACGTGTGTTTCTCCTCGCATGGCACACATGCGCGTTTCTTCGAATCTCTCCTCTCTTTCGCGTTGTTTCGCCAACGATTTCTTTGTAGAAACACCTTCTCCAGAGCTAGCTTTTTATATCAGTGCTTCGTGTAGACGATAAATCGTGCAACAATTATAGCAATAATCGTGAGCTCGGAAACTTGGTGGCTCGTCAGATTTTTGGGGAAGAAATGTGCGAACTTCTTGGAAACGAGTAACTGAAGTATTTGAAGTCTCTGTGTCTTTTTCTTCGCAATATCAGCTGTAACAATATTTTTCCTTCGTCGGGGAGGAGGAAAATCGTCGAAGCACTGGTTACGCGTGGATTTTATTTATATTCATTATGTACATACGATTTCGCTGCTTTACGACTGAAAAAGAAATTGTTGGTTTCGAAAGTACAAATATTACAACTGGTAAAAGTATTCGAGCATCTCTCCGCGTGCAGTGAAACAATTTATTTGTAGAAGTTTAAATTTACAGTCGTTGCAATAGTGTCTTTAGCTTACAATAATAACGTTTGGAAAGTTTTCTACTTGCTTCTCTTCTTTCGATTCCTTGTAGAATGACAGTTTAAGTTTCTTGCGTACCAATCACTCGTGCTTGTAAATATGCGATCGCTCGTGTACGTGTGTGTGTGTTATGAAGAAAGAAATATGTGAAAATTGGCGACTTTCTACGGCGCAATAATAGTCAATCTCCCCTCGACGATCATTTCGAAATGGGTCGTGAAAAAAATATTTTCTCAGCTGGTAAATCTTTCTTCTCGAAATCAGTGCGATTTATTTCTCCAAGAAGAGTCTCTACCAGCGAGAAGAAACGATCCTGTGGGAACCCTCTCGCGTAACCCTTTCCCGTAAAATCTACACGATTGCGCTTAAAAAAAGACGGTCCCCGTTTCACCCTTTCCACCGAAGCACAAATCGTGCGAAATAGAGGGCCATTTACCGCAAAAGTTGGCCTCTTTTCTACGAAATTTACCCTATCGATCGTCAATCCTCGCGACCCCTGTCGACTTAACCTTCATATCGCGGACCTATGACCTCCTTGTCGCAAAGGGTCTCAACCCTTTCCTACGAGAACGATCGAAACCCTTCTTCTAGCAATATTTCACCTTTCCATCGGCAATAACTCGCCTTTCGAGCTGTCGTTGTTACGCATCACGGTCGTGAAAATTTCTCGAGACCTTTCGCGGCACAAACTTTGGGCCGTGACACAGTTTTCGTTAAATGATCGATGGAAAGTAACGGTGCAAGTGTGATTTACGGGCAATCGTAGTTACAACTGTGGAAAATTTCAAATGAGACTCTGTTAACCCTTTTTTTGACGCTTGAGAACAGGAAACTAAGCGTTTGATGAAATTCTGAAAGTTTGAAAAATTTAGAAAAAGGTTTAGAAGATTTAGAAAGAAATTTAGAAGAATATAGAAAGAAGTTGAAAATTCGTAGGACGTTTCGATATTAAACAATCCACCTTTCATCCTTTCACAGGAGACGAAAAAAAAGCTGCGCGTTTCCCCTTAATAATGCCTCATCCCCAGTTTGCTCCCCTCGATCCTCCTCCCTATCAATAGCTCGGCACACAGAAAGACAGGAGGTGAGTTTCCTCTTCTTCAGGAAATCCAACTCTTGCCTACCTCTCCCAGCCAGTTCCCACGGAATCCTTTCTGGCGTTTTCACGTTAAAATACGTTTGGACGGTGATGTGTCGTGCACACACGTGTTCCGGGTGCAGGGGCCAGGTTTCGCCCGGTTAAGGGAATCCGTTTCGACGGGAAGCCACGGAAAAAAGGCTTGCACGCATTGTGACGATAGGGGTTGGACTAGAGGAGATCCATTTTGCTGGCAAATCTTGAAGGACGTGGAAACGACGGGTTCGTGTTTGACGATCGCGGGACACCGTTTCTACGCCGGTTTTAGGGGGTTTCTGGACAAACACGGGATACGTTGATCGCGATCATCGTTGCATTCCCTTCTTCTGTCCTGGCTTAAAGCTTTTCAAAGTAATTGTAACGGCGTCGGAGATACGTACAGAAGGTATTGTAACAAAGTTGCCGGTGTTTATCGAAACAGTTTATTTTCGTGATTATTGTTGAAGTTTCCTTTTCTTTTTGTGTCCCTTAACCCTTTCATTTCTAAATTATTTAACTGCTACGGAAAATGTTTATTCGTATTTTACGCTTGTTACGTGACAAGTGAGCAATTCGCGAAGACATGTTGATATTTGGGAAATGTTTAAGAAATTTTTCATTGGTGTCCAGTTGGCAACTTTCGATAATTATGAGTAGACTGCGGATTTTTATGCAAATTCATATTTTCGGGAATACAGTAAAATAAGTAGAACTTCGGTAGAAAATTATTTTACCCATCAGGTATTATAAAAATCACTATAATTTGGATATTTCGTATATTTTTTCATATTACGTGCATTCTGTGCAATTTTGCACCTTTCAATTTCCTATAAATGCATAAAAATCCGCAGTCTAGTTATGAGAATGCAAGACTGCTACAAAAATGAAAATGTAGTCATATGGATACAGTGAGAGCGAAAGGGTTAAGATTTACATGGTAATGGAGAATAATGTTTAATGTATTAAGTAGAAGTAGAGCATTGAGTTATAATTCAATATTCCTTTACAAAATTGACTAGAAACGTTTTTGTATCGTATAATACATGTACAAATTGTATCATGATCGAAATAAAAGCGAAACAAAGGTAATTCTCAGATGATTATGTAAAATCCTGAGTTTAGTGATGAAAAGACCGAGTTGGTTATTATAAAATTTAAACTTTGCAATAATGTACGTGTAAAACGTACAGAATGAAACGTAGGTTTCATTACGTGCAAATTTCAGATAACAACATTGTAATGCCGATGTGAATTTTCATTTGGAGCATATTCATTCATCATGTCCAAGTAATTTGTACGCCCTCCTATCTTGATCTTGAAAGACTTCCGGATTCGATATGATCAACGCTGAACCGTACGGTGAAACACCATTATCCTCTTCAACTTACGCACACATACCTTCGACACTTATTTTTTTCACCTGCTTCTTTCACATCCCACTTAATTCACCAACTTCTTATTGTTATTAGCAACACCGAAACTCATTACAACGTGTAGTAAAAAGTATCTTGACACACACAGATCATTCAATCGTTAACAGCATAAAGAATTATACGTGCTAAATTACCATTGTCAATTTTTCTTCACTTAGAATTTTTATAATCCTAAAATTCTCATTCAGAATAAAATATTAGAGACACGCATTGATTCTAGGAGATAATTTACGAGAAAATTCACGAAAATCAAAATTTTGTTGTATTTCAATTCGACTTTTACACCGTCAGAGGGAAAGTATAAAGTTCGAGATATTACAGAATGCAAATTTATCGAAAATCAAATTTTTCTTTGTCCAATCTTGACTATAATTCTCACAACGAGTCTGACTCGTCGTAAAGGAAGAGATTAACCGTAAAACACATTGGAAACATTTCTACGAAAACCTGTAGAATATCTTGTACACGTGCAATTTCAAATATCACGTTTCGATAAATAACTTTCGCCAGAGAAACAGGCACATATTTCCCAAAGAAAAGCTCACCGAAGTTGTACGTCCGCGACGCATTAAATTCCCTCATCGGATTTT
>NW_017100268.1:1356945-1377737 GCF_001263275.1 Habropoda laboriosa | reverse complement strand
GTTGGGGCATACGGCGCTGGCAACCCCCCGGAATCATCGAGCCGGAAGGGGGTGTCTCCAAGGGCGGAGGCAGGACGCAAGTGCACGGGATCCCCGGGTCAGGTCCTCGGGATTCCTCATTCATAAACGCACTTCACGCTCCTTCCTCCCTCCCTCCCACCCCGTTTGCCCCTTTTGTCGATCTATGGACAGGATATCCTCCGTACTCTTGAATCGATGACCCACATCCCATGAAAATCCCTTCTGTTTTTCTTGCTGCTCTCGAGGAGCGGCATGGGAACGAGGAAGACCGCAAATGAAATTTCTCTTCGATCAACCTTCTCATTGTTCGGCGTAATGAACTTCGCGGTGTGTTCTCGCTTAATTGAGGAAAGTTACGTGTATCTTGGAAAATGAGAACGACAGAAGTCTGTAAAGAAAATCGGTGTTAATCCTTTCGCGACTGTGAGAGAAATTGTCTTAATTCCGTATTCGTTACGGACGACGATCGATAGATAAATGACAAATTCGTTGATACTGTGTATATCAATATGATATACACAGATTTCTAATTCCTTCGTTGTTTAGTGACGAATCAAAGATTTTCGCATTTATCATTCTTCTTTATTAACGAAGTAACTTTTTCAAACGAAGCTATTCTTTTTCGCAGTAAGAGCATTGCACTCGTGCTCCAACTTTTTCACTTTGATAACAGTTTCGTAATCTTTTTACTCTAATAGTTTGTCAGAAACAAATACCTTCTGTTCCTTAACCCCCTTCCTTTCAATTTACTTAAATAATTTTTAATAGACACGAAATTACACTCCACAACGTACGTTCTTGTATCTCACATAAATAACAAACATCTAATTTATCACAATATTCAAGATTTCCTTCAGTCACTTACTGAAAAATTAAACACACGTTTACGGCCGGTGTATCAACTTGTCCATAAAATTCCAACAAATTCCGTGTTTCGAAACAGAACAAAAACCTCCTAACAGTTTTTCGTTCAAGTTCATTAACAACTCGGCGTACAAACGTCAACATTTCCAAGGAACTACAGAAAAACTAACGCGTATATCCGGATACGTTTGTACAGATCCACCTTGATAAGGCCCGAGTCAGTTGGAATATAAACAAAACCCGAGGACTCGGCGTCGACATCCGCGAAGAAGCAACACGTTCAACCTCTCGGGAGTTTTTCCTTCCAACAGCCACGTACAATAATAAGTAACATTATTCGACGGGGTCGCAGTTTGTGTTGCGCTACCGAGGCGAGCAGAACGCTTTCGCCGTGCGCGTCGCGATACAAAGTGTCCGTGGCCGTGGTTTATCGACAACCTGTCGGCCCCGACCCGAAGACGACGTCGAAAGTGCAGACCCTTTTCCCTTCTACGCGGCCTGACGAAGTTGTTCTACACGGTAATACTGGTGAGTCGAAGTTTTGTTCAAGTTTGCACGTCCGCTCTGATAACATCGTTCGATGGCCTGGTATCACGTCGTGTAAGCGCGTCGTTCATCTGACGTGAGATAATAGATTAGCGATGGAACTGAACAATCTTGTTATGTAACAGGGCTGGGTTTATGTACGTGTACGAAAGACGATTTACACGAGATTTTGTTGGAGACTTACCTTAACACGTTCGTCCACCGAGTGGATGGATCTGCCATTTTCTGGCGTATCGATCGCAACGAATAATTCGTTCTCGTCTACTGTTGGAAGAAATTTTGTTCTGTTGCATTGTTCGATATGACGAACCATAGTTTAATTTTCATTTTGCGTTATTAGTTTTTCTGTTACACTGGGGTTTAGTAGTTATTCCATTGCACAGGTGTTTACTAATTTTTCTAGAAACCTTTTGACAATCTTAGACGTGTGTTTAATTAGAATTCGTTGAGGTGGTAATGTGTTAAGAATAAAGTACAGCGCCTTTATAAATTTTTAATAGCGATGGTACAGGTACTATTGGTTCAATGCATATTGTCGATTTAGTAGCAGAACGACACAATTATGGCAGGTAAATTTTTCAGGAAATTAACTTGATCTCTTTGTGGTAGAAGATTACCAATCACTGAATCGTTTAGCAATGAAAAACATATTTTTCCTTTACAATATAGCTAATAGTCTTTGAACTTCAAGGGTTCCTAATAAAATATCGTTTGTGTGTATCGCTTACTGTTAAAGAAAGGGTTAGAACAGCCCTATTTTCAATTGGGACATTATTCCTGTGAACGTTCTTTCAGTTTTTATCTCGCAGATATCTCGAAATCAACGATTTTTCTAACTTTACGAATCGTATATCAAATTGTTTGCGATTTAATCAACGAAAATTTGAAATCTATTTGCATGTTTTTATGAAACGATTCTTTTACACAGATCCTACTGTATTGTAACCGAATGTTCAAAACAACTTTCTCGTGTGTAAGTAAAAGTTTATCTCCGTGGACTGCGAAGTGAAAATGCGATATATTTGTGTACTAGAAAGCGTATTACCGGCAAACACAGCTAAACGTCTGAACGAGTAAATACGGCGTGAACAATATTCATACACGAGTAAACAGTTTTTCATGAAGAATTTCATATTCTTGTTGTGTCGGTACCGAGAGAGCGAACAAATTCTTGCAAGGACCGCCTTTTCGTAAACACGAACGTGTATTTGCTCTCGTTCGCTTTAACTAGCTTATGTTCAAAAACATCTTCGAACAGAGACGTAGGGTAATTTCGGGGGAGACCACCGTACGGAGAGATGCACCATGTTTGTTTATAACAACACTGGACGATTTTCAGGTTTCTTTTCAACTGTCGTTATCGTTAGTCCCGTTTATGAAGAGAAGTTTGTACGGAAAAAACGCGTCTATTGTATTACTTACGTGCAATGAACATACGAAAATTTCTCAGTGGCCTGAATTTCCGATAGAATATTTTCGTAAGCGGTCAGTAAAAGTGTTATTATCTTATTATTGCGTAGATTTAACTATCGTTTAAATGGGGGAGTTTTAGATTTTCTGTACTGGTTTTTGTTTTCGTACACGTGCATCTCTCCCTCAATTTAGGGACAGATGCATCGTTAATTTAACTTTGTCCAAGACATGCTTAGGGTATATCGAAGGAAAGCAAATGCTCCTGTTAGAGTAACATGGATGTAACAACAACTAGGAGAAGCTATTTCAAAACTAAAATACGAAGAAATGAGTCTAAAGAAATACTGTGTCCAAAGAGTATGGAATATAAAGAAAGTCTCTTAAGATGATTTAGATTAGGTGATTCGGTTTTGAACAGGACAATTTTTCCGAAAACGTATTCTCCGTTATTTTCTCATAAATGTTTTTATTGGGAATGATAAAATCTGAGCCTGAATTCTGAACATTTTTCAATAATTAATTCTCTGTATCGTTTAGTGCTATCATACTGGTTTCCTAATTGTTTATATTCTATATAAATACTATATACTTGCTTAAATATTAATTAATAATTTTCTGTACAACTTCTTTTCATTATTTACATTTTTAAAGTCTCCTTCAGCTCTTTTTAAAAATCTTTAACCAATGATCTCGTAGAACTCGTACAATCTCGACAATACGATATCGTTGAAATAGTAAAAATGTCATTCTTCATAATAGAACTCTTTAAAATCGTAAAGATTTCTCGAACATCACATTTCTTAATAAAATTAAATCACTTTCAACATGACCCTCAACTTTCGTTCTAAAAAACTTCGATTTCAGTTTAATGCAAATCACCATCACATTCAAAATTATTGAACTGATTTCAATCATATGAAAGAGAATTGTACATTCTTCAATACCTATATTTCCTACTATACACATACTCACATCTAAAAAAATAAAACAGAGGACAAATTAAAGCGAAGCAAGTTGGCCTTTACCAGAGCACACCGCGATCTTTCCTCGTTGCTCTTTACCCCGGCTGGATGGAAGCTGTTTCACGCGAGGAGCTCCGTGGGGCACACAATGCACGGAGGTTCTAACCTTCCGGCAGGAAAGGTAGAAGACACCAAGCCGGCGGTAGTCGCGACAGCTTTCGAAGGCTCGTTTACGTCGATTAACTTGGCTGCTCTCGTTACACGCAACGATCCGCGAGATCGTCAAGATGTTGCTTCGTTTCGCGCGGTCGAAGCTTATCGACAAGCTGTCTAGCCCTGGACGACGGCGTCGCGTTCGCAGGGGCAAGGAAGCCCCTCGTCCAATTGATGAACGCTGAAGGAAGGAAGGAAGGTCCGAGGTTTATGTTAAGGAGGCGAACCACCGACCTCGTTCAACCTCACCGACCCGAAGAAGACGCACACAACGTCACAGGCCCGTGTGTGACGACCACGTCGACCGACCTTTTTGTCACCGTGCCTCTGCGGTTCTCTGGTCGCGTGCCGGACAGGAATCCGTCTCCCTTGCTCCTCGGGACGTTCCCCTTTTTTTCTGCCACGCGGTGGACAGGTCGAACCTGCGTGCACAGGAGGGTCAATCGTGGATTAACCTGGTTACCCCCCTCGACGGATGATACAGGAAATGACCGGGGACGCAGGTGCCCTTTGGTTTTCTGTGAAAAAGTGCAGGGAACTGGAGCAGACCTGTCGAACGAACGATGTTTCTTCTTTTTAGTTTTTTCTGGTTCCTTGGTCTTCTTAATTGGACTCAGACTTGGTCTTTTTAACTGTGCTTGTGTCTGAATGAATGCAAGAGTTGATAGAGATTGTTGGTTCACGTCAAAGTGAAACACTGTTACATTATAAATAAAATAGTTGTACATTTGTTTAAAGGATTATTCACTCAGAAGCATTGTTGATTATGTTATAAATAAAATAATGGTAAATTAGTTTAAAGGATTAGGCTGTGGATTTAGACGAACTTTAGCCTTCCAGATGTTACGTTTCGATGTACGGAGTTTAAAGAAAAATAAAAAATATATCCTAGCTATATCCTTTACCTCTCGATTATAAAACAAAATTGCACACGTTCCATCTTCATCGTCGATACCTGAAAAGTGACCAAAGCAACGGCAATAAACACACCATGAAAATCTCGCTCCCCCAACTCTATGGACTCCACGTACTTTCCGTGTAACTTTATCAGCTCGCGAAGATGGTCGTTAGGCAGGCGAAGGTAGATAAAATCGGAGAATCAATCATGCGCCACGTCGTACCGGCCGATCGAGTTTGGACGAGTGGTGGTGCTCGCAGGTGTCGCGAAATTACCAGGCGGACACAGGACTTCCGCCTCCAGGTGCAAAATATCCTCCGCTGAGAGTTATTTAATTCCCGGAATGACGGTACTTCAGGATGAGCCGTATGCCGTTGGCCATCGGGCAGTATCTAAATTACAAGCGCAATTCCTGAGAGACAACGATCTGCGAGGCCACGAGGCCACCTCGTTAACCACTCTTGGTAATTGCTCATGTTTGTCCCCTTTATATTACAGCGCGGACCACTGGATGGAAAGCTCGATCCCTGGAACACTGCGTTTGCTTCACTCGCGAATAATCGCCGGATTATTAAACGCGAGGAGAAGAGATAGGAGGAGGGTGGAGGTTGAGGGATGGTCGACGATATTGAGGCAAACAGGTGAGTCGTTAGACATCCTCTTTTTTTCTCCTTCCTTCTTCTTTCCCCGCTTCGTACTTCCTTCACCACCCCTTTTCCCAGTTGGAAAACATGAATCGTCGGAGCTTCCCGGGCCCGGTGAAAACTTTGCGTTACTCGATGTACTGTGCTGGCATAAAGTTTACGAGGGCCGGGTAAAATCGGTTTTATTGGCTTGCAGCCGGCTTCTCGGAAATTCCCGGGCAATAAAGCAATTAAAACGTTGGCTCCGCGCGCGCCTCTCTCGCTCGATAGGCTTTGTACAGGGACGAGAGGACGACGGGGGGGATAGTGCAATTGAGAATTTTCTACGAGAGATCGAACAGTATCGGCGCAGGAGGATCGTAAAGGCGCGCGAATCGATGGTCGTACCTGTCCCGGCCTACCTAACGGAACATAGAGAAGCTCGACAACTCGCTAATTGTCCCGGTGATTTATTAAATCCTCCAGCGGAGCCGGTGTAAAGTAACGCCCGGACAAATTTGCGTGGTAAATTTGCCGAGGAAACGAAGATAAAACTAGAGTGAACGATACCTACCGATTTACCGGCGTCGTAAACCATGTGTATTTTAGAGTTACTCCGTTTGCGTGATTATAGAGATAATGCAACGAACGGCAGTGTTCGTGTGAAAGTGAAATTTGTAATTTATTCGGGCAAAAATTGAGCAAGGGTGAAGTAAAGAAGCTTGAGAGCAATGTAAACTTCATTACGCAAATATCTCACTTGAGTACTCTAATAAAAATTCGTCTCAATTTAATATCCATTGTAGATCGATAGATAAATGAAAAATTCTTCGAAAATAGTAATTCGGTCACGAAAGGGTTAAAGTGAACTAGGAGCAACTAAATTTCACCAAAATTCGTCGCTTCGGTGTATAACACAGAAAAGCTGGTTTCAACGTTGAAAATTTAATATCGAACACTTGATCGAGTTGATCGCGAGGACGATTTAACGATGGCAAAACTAATCCCAGAAGAACCGGCCATATATTTCATCCCCGGCAAACTAACCAGTCGTTACCAATTTTCCAGGCACAAAAAGGGAATCTTTAATCCGGGCTCGGCGAACGATTTATTTTCATCACGGATCCTCATCGTCTCCGCGAGCGCACAGTAGAGGAGAACGTTAAGGATAACAAACGTTAATTTGTGCCCTCACGGTCGACGTATCGAATTATTGTGGCTTTCGAGAGAGATCTCCCCTCCCGGTCCCTCGTACACTTAGGCCAATCGTGAATCAAATCGCATTAGCCTCGCAGATGCATATTCATGGGAAACGTATGGCAGATTACACAGGTTTCGTTGCACCCCGCCTACCGAAAGGGTGTTTTGCATCCCTCGAAAAGGGGTTCCGAGTATATTTATCGAAGCAAAACGACGTCGTAAACGTTTACGATATTGTCTCCTCTCTCTCTCTCTCTCTCTCTCTCCTTTCGTTACTTTCGCACCCCACCCTCCCCTCTTTATTCCTGTCGTCTTACGATCTTCATGTTCGCGCCTCTTTCTTTCCCATTCTGTCTTTCTCGTTCGCGTTACGCTCGCGTTCAGTCTCACCTCGTCGTCGTTCGCGTCCCAACGGATGGAATTTGATCGACTTGCGAGGAAACCCCTCAAGCGTTCCTCGTGACGAGACAACAGGCTTTTTCATTTGTTCGCGGGAGAAATCGTTTCTGCGGCGACGGGACGTAACGGCTCCGAGGATTCTCGCGTTTGATACGGAATTTGACAGCACGGTAATCGTGCTATCAGCCGAGCGGACGGTGAAAGCGATGGGGAGGAATATGGATTTAGGAGTGTTGCTTTATAATTTGATATACCGTACGCGAGACAGTTGAGGGTTTTCGATACGGCGTTGTTGAGAAAGAGAAAATTGGGCTGACAGGATTGTTTATGGAAGGATATTAGAGAGTTTCGGATCGAAGTGTGCGTTTCACTTGCCTTGGATCATTTCGTATGGAATGAAGCTTCATATTGACTTTGTGCGAATATATGCAATTTCATTTACGATTTAAATTATAAATACAGCGACATTCAAGAATTCTAGTTCCTACTTCCAAAAATCCATTAGGATATAATTTATGTCGTATCTTAACCACGATCTACATCACGAGTAAAAAAGTCTCGTTATCGTAAGGCAAAGGGTTAATGCTCTAATTTACGACGTCTTTATATCTCTTCCACTGACTATACCTTCGATAGCTAATTACTCACATCCGTCGATCCTCCGAGTCATCGAACACCGAAGAAAATCAGGAACGAAGTATTTTTCAAAGTAAAATTCCGAAACTTCGCATGCGACCAGCTGGTGTTTCCGAAAACTCCGGTAACCTTAGCCCTGGAATTATAGTCACGGAAAAGCTCGATTGTCCCCCGGGAAGAGGGGGGTAGGAAGACGCTGGAGAAAAGGAATCGTGCGAAGAAAGGAAAAGGACAGAGGGGGTCTGATGATTATCCGAAGTTCATCGGTCCTCTTCACGAACTCGTGAGCCAGCTAAGCCACGCATTAGAAACATCCAAGCGGAGTTATTCAGGTCGTGCGACTCGTTTTCTCTTGGCCGCGCGCGCAGATTTCTCCTCCGGAGCACGCGTGCGTGTACACCGGTGTGTGTGTGTGTGTGTGTTTTGTCTGATCGCGAATGCCGCCGGAGGATTATGGGGTGCGAGTGTGACGAGTTCCTCGAGGACCATCCTCGGCCTTCTTGTCCTCCTCCTCCTCCTTCTTCTCCTTCTTCTTCTTCTTCACGCTCGACTCCTTACGACCGTCGGTTACGCGAACATTGTGTCACCGATGGGATTATCTCTGCTCCCTTTTCCCTGGGAGGGGACGGGTTACATGATTTCGCATCGAACGCACGGTGAGTCGCGCGAACCATTCAGGAAGAGGCCGGAGATCCTGCGGTCGCTAAGAGTCAGCGGACGGGGTTAAGGTGTTTCTTAACCTTTGACTTTTTGTACCCTTTTCAGCAGGCGTCGAGAAGAGACAGTTTCTGGATCCATGAATTCCCTTCGTGTTCTTTCAGTTTAGATATTGTTTCGTGCTGGCATCTCTTCGTTCGACGTGTTTCAATGAAAAGAGACACAAACACTTCCGCTTTGTTAAACCTAGAGGGTTGCATGAACCCGTAAGTCGAAGAATTTTCAATTAAAATCGTATACTTTTTTTTTCTGAATATTTGCGATATTTTCAAGAATTCACTTAAAATTTCCAATAACGATTAAATTTGTGTAATTTCTGTGGAGCGGGAATATTAACCGGAGAAATTCTTAAAAAGTCTGAAATAATAAATATCCTTGGATATTTTCCGAATCCTCGAGCCAACTTCTCCTTCACATAAATCCGTCGAAAAGAAAAATCGTGGAAACCTTCCATCTTCGTCCAGTCAATAACCCAAAGAGGTGGAGAGGAGAGAAAAAAATTACTTCTTCAGGGACACGTGCTCGAACGAGCGAGCGAATCCATAAAGGGTGAAAAAAGAGAGTTTTACGGTGGTTCGCGAGGAGAGGAGGGGGCACTTTCGAACGATGCCTGAAATAATATTTCTGCTAAAACAATAAAGATTTGGAAGGGCTACGGGAACAATGGACTTGGTCGTCTACCTGCGGGATTTCGTGAGTCTCCCGCGTCCAGAACGAGACACGAGCTTTCAGGGAAACGGTAATGCGATTAGTCGCGGGCGTAAAGTGAGGCGCGCAGGCACCGTTTGTTCTTCGACATAACTGTTAATTCCCTGCGAAATGTTATTTGTTCGGGAGGGGGCCCCCGCTTTCGACGGCCACATTGTTTTACAGCCATGGTATTAATGTCATTTGCGGATTAAGGCGGTCGATCGATCGGACGTTTGGGAATAAACCGCTTTCCTGGCTATACTGTCGTTAATTAGGCGTGCTGAACGCCTCTGCTGGAATTATCGCTAGCAAAATCGCCGCGTCTTAACCCCGGGGATCGAAGTTTGACGAACGCTTATAGTATAAGCCTTATACCACTTTCGAGTGAACTTCTCAGAAAATTACCGCGGTGTTTGGTGAAATTTTAAACTGTTACGAAGAAACTGTTTCACGAATGATTAATCAGGTTTCGGGTATTTCGTACTTCTCTTTTTTTTTCACTTCATATCGTAGGAGAGTGTTTGAAAAAGATTGATATGCGAGGCATCGGACTTTTTAAATGTTAATTTTTTTTTCAAAAGAAAGTCAAGGGTGTAAAAGAAGTATTTTAATTAAAATTGTTGATTTAGTTGCTACGCTCTGCAATATATCTACAGAGCGGAATAAACAGCTGGTAAACATTTTTAGTTAAATACTAACCGCCTTCGAATAATGCAATTTTAAGAGACCTAAGAGATTCTTAACATTTCCCTATTTTTAATTTTACAAAAATTATTTTCCGCAGCATGCAATATTCCAATCGTACATTCACTTATCGGTAAGAATTTTCCCTTTTTATTCGTACGAAAAGCAATAAGTTAACAGTGAATTTATAATTCCCTCGCTTTTGATCATCCCGCTAAAATGTGTCTAAGTTAGTCCAACTCTGAAATGTGTATCAATTGCCAAAGAAATACCCGAAATAACGCGAGCCTCTTTGTAAAACAGCAACGTTCGCTGTTCAGCACGAAACGGTTGTCTGCGCGTTCTCTCAGCTGCACGCGGCAACGTGCATACATTTTCAAGTGGACACGTCATATTGGTAACAGAATTTCGTGGAAGCATGTGATTCGAACTGGAGACATTTTAAAAATTCTGTGCACGAGGTCGAGCTCTCTTCCATGAACGCGCACGGCGAACACGAGGGACATTTGCTTAAGGCCGACGCAGAGGACGATCTAGGATAAACTAGCGAAAAAGGAAGGACCTCCCGCTGTGCGTAGAACAATGGCGTAGAGGTTGGCCCGAGCATCGAAGATCTTGAAGTATTTACGATCTCGAGCTGGACTTGACCGAGACACGAGATTATCGATACTTCCAGCTGAAGTTAAGATCGTGCGAGAACGAAGAAGAAACTTCGAAGAGAGAGAGAGAGAGAGATCGCGATTCAGAGGCGAGGAGAACGAAGGTCGTGAATAAAGTATAGCTTTCGGGGATAATGACAGAGGGAAAATGTAGAAAAGGGAGGGGAAGCACGGAGAAATTGAATGGCCATGTAGGAGAAAACGTGCAGCAGGATTAAAAATTCGATTCTTCTTTGTCCGGCTGTTGAACTTGTTAGCAAATTCTAGAGAAAGATTTCGCGTTGACTTTTTTGACACTTGTTATTTTAAACTGTTCGTAGTTGTTGGAGAGAACTTGAAAGAATTTTTCAAACTTTCTATGAGAATTTTGGCATTAGGATTTCATTTTTAAACCCTTTCGTTATGGAAGATTTTAATACGTAACTTGTGTAACAGGCGGTAAATGTTTAACCACGGCTGCAAAAATTGTTGTTTTAACATTCGGTTTATTAAAATGAATTAGAAGTTTGTAAAGGATAAAATTAAGTGTTAAATTAAGATGACAGTGCGCCAAAGGGTTCCTACAATATAGTGTAAGCAAATTTTCAAAACCAATATAGCAACAAAAGGGTTAAAATTATCTTGAAAAATTTCCATTTCCACAGAAAACGTTTTCTGTTTCTCTAAATGACTGCTCTCGTGAATTACGCGCTTCGTACTCTCGTTATTACGCACCGTCGAATAAAACTCGTCAAGAAATAACCAACAAACGACAAAAGAAAAAATAGTAACGTCTACGTCGTTACATCCACTTTCTCTGCCGCAAAAAGGTGGAATCTTTTAGACGTGCTCAACAACTGATTTTCCGCTCGCCCGGACGAATCCAAAAATTGCTGGAAATAAGGAGTCGTTAAGGAGGCAAACGTTGTCAGGATCGTGCGGGAAATTAACGCGGCAGAAGGATAAGGGAAAGAAACGCTTGTGTACAAAGAGTCTCTCTCCCGGGATACTAATGAAGCTTGCCCTTAATGAATCCATACCGGGTCCTTGAAGATTTCAAGATAACGCTGATGGATACTTTCGCGCCAGGAACTCTTTTAGAGAACGAAGATTACCCTCCTCCGTCAGGACTTTCTCCGTTGATGCTGTACCAGCGGGACAGTGTCGCTTTGAGAACAGCGTTGAATTCCTCGTGGAACAGAGCTCTTCCGTTGCGTCCTTTTGCATACCAAAGAGCGCGTCGATAGATTTACAACGGACCCTGTTCGGCAATTATCACTTGTCATGAATTAACCGGGGAAATCTGTGGTCCTCGTGGCGAGATCTCTTCCTTTCCCTGCGAAACAATTTGAGCCCTAATTAAGTCACGGTGTACCGTGGCCGTACCTCTCTCAATGGATGGAACAAAAGAACACGGGGGCGGTTAATTATTTCGAGCATTGACTCGTCGTTGGGTTCTTAGACGAAAGTTTGCGAATTGCGTAAATTTCTGAACCTCGAAGGTGACCACTTTATTTTAGACGGGGACGATCGTTAATTGTACGCCAGGAGTTTCAAGGGAAGGCTTCAGGGCGTAAGGTGGAAGAAAATTTAAGTGTAAGTGTGACTGGGTAGGTTGGTTGAAATTTATTTGATTATTTATGACGAATGGAATTTTTGCATTTCTTGTGACGTGACGTGAGGTATCAAAGGGTTATTTCAACGTGACGATGGAAAAATTGAGCAATTTTCAACGATTGTTCTTTCAGTTAATGCAAAATGTAATATAGTATAAAATTTCTTATGATTTATTAAGATACATTTTGGTACACCTTTGTGGGTCAATTATATACATGTTTTTTATGAATTATAGCAAAAGTATTTTCTTCAATTTAGTATACATCCAAAGAAGTCAAAGGCAATCAGCGAACCTGTCTCTACACTGGGCAATGAAATTTGTGAATTTTTATTAACAAAGGTTTCCAACGTTTAATTTCACAATTGTGCAACGTAGTAGAGACTTTAATAAGCATCACAGAATTTTTTCCGATCTTTTAAAACCTAGAACAGTAAAGCAGTTACACTTGGAATTTTCATTTTTTAATCTCGACGCAGGGGATGGAAAAACTCTCGCCCACGATTGTCGATAACTTCTTCGTTCGTGAAATAATTTCTCTCGTCGAGGTAGATGAGAATTCTAACCATCGATCTATCACTGGCAAAATCGTACAAACGTTGTATAAATGCAGGCTTATTTTAAGCAAAAATCCCCTTCGAAGCGGAAAGCATATTCAACCCATATGTGCACAATTGAATCGGCCTTTGCTCCCCTTTCCACTCTAATTAAGAATCAGCTTATACATCATGAAATTCCGGCCGGTTCGACAGGCGGCGTTTAATCGATTGATACGAGGCCTGCGGGAGTCCGTGCAAACTCGAGGGATTATTATTCCCGTGGACGTGTTGTTGGCCAGCTTTCGTGCGGCGTACGAAAGACGAATTTCGAGGAGCGGGGCCCATCGCTACGTAGCTACAGATCCAATTACACGATCCACGACGATCGACGTGGAACAATCGACGACCAGGATGAACGTCCAACGAGGAGAGAGAGTCTCTACTGGCAACTCTTGCCATCCACCTCGCCGACCACCGTCTCTCTGTTATTTGCCGAGCTATCATCGGGAGAAGTTTCGCGGAGGCAGCCTCTCAGCCCGGCTACGAGATTGCTAGCCTTCCGCGCGGCGTAATTACCAAAAATGAAGCAAAAGGACCGAAAAGCCATCACCGGCTTCGACGGTGTTTCTGCAATTTTGGCGTGGGGCCATTGACACGCATGCGGCCTCGCCGTTTGTCTTCCGAATGCTCTCCGCTCCTTTGCCGATTCTTTACGACGCCTGTCGCGAGCGGACCGGATAATACGCTGCGAGGAGAGGAATTTTTCTCTGCACTTTTGTTTCTCAATTCTGTTGAACGGTTTGCTGGAGTTTGCCTCTCGTTTTAACAATTCATACGTGATCATTTTTGGACGGAGTTCGTTGTTTTAAATGGTATTGTTGTGCTTTTGTTAGTGTTCTTGTGAAATGTTTATTTTTAAGGACGGACCAGTAAAAGAAATCTGTTTTCTGTTTCAAGAAATTTGAATGTTCAAGTGAAAGTTATTTGGTGTCGTAACATTATTCATATATATCATTTTTCGCAACAAGGTGGAGTATTTTACAAAATGCGAAAGTTGTCTTTGCCGTTTTTGAAAGTCTACCATATTTTTATATTCACTTCATAATGAATGCATTGGAACACTTGTTGAAGTAGGGTAAACCACAGGGTGGTTTAACCACCTTACATGATAGGATAAAATCTTAAAAATTATTAAATTTTCTTCCTTAATTTCACGATCTACTACACAATTCAAACCCGTCTACAATATTCACTATTATTCCCCCGTACAGTTCAACTTACCTCCTATTTCCTCCACTTATTCTTTCATCACCGACCATAATAACCCCTCGAAACGTTTAATCGCTCTCCCTCGGCATCGTTCGTGCAGTTAAAAATTCGCACCACGGTCGATCGTCGAATCGCGTAATCCTCGTATCCGAAAGAAATTACTCTATCACCCTTCGCAGGGCCATAAATCGCCTGGAAACAGCCAATTAAGCAGGAGAACGAGGCGGGGGGAACAGGTCTCGCGGTAGGCGAAAGTGAGGCTCGCGCGATCGCTCGGCGAGAAAAACGCGCGGCAAAGTAAACAACGGAAAAGTGGAATGGCCCGAGACAAAGAGGAACGTGCGCGCGCGGCGTGTACACGCTTGCCCGCTTTGGACAAGGTAGTACAAAAGCGGTAAGAGATGGACGAGGAAGAAGCGCACCAACGAAAACGTGTATACTCTTGGTTGCAACGAGACAGAGAAAGACGGGGAATAGCCGAGAGAAAAAGAGGGAAAGGTGGCAAAGCGTGCTCTCTGTGGAGAACAAGCGAGAGAAAACGGAGAAAGAGAAAAGGTAAACGCGTACAATGCGAAGGGAGAGAGAGAGAAAGAGAGGGCTTCATCCTTGAAAAAGGTTTCGGCTTAGCCTTTTGCCACCCCCTCCTAACCTCCGCGCAGCCCCTCTTCAGGCGAATTTCCTAACGTTTGCCACCCGCTGCGCCCCTTCTTGCTCCACGGACAATGCTTGTCCGACCGTTCACGGCGACAATCGCACGGAAATCGTGACGGTTTTACCGTCGCTGGAAATCCATGCCGAATCTACCGGCTGCATTCATCCGGCTACGTTTTCCTCTATCTGTCTTTCCGCATCTACTGCCCCTCCACCTTCTTCTCGTCGCACGACGCTAGTGCACCGACGAGAATCGCAGAGGGTGCGCTTTGGCGAGCGAGAATGGCTTCCTTTTTCCTCTTTTTTTCTTTTATTTATCGGTTGCTCGGTGATTCTGCGTGTTACGTTCCAGGTCGAAATAAGGTTTTCTTTATTTGTAAATTGAATAAAGGTGCGGAAAGGGAAAGAATTGATATCTTTGAATGTGGGTAATGATAGAGATGAAGATTCATGGCTGAGTCCTTTCTGTGCGATGAATAAATTTCATTGATACGGCAGAATTCACTGTGAAAATTTTCGCATCCATTTTGTTTAATTTCTGTCATTGTGATGCATACTCAGTATGTACCTACTTCCGAAATATTTACGATTCAAAGGGTTAACCAACAACTGAAATTAGCCACTAATTTCTGTCACATTCCCACCTTTTTCCTTCTCTCCGAGCGATACTCGAAGTGCTTTCAAAAGTGCTAATTTAATTTCAAAAGTTCCGACTCCATTAGCTTGTACCTACGAAAACTTTTTAATTTTTCGCTCTAAATTCGAATAAATAGCCCGGGTCCATTTTTCGTACATTTGCCTCATTCGAGGTTTCGACGATGTAACTCACCCGCACAATGCTCGTTACAAAAATCGCCGTAGAGGCGTAAATACTGGGGACCGGAGAGCGTACCTTCGTCGTTCGTAAATATTAATTCGAAACCTGGCCATATTCTACAGGACACAAAACGCGAATCCTTCGCGTTTCCCCATCGGAATTGACTCCGTTACATGAAAGTACGTTTGTGGGGGTAGGTGGCGGCAAACAAATCCCGGGATCGTGGCACTCCTGGGACACCGTCCCTTAATCTCGTTCGTATACGCGGAGATTCCAGTCCCCCGATTTCGTTTTTTTCTTCCTTTTTTTAGAATACAAGTCTCGTTGAGCCTGGACACAATTATAAACAATTACTCGGACAAGATTCTGACGAATCTCCTTCAAAAACATTTTATTCTATTGTAGAGACAGTTTGGAATTTGAAATTCGAAATTTTCGAACAAATCGGGATTTGGTTTGCTTGGAAAAATGAGGGAGAGAACTTATTTCTGGAATCACTCGAAGGAATTTCATCGAATTGTCGCGGCAGCCCCGAGTTTGTACTTCAAATTTTCAAACGAATCGGAATTTGGTTTACCTGAAAGATTTCTTCCTTTCGTTTTATTACGTTAGATGGAGGGATGAAAGTGTCATGCGTTTCAGTCGTAAAATAGAAGAAAATTATTTCTTTATTTCTTATATTATCATATTAACAAGATTGAAACGATAGTATCGTAATCTGATTAACAGTCATCGATGAAAATTATTTTTGTTATTTTAACGTTTCAATTAAGGGATACTGTCGATGTTCAATCGGAAGAAAATGAAGTTTAAGGTTCAGATAAGACACGATTTACTTTCGAAAGGTAGTTACAATTTGTAGATCCCTTTCTCGCTCACGTTCCCATGCAACACTCTCCCATTTGTACTTGTTCGTCGTTTACTCATCCAGCGCGCTCTCCCACACTTGTCACATCGAACTCGCGTAAGTTAATCGCTCATTGTCAATCACAATGCTCGTGTTTCTTAACTTTCAGAAGATTTATGGGATTCGGATAAATGAGCTTCTGGATTACATAAAATAAACTCTATTCTTGCGTTCTCGTACATTTTACGATCTAACATTTAAGTCGACATTTTACATTTGTAGAACGTGTTGTAACTGTGAAAACTTTAACTTGGAAGAATGCGGTAGGTGAATTTAGAAAATAGGGTGAATGAAGAAAATCTGTAATAGTATTTCGAAAAAATTCTTCACTTTGGATAATTACCATTGAAACGCACGAGAAGAAGGAAATGATCTGTACATTATTGTACGATTATTTTGGTGCGAACAATTATAATTTCAGTGCTCTGTTACAGGAAAGGAAACACTCTTCGTCTCCTTCCAATACAAGATGTCTCACATTTTTTCACAAGGAATCACCCCTTTCTCGGTTCCAACGCGATTATATACTTGGAAAGTTTATGGAAACTTGGAAAAATTTATTGTTCTTTTTTTTAATTTATTATAATCCTTGCCTTTCGGCTTAGGACGACTTCCAGCTGCATCTTTTCTATTCACAATATTTCACATCTGTCTTACCTTACTAGTCTTAACTTCTATGATATTACGCTAATTATCTTTATTTCTTTATTTTTATTATCCTACGTTGATTTCTAAAATACGACCTTATACCTACTTATTTATCTTCTCCCTATTCTTGTCACATTTTGACTTCGCTATTGCACCTTTCTTTGGTCTAGTCCTCCTTCATAAATCAATTTATCAAAAATTCCATCGAAAAGTCTAATTTCACGTTCTTCCTCTCTCGACTCTCAAACAAAATCTCAAATCCTATCCGTTCAGCTTTCACCGTCTCCCATGATCAACGACGTATACCGTTGCATCGAAATCCCGCGGAAGCTGGTCTGGTAGCCGCAACAACGCGTAACGGCTTCATAATAACGCAACGGGCGATAATGAGAAAGGAAGCGGCTCTCTTGGCGAGGTAATAAAAATAAATTATGCGGCGAGGAGCACGTGGTTGCGGAGAGTCATGGCGCTAATCGCGATTTCGGGAAGACCCTGTTACCACAAATGCGGGAAAACTCGCCGCAAATAAAAGCGAAACGGTAGCCAGCCAGCGAGAGAGAGAAAAGAGGTTTGACTAGCGAGAATCTGTGAGAGGGGAGGGCACGACTGTGAAACTGTGCTGAGATAGAGTTGGAACAACGATGGAGGAGAGTGGGTGCTGGGACGATGAGTGTTCGTTGAAACGCGTTCTCTCGTTGTGGCTTAGAGGAGAGAGAGAGAGAGAGTGTGGCCCAGAGCCACACAATACGCGGTTGGCGGGCCCTGTACGCGGTGAAAAAAACGGCGAGGGTTGGTCAGAGGGTGGCCAAAGGTGGCAGGCGCCATTTTTCTCAGGCGGTGTGCGAGAGCAGAAATATGCTTGCATCGTTGCAATTAGTTGCGCGCCACGAAAAAGGAGAACGTCGAATCGCCGGCGGACGGACCGACGAGCAGGAAGCCGCTGTTAATCTTTGCGCGTCGTAATGGCGGGAAGTAACGCCTCTCTTCGCGGGAAAAGTGCAGTTGCTTGCAGCGGGCCTTCTCGTAAAAAATTTCGGCTGGCCACCGTATCAGGTCGAAGATAAATCGTGGCCGGCCCCGTTTCCGGTGCTCGGTGAACGCTGTTTAAACGTGAATTACGAGTCACAGGATAATTAGACGCGTGGAGGAGCACCTCCGATCGAACGCGGCACGCGTTCTTGCGAACTTCGGGATGCTGGAAAGTTGGAGGGATGGAACGGAGAAAGTATTAGGCCAGCCTGAAAGTTCCCACGATTTCAAGCCACTCGTTTTGAGAAAATAAAATGTAGCTCCGTTGAGATTGATAATCTTTATTTAAAATCATTTTTATAATGTTCGATACACTTTTGCCAAGGTATTGTAAGAATTGTTAGGTTGAGATCGAGGAGATTCATTTGTCTTTCTTTCCCTTGAATATTCGGATTTTTAATGCTATTGTAACACGTTGACAAAAACGTACCGAAAAGTGTGAAAATTATTTCAAACACAAATGTTTGATTTCAAAGGAGTTGTGCTTCTTTTCAAAATGAACAGCTTAACACCGCGGGAGCTTGCAATATGACCTAATAGCTGTTGCAACGCCAGGGATAAGAGAATTTTCTAATTCGTTTCTCGAGAGGAAAGTAAGTACTTACACGTTGCGTGAACCGGGTAGACCTGTACGGACTGGTGGATACGGTTTAACGCTGGGAAAATCCCAATTAGACCGGCTGAACGGCAGCCGATGCTAATGTCGGGCGATTTTGGAAAGGTCGCAGCGGTGCACGGAAAATCTGGATCTGAACTCGATGAACTGAGCTCTAATCCCCGCTGCCACCTGAACAAACACCGGTCACCGTGGCTCTCTTGTCAAAGAAGACTAATGATTCGATGGAATTTCTCGGTCCTGGCGTAAAACTAATTCTGGAAGGGGAGGGAGAGAAATTGTGAAGAAGCTCGTGGAGCGAAGTATTCGTGAAACCACGAACTTGTGCAAACTACTATATCGAACTGGTGAATACAGCGAATTCCTCAACGTTGATCGATCTTCCAAGCGAACGTTTCTCTTTTTTCTTTCTCATCTCCCTTCGTTACCATAAAATTGAATCGTTCCGGTTAATAGAATTTTTCGCACGTTCTCTTACTAAAAATCGACTCCAATATCCTGGTACCAGAGGTTCACGTTGGTTTTCAAATGTAAATTCTATAAAGTGACGAGCAAGGCTTCCGCAGACTGGAAACTCGCAGAGTTATCCAGCGTAGGAAGAGTCCAGGCTCCGAAGGTGGTGGCGGACGTAGTGTGTGGCTATCGATCACTGGTCCACCCCTGTGGGCGATGGTGTCCTCCTAGCAAATTCTCTCTCGGTTTCTCGCTGTTGGTCTTCGTCTATTCTTCCTCTCTCTCTCTCTCTCTCTCTCACTCTCACACACACACACACACTCTGTCTCTCCTCGACGAACGAGCTCCACTCTCTTATCCTCATCCCCTCGAGTTACACCGAATTTACCTAACGTAGGCGCGGTAGATAGAGCCCCTCTTCCTCTTGTTCCTCTATCCGTCTCTCTTGCCCTCTGTCCGTCTCACCCTGGTACACGTCTCTTCCGTTCTCTGGCCTTCTCTGGTTCGCTCCCCTGGTGCCAACGTCTCCATAGCCCTGGACCCTTTGAGAGCTCTCCTCGAGGAGGCCTAGAGAGGCTGGTGCGAGGGAGAGACCTCGAACGAGGGAGCAAAGAGAAGAGACGAACCGGAGACAGAGATGGAATGGGAGAAGTAGCGCGAGAGAAAGAGAGAAGGAGCTTGTTATGGACGTGATGGACCCTTCGTTCGTCGTACATCTGGGCAAGTAGACCGGGCAGAAAGGGGGAAGAGAAGCTTTTAGAGCTTGGAATATTCACGAGGCCGTGGCTTGGACAAGCGAAACACATCCCTCGATATCTGCTTCTTCTTTCGATGTCACGCCCTGAAATCAAATCGACCGAGCCGAAGACACGGCCAACTTGATCCCTGACGTTTCGAATCGCTCGCGCCGCGTGGACGCGTATAATGAAACCCTTGGATGCTCGATGATAGGCATCGACCAATCAGAAGAAGCGATATATTGGCTCTGGTCGTTCAACTTTGGCGATGATGCTGTTTGTCAGTTTCGCGAGATACATTTGTTTCGGTGCAAGTCGATTTTTTATCTTGATATTTATTGTAATTATCTGTTGGTTGTCCGCAGTACTCGATAACGCAGATTCTAAATTTAAAAGAGTGCTTTATAAATTTTATAAACTTCTTTCGGTTCGACAGAGGTCAGCCGTGAAGTGCTACTGCTTATTATCGATTTGTAAGGTACTTCATATTCGATGTCATATTTAAGAGGTGGCGGGAACCTTACCGCACTTAGGTACAGATGCTTGTTTTATCGTCATGTTACAATCCTACCGAAAGAAACACCGCTTGTGTATTATTTTCAAATAATTACGCATTTCATTTCATTTTATTTTCAAATCGACCAATTTTTGCAAACTTGTCGAGCAGAAATGCATGTCTGTGTGGAATATGATACTCAGAAATATTGCAACAAGTATATTTTCCATTTATCTCGTTAAACTAAATTTGAATTACCTCTATTCGCAATTTTCTTCGCGAAAATTCGGTTACGCGAGAAAGAAGCACGCAGAACTCGGTCCAAGTGTTCCCTATTCAATTCCGGGCAAACTCGAAGGGCGCGTTTAATAATTGCAAGGTCATCTTTAAGCGCCCATATGCAGTTGTGCCGCGTTCGGGTGAATGTTTGAACTTCGGGGGCCAGAACTTGGGCGATCACGGACGCCTTTTGATTTCGTATTCAGGGTACGTTGTCCTCCGTGGCGCGGGG
>NW_017100268.1:1353522-1356934 GCF_001263275.1 Habropoda laboriosa | reverse complement strand
GGTCCTGGAAGGACTTCCTCGGCAATCAGCGATGGTCCGCAGCCGGTGTTTGTCTTCGCGCGTGATTGGCGCCTTGCTTTGCCGCTTCTGTTTGGTCCAACGTTAAGGTGTCCCGGCATTCCCGTCTACACGACTGTTTATTGACATTTAACTTCGGTAACGAGCGTACGCAGAGCTGACGTCGTTACGGGATTACTCGAGAACACTGGCCTTTATCGTCAAAGACATTTATCCCGAGAAACGAGTGTTCCATTAATTTTCACCTAGACACGTTCCTTTCAATCTCGCAGGGAAGGACAGCGATTTTAATTGCGTTCAATAGCGATCGTATTTATTTCTAGATTTTGTATCCTTCGATTAACCCTGTTAGGATCGGCAGTTTTTAGGGAGAACTTGCTGTAATCTCGGTGAATTTTTGTTATTAAAGTTCTGTAAGAAATTTGTTACATTAAAATCTCAAGGCACTGGCCAAAATATAGGGAGGGCCACATAAAACAGGTCATCCAATTATCTACTCTAGGTACGGTACACAAAAAAATTTTGATGCGTAATTTAAATGATTTCAAAGATTGAATAAGACGGAATATTACAATTGTCTACTCGAAAATCTACTCGTTCCAAGTTCCTACCTAATTGAACCGAACAAGTCGTGTCATCGTCACACTGAAACTTTCGAAATTTTCGGGAACCAATACGCACACGCCATTCGTGTACCACGTTGAAGCTCCCGCACGCAATGATGGAGTATGGCCACGCCATACGCGGGACACGTGTCAACGCGTCGGCGAAACAATGGAACGGCTAATAACAGCGTGAAAATCATCAAGAACCTCGACGAGTTCCCTCGGCCCATGTGTTGCAGAATTTATGGATTCCCTTCGGTAGTAGGGCCGGCACAATTCACGAACGCGCAAGAATTTTCCTCGCTGTACGCTATCTCGCGCATGTGCGTCCATCTACCCGTAGACCTACCCCATGCTTGTATACTCGTACACGTGTACACCTTAGTACGTGTAAGCTGTGCACAGACACGTTGATGCGTGGCGTGCGTACGTGTGATATGAGGTCCTGTAGGAATTCACTGGCGGGCGTAAATTCTCTGCCTTCCACCCTGTCTCCCCTGCCATCTAGTCGTTCGCTCCCCTTGGGTGGACTCTAAAGTCCACCCCCTTAGCTGGCCGCCCGACGACCAGCCACCCCATATCTCTCGCTCTTTTTCCATCGTCGAAGCGTCCCTGTCTCTCCCGTACCTCCACCGTTTTCCTCTCTGACCATCGTCGCTGCTGCCTCCAGCGACAACATTCTGCAGTCGGACGAGGGTGACCACCCCTTCCGAGAGAACGGACCGAGGACAGTGACGCTCAAGCTCGAGTAACCGATCGCCACTGCGATAAGGAACATTTCTTTTTTTATCACGGAGTCTCCTTTTGCCGCGTTACCGGACCCCTGCGCGCGACATTACTTCGGCCCTATTGCCTTTAATCACCCGACGAGCGCGCGGGGAGAGAGCACCGGGTGAAGAAAGCTTCGAGGGATAACTCGAATAGGCGGTAGAGGTGCCGCGTGAGTGTCTTTCCTTCGTGTTTCCCAGACAATCGATTGTTCAAGTGGTTTACCGTGAATTCTTTTATTGGCGGAGAGCGAGAGGTGGGAATTTTGCGCGGTGCTTAGGAACGAAGGAATTAATACTTGATGAAAGTGGAGATTGTACGAAGAGAAGTTTCAGAAATTAAGTTTTAGTTTGTTTAGGTTTGCGTCAATTTTTGTGAAGAACGAAAGCTGAAGAATTCCTTAGAACAAATTTCTGTGATTACACCTACAAAATAAACTAAAATCTAACGTCTTCGACTTTCGTCGCTAAATGAGATAAATGTTATCCCGTAAGGTCGAGAAACTTAAGAACGAAAGCTGAAGAATTCCTTAGAACAAATTTCTGTGATTACACCTACAAAATAAACTAAAATCTAACGTCTTCGACTTTCGTCGCTAAATGAGATAAATGTTATCCCGTAAGGTCGAGAAACTTAAGAACGAAAGCTGAAGAATTCCTTAGAACAAATTTCTGTGATTACACCTACAAAATAAACTAAAATCTAACGTCTTCGACTTTCGTCGCTAAATGAGATAAATGTTATCCCGTAAGGTCGAGAAACTTAAGAACGAAAGCTGAAGAATTCCTTAGAACAAATTTCTGTGATTACACCTACAAAATAAACTAAAATCTAACGTCTTCGACTTTCGTCGCTAAATGAGATAAATGTTATCCCGTAAGGTCGAGAAACTTAAGAACGAAAGCTGAAGAATTCCTTAGAACAAATTTCTGTGATTACACCTACAAAATAAACTAAAATCTAACGTCTTCGACTTTCGTCGCTAAATGAGATAAATGTTATCCCGTAAGGTCGAGAAACTTAAGAACGAAAGCTGAAGAATTCCTTAGAACAAATTTCTGTGATTACACCTACAAAATAAACTAAAATCTAACGTCTTCGACTTTCGTCGCTAAATGACAGAAATTTAGTAAGGTCGAGAAATTATATCAGAAGCTACCGCCTCCGTTTCCCCCCTGGTCACTATCAGCCAAGGAAAGATCCAGAAAATTACAATCTTAATGCAAATAAACTAGGAATATAATCGTGCCCACCTTATCGGTGCTCACAGATTCCACGCACGGACGCACGGAGAACATCCTGAGCTTGGTAAGTGGCGTATGGAGATATCCAAAGGGGGTTGGATAGCTCGAATGGTTCATGAGGGTGCCGGTGAAAAGGGTGGTACTGTGCCTGAGAAGGGTGAAGCAGGTGGATAGATACGGAGGTGAAGGAGGAAGGACGGAAGACGACGCGGAAAAGCGAGAAGAAGGAAGAAAAGAGAGGGTTGCGCTGGGATAAAGAAGGAGAGGGGATCAGAGTCAGGGAAGATAAAAGCAAAGAGTGAGAGTGAAGGTAAGAGCAGCGAAAGGGGGAGAAAAAGAGGGAGAATTAGATGGGGTCGAGAAACGTGGACTTGGAAGATGGTTCTCTGGACCATCCTTTCCCCCTCTTCCGTTTTCACTCGCTTTTCTTCTCCCGGCTGCTTCTCTTTCTCGCGCATTCAAAATACGTCGATATTACCAGGAATTTTTCGTGTCGCGTGAAACATGCAAAAGTTTGAGAATCGTTTATGAAATCGACACATTGCCCCCGACAAAGGAAAGGAGAAATATTTCTGGTAGAATATCGCATCTGTTGTATGTAGTTTCTCTTTGCCTCGGATTCGAAAAATGTGATCGTTTCCATGCATTCCAAAATTTCTCTACATTTTTTCAAATTAAAAATTAGCCATTCTCGCGAAGCCTCTTCTAATTTTCACCTCGGTGAAAATTCCTCGTCAGAAGTGCCTAATAAATAATAATAAAGTACATAAGAATTTC
>NW_017100268.1:1345158-1353247 GCF_001263275.1 Habropoda laboriosa | reverse complement strand
AAGTACCCTTCGAAATCCTCCTTGAATTTCACCCTATATACAATCGAAGTGGAGGATTATCGAGACGGTATAAATACCGATTTGTAATATAAGCGAGGAGAGGACGATTGGACGAGGATCTAGGAGCGGAATCGTTGATCTTCCGGCAATTACGATCTCGTGGGCGAGAGGAGAACCGTTCTCTCTCCCGAGAGAGAGAGAGTGGAACGGTCAATCGTTCGAAGGACGCCTCTGCTCGCGGGCTAATTCCACGGCTGAGCGACAGCCGGCTAATTTTTGCTCGGGGCCAATTCCGGCCGCGTCCTTGAGAACGCTGTTGCCGGTTTAATAATGCAGCACGCCACTGTGTCAGTGTGCCAATCCCTTCCCAGGCATCCGTGACAACTGACAAGTCGCTGCAGCGGCCGCCGCGGCCTTTCCGCTTTGGAACTTTTATTGGAGGAGCCGGACGATACATATTTCGCTGGCCGTTACTCATTTTCGCCGGCGAAACGAGCTCGTTTCGAACGCGCGCCGTTCCAGAGGGGCGGGATCTTTCAGAGGCCTCGCCACCCCGTGAATTATTCCTAAGGTGACTTTGGGCTGCTCCTCTGACCCGCTTTATTGCGCCGGCGTTGGCGATTTTTAATTGCTTCTCGCGTTCTGTAGATGTTTCAGAACTCTCTACTTTGCTCTGGAGGAGCTATCAGTGTCTCCGTTCTATCGCAATTTTTTTTATTAATTTTCGGTTTTAGTCGATATGTGTGAACATTGCTCTATCATCTGCTATTCTTTCTTCTCTTTCTTTTTTAATTTTTGGCATATGTGAATTTTTGCGAAATTTTGGCACCCACTGTTTTTTCTTTTTTAATTTTAGCATACTAGACTTTTTTTTAAATTTTAAGTCGTAGTAAATTGCACACCTTTCGGTATATCTTTACGTTAAATTCTGCAGCTCTTCGTTGTAATAATTTTAATACTTCTGTATTGATCTGGAGTTTTGAAAGAATTCATCAATTCTGTTCATTGTTTCGAGGATGCTTTTGTCAGCATTGCGAAAATATTCTTTAAACATTTAAAGGGTTGTTGGATAATAGCGGAGTAAGATTTGTTTCGACGGTGACACTTTTGATTGAGATGGGACTGGAAAGCCAAGATTGCCGCAAGGAAATGGAATTTATAATGGCGGTACATGGAGTACACGACATAGAGAAATTATTCAAGGAAACATTAGAACTGTTTTTCTTTTTCCAAACGAGTTCGATAAAAAGGAGTAATATTATCATATTCTGATTATTAGTGTGAATATTAAAATCAAGAATGTTTCTACATCTCTATAAATAGATGTAAACGTACATTTTAATACACCTTTTATAATAAAAAGAAATAGTAATACCTTTAAACAGGTCAATATGCAAATCTGTAAATATTTCGGGATAAGAACAAGTGAACTTGTAACATTTTCGAAAAGAACGTCTCAATTATTAGAAGAAAAAAAGGAACGGTAAGTTCGTTCTTTTGTTCCGTGCATCAAGTTCTTTCTGAATACGCAAGTTTAATCATTTCCTGTTTTATTTATGAGAAATGATTCTGAAATTATAATAGAGACACAATTAACGTGTACTTTTTCCACCTTCTTAGCTGCGGAAATTCTGGATTTATTTATCTCACGACTGAACTCCGAAGTAAGACAGGCTCAGCACTCTGTTGTTTGGACAAGACAAAGGAAACGTTCATTAAGAAAACGCCATTAGGAGGGAACTTCTTTGTCTTCGTCCTCTTCTTCCTCTTCTTCTGGTTCTTTATCTTCTACTTCTAGTTCGACTTCCTCGAGCTAATCTGTCAAGTGAAAACGGAAGTGCCTCCATAGTAATTAAACGAGACTTTGCAGTGATTCTGCCACGAGCACTGTATCTCCATGTTTCATCAAAATAATCCACTCCTTGGGTATTCGAAAAATCCACTGTTAAAATTTACGTTACCTCCGTACTCCATACAACTGATAATGCACCAAATATGTCAATATTAAAAACAAAATAATGCATCGAGTTATCAACATTAAAAAAATATAACGCACCGAGTTATCAATATTAAATTAAAAATTTGCAACATCACCATCGTCTCATTATCGATAACCCAAAAAGGAACCTAAGTCTAAAATAGAAGAAAATCAATCACTTTCCCACTCGTCTCTTCTGAATTCCAAAATTTCGTAATAAATACACGTCAGAGCTGCTATCAGCGAGTTCACGGAGCCGCCGATTATCGACAGCTTTAATGGGCAGCGGCCGAGGAAATATTTTGTTTCTTGCGGAGGCGAGCGAACTCGTGCGCGAGCGCGCTCGAATGAGCGAAAAAGGGAGGAGGACGAGGTGAAGAGGACGGATAAAGAGATATCAACGCGGATTTACTCTCGGTATCCCTGGATAGCAGCGGGAAGTGCTCGTTCCTCGATCCGGCCCGTCTCAAGGATGGAAGGATCCTCCGCAGATATTCACCTTCGAATCCTGAAGAAACGAGTGGCCGCGCCGAACTCGATCGACCATAATTTACGACGTCGACGTACCAGCCGGAACGTTATCGCGCGATTCTGATCAGCGGCGAGAGAGACTTCGACCCCGCGATACAAAAAACCGTTCCGAGATCTCGTCGAGGTCGTTACTCGAACGCGCTCGAGTAATGAGGGAGTATCGAAAGCGAAGGCAAAGACGCGAGATTCGAGCGTTGTACGTGTTTTCTGCCCTGATCACTCATTAGTTAGCGGCGTGGATCGAGAGCACACAAGAGTGGCGGAGAGGAGCGGAGTTCGCGAGAGAGGAACGAGAGACGGTAAATGGAACTGACTCGATTGTTTGAACGCTCGTGATCGTTTATGCCGTCCATTTTCTCTTACTTCTTCACCTTCCTTTTGCATGATTTGTTTTACTCAAGTTGTTATTTGCTCGTGAGGTGTTGCGAAGCAACGTTCGGTGGAAGTTGTAGCCGAAGGTGGCGGTTGAGAGATGGAACACAATTACTACTCTTGGTCTTCGGGTTGCCCGAGGAACTGAACTTATGAGACAACTTACTGAGCTTATTTTCAATATTACGATTTACCTTTGATTTCATTGATACTTACTGAAAATTGGAATAATTTATCCTGTGATATTTATTGGATGAATTTTTGGTGATAACTGTTTAATATTAGGAACAATTCGTTCAATCACCCAAATAATTTCATTTAAAATGAGATTATTTTTAATATTGACAAACATCCATTTAACACATTATTAAAATTTCTATTAATTATTATTAATACCTTTTTACCGGGGTATGGTTGTACATGAAAAAGTACAGAGCTTCATTTTCGTATAAATCTGTGTTGATTTAGGGCAGAAGAAGGTAAACGCACGCATGCTCCACGAAGCTTCGTATGAATAAATATTACTCAACATTTTCCACTTAGCTTTTCACGCAGAGTAATACCATATAAAATTTCTTGCATAATCTGTCTTCTATCGTACGAAGATTATTCAGGTTATCGAATATTGTAAATTCGGTTTCGGTATCCATGCGCTTTCTCAATGGTACGAACCAGTTCCACGAGTCACATCTGCGACAACATCTATTTTACTTAATTGAAATTTTTTACTCCAGTTATTTGCTCATTTCTGTTACACCCGGCGAAAAGTAACAGGGATAAAATGATAAAATTTCAAACACACTCCTCCACTTTCTCGCTCGTATTCACGTTTCCAGCCGCGTCGTTCCACAGAGGAGAATAGGAACAAAAATCAGTTCCCCAACTCGATTTCAACGCCAATAAGCCATCAAAAGTCCTGGAAAACGTTCACAGGCTGGAACTTCGAAACTTCTCTCCCCTCCGTTGTTTATAACCGATCAAACGTCGTACTTCCGTGTATCGTTCTTTCGATATCAAAAATCGATCGAACGTTGCTCGATTTCCGTGCCAGCAAAGTTCCGCCAGCTTCACGGAACACGTTTGTTGTTCTCGAAGCAGAAATTTAGAGATCATTCGTTAGCGTTCAGCTCTCTCACCGTTCTCCCCTCGTTTTCAGTGATCGATCATCCGTCCGTTCGCAAACAGAGTGAAGGGGAAAGAGAGAGAGAGAGAGAGAGAAACAGAGGTAGAAAGAGACAGAGTGAGGGACAGGAAGGTAGAGGGAAAAATCGAGGACAGGTGAGAGTTTCCTGAGTTTCGCTCGGTCCTCGTCATTTCTACCTGGCCCGTACACGAGGCAAGTGCATCGGGCGCGTTTTTCGAAAAACTATTTGGCGAAACCCGACGTGGGCAATGTTCTCAGCGGGAGACTATCTCTTCTCTTGGGACTATGCGAGTAACGCAATCTCGCTCGCAGATATCCCGACCTGGTTAAATTCATTTTCAGAGACCTCGTGTAATTAACGTCTTCTTCCATTTGTCTTCCGTCGTGGTCGTTAGGATCGTTGGAAAAACAGCTTTCTACTTCGCTGCGATTCCCTCCCTTCTAGACGTCACTCTCGGACGTCTCGTTGTAAACAACCCTGGTTTTTTAATTGGTCCAGTCGTTTGTTCTCCTAGAACTGCTGAATCGATTGATAATATTTTCGTTTACGTTGCTTTAACTTCGATCTACTTTTACACTCGAGATAAAAGTACTCACGGGTTGATTAATATTCCTGTGTCCTGTTGTTGCGTCACAGTTTGTCGATTATTCATTTCGGTGTTGCTTTACGAATATTTAACTATTGATACATATTTGCATCGAACTAGGGGAGCTGATAGTCTGTCCGTTTTATTAATATTCGTGACTGACAGCTGCTTATTCGCTTTTATTTTTCACTATGAGTATCGATCATATTCGACTGTCTAAATTGGATTTCTTATGTTCGCAAATGCCTGCGTGAATTTTTTCGTTACGATGTACGTATGCTCGAGTATCCTTTCTGTTTCAAATTCTCCGTTTCGTAATTGGGAATATGTCTCGTCAACGTAAATTGGCGTACTTAAATAACGCTCTCCCTGTAATGACGTATTTTAACGGTACGCAGTAACTAGCTCGTCGATCTTTTTAAAGTGAAAATCAGAAAAATCTCAAGGTTCGATGGTAGATAAACTTTTGTGAAGAATTTAGTGACAATTCACTTGCATACAATTCCGAATCATTTTTCAATGTAATTACAGCCCGAATGAAAACGAATAAGCGCCAGTCTGGTGTCTTTTGTTATTTATCGGCGAGCAACATGTCATCGGACAGCACGGTGTAATTAACGTTCCAGACTAATTCGGCTCCCATTGTCGGGACGAAGCAGCGTCGGCCAAAGATAGATAATTTCCGTGTTTTGTTGTGCCTTTTTTTCAGCCGGCCATGGAACACGGGGGTGGAGCTACGTGGACTGACGTTGACTGACGTTCAACAGACGTTTCCCATTATTTTGAATAGTAGAAAATCGACGAATCTTCGGAGCAACACGTCGCCGGTGAATACGCCGCTGCTTCCACGAAACGTTTTCAGTCCGTGAAACGTAAGACTTTCGTCATTGTACACTAATATTTTCTCGGAAACTCGTGGGACGATCAAAAATGGCGCGCGGAGGAGAATAAATTTGAGCGCGTGAGTGCTACCGTCACGTTGAATTTGGGGAAGAGAGTTCGTTTTGTTAAAAAATTTCGCTGATGTACGAATGACAATTTATAAATTTCAACGATAGTGTAACGACAGTACTGGTATTACCTTAAATTAGAAATTTTTTCATTTCAATTAAACGAAATTCTTTCCTTCTGGATGTGAAAATTTATTCGTTTTAATCTACATTTTTTGAACGATGTCCTGTTCAGAAAGTTGTCCAGAGTTCGGAGTTAATGTAATTCTGACAGGGCAATGTTCCACCAGTATCGTAGATGAGAAACATATTTCACTCGAGTTGCAATTATTTTTATTACGATGTGAAGGAACTGTGATCTAGAAAATGGTTCCTTTTATAGACACTAGTAATGGCCATTTTGCTTCTCTTACTGCCTTGGAGCAATCTAATTGAGAACTCTATTTATCGATACTAATTATCAGATTGCGAGCCAGCTTTAGACGTGTTTAAATGTCTTGTACGTTCTTAGAAGCAGTTCATTTCTCGTTTCTCGTAACGAATCGCTCATATAATTTCAAACTTGTTTAAAAAGAAAAAAAAAGAACAGCAGACTTTCGTGAAATATTAAAAATTTCAGTAATACCTCGTATTCAATCAGAATTCTTATCTCACACGAATCAGAGCTTAAGACAATACTATCGTTATATTTCAATTATTTTACAAACTTTTTACAACCGCACACTTAAGCACTGCAGTATAAAAATGTTCGAAGAAAGAAAGAAAAAATGTAGAAATACTCGAGCAGTATGAACGTCGTCGCTATCACGTATCTCGTTCCAAGGCCCGTTACGTAAAGTCCTGTAGCTTAACGACAGCCGAATTTCTTTGAAGCCGACGACGGCGCCAAAGAAAATCAAGGCTACCATTTATTTTTCAGTGGTGTTTGACCAACAGTTTGCAATCTCCAGGGTGAATCTACAGGACGATGTTGGTCCGTTCTCTCTCTCACTCTCTCTCTCTCTCTCTCTTTACTCTGTGGCGAATTGGCCCGTTTCTTTTTCACCCCCTTCGGCCCCTGGCGGCAGCGGCGCCCTCTTTTTTCCTCAAAATAAACTCGAAGCCGCGCTTCCGTCTACGGTGAAGCAGGACTCTAGGCGGTACATATATTTCTTCTATTGTCTAGCCCGGGAGTTTCCTATTGTTTCTAGAAATTTATCGCTTCACGGGAAGTTTGGCCACGTAGAAGCGGGGCTGCTTTCATCTTGAGCCAACGATGGAGAAAGAGTAAGGGGGAGAGAGACGGTAGTGGAGGGCGTTGGAACGAAGAGGGACGAAGAGATATAGATTCAAAGCAAGAGGCGATAATTAGTACTCCTACAAAATTATTTATGCCTGAAATAAATCAGGGGAAAGCTTAATTGCTTCCCTCTTTGCACGCTCGCTAACCGACCTCGCCTTCCTTTCTTTTCGTAGGTTTTTTTCGGGAATAAGAGATTCGTGTCGAAATTCACACGCCGAAAAAAATATATCTCGCTGTCGAGCCAAGTACCACTTCGTTAAGCCCCTTAGGGAAGATGCAGCCGTGGGGGGGAAGTTTCTACGATTTCGTTTCGTTTCTGTTGCAGCGCTTCACAACTACAGGTGAAATGGAAATTATTTCTTTATAGGATTGGAATCGTTTAACGGTGAATAACACGGAGGAGCATTTACTTAGTGCCATACTATGAATTATTCAGCGCGCTTAATTTAATATTTTACATCTAGATGAAAATAGTGCACAAAAATTCGTGAATAAAAGTGTAATCAATTACACGCTACAAATTATACAAATTACTGAAAATGTAAAAATTTCTGTAAATCCGTAACTGTATAATCTGTATAAAAATAGCAGATATCCGAACATTCAGCAAAAAGAAGAGAAAGAAACGTTATCGATCGTACAGATTTAAAACAAAACTCCACCGAAGAACGATCTCCCTCTAATATCTTTTTAACAACCGGTCCCCGTTCGGTGTAATTAATCATTCCCCGTATATTCCACCAAAAATCTAAAAGCAGCCGTAACTATTCGACGCGATACACTCTGGCAAACTGTGTCGATTAAAAATATTTTCACGTAGAACGCGTTTACTAACCCACGAAGCCTGAAAGCACGGCGGATAGAGCGGAAGGGGTGGAACAGTCAATTTACGTTCCAAGGGAACGATTTTATTCCGAAAACCGTACGGAAGATCAGGGTTTTGTGCTGCAGTCCATTCGAGCAGTGACGGAGGAGAATTTCAAAAGCGTTCACTGTCGAGGGAGGAGCAGGACGAAGGGAGAGAGGCAGGGTGGAGTGTGGATAAGGAGCCGTGGAAGCTTAGGACGTTTCGGGAGAGAGAGAGAGGAGGGAGAGACGAGGCTTTGGCAACAGGTTTCACCCCCGTGGAAAGCCGCCATCTTTCAGTTCGTACGTGCTTTTCGAAAAACGTTCGCTTTTCCAACGTCGAAGAGGAATGGGAGGTCTTCTTTTCTTTTTCTTTTCCTCTCTCTCTCTCTCTCTCTC
>NW_017100268.1:1344699-1345106 GCF_001263275.1 Habropoda laboriosa | reverse complement strand
CCGCCGCGCTGTCTTTTTCTCCTTTGTCGCTCCTTCTTTGTCCCTCTCTGTCTCTGCGACGGTGGATGAACGAGAGGAGGACTCGTTTCTGTGTTTTGCGGGAAACCGGTTTCTTTCCTACGTTAAATTACAAGACGACTCTTCAACTTTTCTTCCCCCGGCTCGTTATTTCTCCTTCTTCCGAAGTTTATAGGAGGCAACGTTTTATTTACATTGTGGCCGGGTTACTTCGAAATCGAAAGTCGCCGGGTGGAACAGGATCGTAAACACGCTCGCGTCTTTTAATACCTCCACGACTTTCTTCAACTGTAATTGTCTTATTTCTCACCCCCTTGGCTCCCCTTCTTAGCTGTCGTTCGATCGCGCGCTCGCCTGCCATTTTTTATCTACCATTTTCGGGTGGATAA
>NW_017100268.1:1330258-1344641 GCF_001263275.1 Habropoda laboriosa | reverse complement strand
GAGGCGATTTGAAGAATTTCGAGAGCATCGCCGGACACGGGAGGATAATAGAGAGACGTGATAAATCTCGAGAATCTATAAACAGCGGTATTTCATCGAAATTCTTCCCGCTGGAAAACTTTACACATAAATTACTGTATCTGTTAAAATTAAAAACTCGACGAACAAGCCTTCCGTTTCGACTCTATAATTATCACCGAAATTCCTTTCGGAATACCGGCACGTCAAGCCTTTCTATTAGAACCGAGAGAAAAACCAAGGAAAGTGTGAATTCGTTTCACAGACAGAAGCGTTAACAGCACGAGAGATAAGCATGTTTCCCTCCTTTTTTCCTTTTGTCTTTTCAGATACGCAAAGTGCGAAGACCACCACCCGTTCAGCCTTCTTTGTTCTCTTTTTCGCAGTCAGCGGGATGCGCACCCCTTTCGGGCCGAGTTTTCCCGAAGAACCGGCGAAAAACGACTGTGAAGAGAATGGTGTCGAGTGGGAAACGAGGATAGAAAGAGAGTGAATCGATGCCGACATTATGGAAGCCTCGGTTACAAGGTCGTAACTCAGCCACTTTAGAGTTTCGTTGGTTCGTGGCACGCCATTAGGCGTCCTCTTCAGAAAAATAAATCTTCCCTTCCTGGAATTCCACGTAGACTCGGGGAACGTAGTCCTGATGCCGAGTATAGGCATAGTCGACACCCCCGCGTCGAGGAAAATGGACTCGTCCAGTAGGGGTGGCCATCCCCCACTTCCATTCCACGTTTCTCACTGGTTTTTCGACTGTTCTTAACTTCGCCCCGGTTACCATTCCCGTGGCGGCTCGAACCGACGCGACGTTTCAAACGCCGATGGTCGATCGTGTTACCTTTACGGCGAGAATTTCTCCACGGACGCGTCCGATCGTTCGATCTGAATCTCGGGGCACTGATCTGAAGGAGAAGCGAAGGATTCGCCAAGTACCATTTTATTTCCACTACCTCGCTCGTGTGAATTTAATCCAAATTTTTCTAGGAATTTTCAGCATTGCTCGTGGATACTTAACGCTTCACCGACCGGAAGCCTATTGCATAATCGGGTTTTCGCTGCCAACGCTTACCGCTCTTTAGTGTTACTAAGTTTAATTTCTCTACAATAAGAGAAGGCGAACGGTATATGCAGTAGGCACTCTCGCGAATTTTAATTTAAAATTCGTACGGCTGTAAGAATAAGCGCTTATATTCCCGCGCGATAGTAAAGACGGAGCCCGAAAAGAGTTGAACAACGAGCGGTCGATAAGGCGTTAATGTACAGCTTTATCGCTACTTTTGAATTTTTACTTTTGCAGCAGTGGTTTTTTCAAGGTGCAGCTTTGTTTTGTAATGTAAAATTGAGGGGTGCAACAGTTGGTAATATATGAAGTAGATTTGCGTTTTTAATAATTTAGAAAGAAGTGGTTTCCTTTTTAAGGTGTAAGTTTAGTTTGTACGGGGATGGCTAATGTTTGAAATTTGGAGAATGTAGTAATTGGTAATAAAGGAAGTAATTGGGCTTGGTTTCGTGGTATCGATCTTTCAGATACACTTATTCGGGAAGAAAACTGTTGGATAATTTACGACGGTAATTTAGATAAGAGGTTTTTCGAAATTTAGGGGATTTAGATTAGAAATTTATTTGGTTATTTCATTCCGTTGCTTTCAGTTGAGCACACTTGCTTATCGTATCTCTACATATCCTCGTGTATCAGCTTATCTATTTCAAAAACATCACAAAATTGTTAATATTAATCCAGCAAAACAAACTCCTGTCGAATGAGCAAAAAGCGTATCAACAAATTAAAAGAACAGGAATAATAATATATAAAATTCCAATCTCAGCGTCCACTACCCAAATTGCTCAAAAATTTACAAAATTCCTAGAAAAAAGAAAGCATGGAGTAATCCAAAGACATTCAGAAACAACGCACTACACAAGAAGATCCAGAAGACGAGGTAACATCTAGCAAGAGAGAGAGAGAGAGTAAAGAAAGGCAAAGAAAACAGTTCGAATACGGCTGCGTAGCTGTCATCAAAGACGTCCCGTCATGATTGCGAGTCACGAAGGAGAAGACCGAACGAATCCGCGTTTAAAAGAGCCGGGGGAGAGAGATGAGCGAGCGATACGGGATCGAAGAAAAGCAGCGGCAATCGTGGTCCTCCAGTGAACCGTTCCGCGAGGAGAATCCGAGTGGACGTCCCTACAAAAGGTGCAGAGGCTCTCCTCGATTCTCTCCCCCGTGCTAAAAGGGAAATTTGAAAAATAGCCTGCTTCCCTCCTCCTCCTCTATCCCCGTTGCACCTCGTTCACCAACTCGAACAGAGTTCTTCGTCGTTTCACCTTCGACAGCATCGCCAACCGAATTTTCGGGCGATTACATGGAACCTCCTCTCTGCCGGTGAATGGACGTGGAACGTATACAATCGACGCATTGTAGCGTTCCTGGGAGACCTCGATGCACCTACCGGAATAATATTTACTTCCGGCCGCCACGCATCCGGCCTCCGCTCTCTCTTAACGCTCTCGCCTCGAGGGTAACTGGAGACCGTGGCAGGCTAACAGCGTGCGGTTTTTCCTGTCTCTGTGCGAACAGCTTCGCGACGGGGTGTTGCGTGAGGGGGAGGCGGAGGAAAGAATGGCGAAAAAGAAGAAATTGCTACTCTCTCTTCCATTCACGGTGGCGAGTGAAGAAAGGGGGGAGGAAATTACACGTTCCGCGTTTAATCGAATTCGAAGAGAGCGTGTGAGGGTAGCGACGCACGCCATGAATTACGCGACGCGATGAGTTCTTTTTTCTTTTTCCTTACCTCGAGGGTCGAACCCTTTTCCTCGAGTTTTGCAGATCTACCCCCATGGGGTGCTACTGTGCGGGTTTTCTTTTCACGAGTCGACGGGCCAGTCCGTGGTTTGCTCGAGGAAAATGCGAATCGGTTCGAGGTTCGTAATTCGTGGGGCAGCTTTGAAATTTAATCGCGCCACGGAAACTTGAATGCTGGCGCAGGTGATGAAAGACTGCGCGTTTGGAAAGTAGACCGCATGTTTCGTTAATTTCAATGGCGTGCTTGACGATTCGATCGAACGTCTGCTAGTGGTGATTTTTCAATGAAATTTTGGTTTAATTGGTTGTGGAAGAGGTGTTATATTGTGGGGAATAAAGTTTCAGTATGAAGAAGTTGATTCGAAACTTTTGTTACACTTTGCAATTACAAAACACGATCTGCGATGTTATCTTCTTCATAATTTTATATCATCGCGGTAACTCATTTGAATACGATACGTGTCACGTTCTACCTGTCGTGTTATCCCTTTTTTAAATTAATCGAGGCGTAAACATGTCACTTGAGTATCGGTGATTAACTTAAAAGACGAATGTCGCAAAATTTACGTCCGACCAGTCGTGTCGGAACGTTTCGAGTACTCGAAAGTAAATTGATCTCAGTCTGGCATACCTCACAGATCGCCAGAAAAAATAAAATTCAATCGCGTAAGGGTTGAAATGCAGTGATTTCAAGGAATTCAGAGAACCGTGAAACGTGCGCGAATGTAAAGGTTTTCACCTATCGATCTCGATTTCGCAACGGAACGATAATTAGGCGACCTTGATCGAGGAGAGCAGCAATGGAGGAATCGGCGAGGACGGTAGAAAGGGACGAGAAATGAACGAGGGTAAATACGAGAAACAAAGAGAGACACGGTTCGAGTAAGGCCCATTTACTGTTGGCCTGTTGCAAAAACCATTGATGATCCCTCGAGGCACAAAGAGCAATGATAGAGAGCAACAGATAAGTGCAATTCGAGTTGCAAAACGTTGCGGCGCATGAAGAGGCATTACAGCCGCTCGCAAATTACTACGCGGGGTAATCATAATGCGATCGTAATGCAACGCGAATGACTTGATTTCGAGCATGAGCCCCGCCGTTGCGAGATAAGCCCCGGCCATTACGCGAAATTAGCGATTATCGGACGGTAATTCGTAATTATTATTCGTCGTAATGCAGATTCGCGAGGACCGCGGCGGGAATAACGTTTCGAATCGACGCCGGCTTCTACGCCGGGAATTTCAACGAGGAAACAAGCGGGAAGCGTGACCATCGAACGTTTGCCTCGATAAATCGCAACGAACGTTACAGGCGGTGCAATTTATTTGAAGACAAAGGGAGTTGCGGAAGATTCTTCGCGTTCCTGTTTTCATATTCGACCATCGAGGCATATTATCAGCGGGGAAAACGTTTAGTTTCGAGAACTCCAAGGTGGATACTGTAGCTTAGGTTGTACGTTTCTTCTTACTTTATCCCTTTCGACGAAAGATGATTTAGCGTTTGTGGGAAAATTTCGCGATGGTAATTTTATCGACCGTGGACAATAATAGGTATAGCGAATATTTTCATTTTTCGAATATTTTTGCTGTTATTCGGTAATATTTATTGCACATTTGTGTTTAGTATTAGAAGCTTGCTAAAATTTGATTAAAACTGGACTAAACGTTTTTTATGAATAAATGTGAAACATTTTAAATTTTTGCATACGAATTAATGTACAAAAAGGTGAGTAACGTCGAAATGACTTTGCAATACCAAGTACTGGAGCGAAAAAATAAATCGATGGAAAGTAGCAAGAAGTATTTCGTAAAGATAAATCTCGTTCTTAAAATTGCGTAGAATAGCAATTGTGCTATTATTCATAAATATGATACAAAGGAATGTATAACAAGGGAAAACATTTTTTAGGTTTTCCAAGGTTTGAAATTTCGATAGCCAGGAAAAAGCCGATGTTCTCGGGAAATATGAATAGCGGGGGAGCTTTAGGCGAACATAAATTGTAGTCACCACGTGTTGTTTGTGGGCGAATGTTTTCGGGCCGGTTAATAAGTTCGGTCGAGGCGAAGAAAAGGAGACGAAAGATGTTCTGGAAGGAGACGAGAGGGCAAAAGAATTGAAAGAAAGAAGCGGAGACCTTGGAAGGCCCGCGTGCACCTATACAAACAGGCCCTGCTGAAAAGCAAATATTTTGTTGTGATGCAAGAATTCACAACATTAATGGGGCCCCACGAAGTGCAGCACACCGGAGGGCCGATTAGAGTGCACGGAAAATGAACTTTTTCGCGTTTCGTTTCTCTGTATACATAACTCAACGACAATATCTAAAGTGGCTCGAAAGAAAAATATAACTGCAAGGAACGAACGTAAAAAGCAACTCCAAGCAGGTTTCAAATTTAAACTCTCAATTTTGTGAAATTATACGAAACTGGGAATCGTGAGAATTTCTTTTGGCAGAGAAACAGTTTATTTATTAGTGTATGCAACTTGTCTACCATTTTTTTTTTTTGTTTTCTCAGAGTAATTTCTTGTGATTATACTTGCGCAGCTTGAAAGAATCACATTTACCCAAATTTAAATTCTCGATTTTACAAAATTGTACCAAACTCAAGAACAACGAGTTTAGAAATTGTAAGAATTTTTGTTTGCAAAGGAAGAATTTATTTATTAATATATGCAACTTAAAATGAAAAATGGAAAAGTCACATTTCGTGTCAAATTTGTCAGCGATCAACGACTTTTTTCTAAACATTTCCAATTACCAACGAGATACGTCAAAAGGAGTACACCTATCCACCGATTTACACGGTACTTTATTTACACGATTTCAATACGAGGAGGTCTATAAAGATTTGATCAAAAACCAAACACAATTGTCAATTACGGATTTCATTACCAAGGCTCGCCGATCTGAAATTGTTTCTAATTCATCTAACATCGAACTTGAATCGCATCAAGTACTATCGAGTGATGAAAGTGACATGATACCAACCAGGAATAAAAGATTGATAGTCGACGAAAGTGATAACAGTAATGAAATTTTTGGTTAAATTTTTTAATTTATACTTCTTGTTTCTATATGTACAATGAATTACATACATATACCTTTATATATTTTTATCATTTTATGAATAGACCGTTATTTTTATATTTTGTGACCGAATTATGCACATTTTAGTTTGTTTTCGATTAACACGGTTTTCTAAGGAACCTGTCTTCAGTGTAAATCGGGGGATAGGTGTAATGAATTTAATTAAATAACTGACTGAATTTTTTCCCCGATTTACACGGTTTTTCATACAAAAAGCCATGATTTCGATTTACACGGTACTCTGAGGAACCGATCATCCGTGTAAATCGGGGGACAGGTGTATCGAGTATTTTACGAAGTACGAAAAATAAGGCGCCGGTACATTTCATTCGTGTTCGAAAGTGCTCGATGATTCCGTTGGGTGAAACGAAACGTTTAGAATTCTCCTGTTGCCATGTCCCCAGCGACGACAATGGAGAACTGTTGCTGTGCTTGCAACATTCGACAATAGGTTTAACGTTGTAAACCACCCTCGCTGTTAGCCCGCGCCACCCGCTTCGCGGCGCCAGAATTCGTTTCGAAAATGTTGAACAGAGTTCCTTGGAAAGTTGCACCTCTCAGGTGGCAACGAGAAACGATAAATTTCTACCACGTCCTTGACTGGCTTCTCCGAGTGTACTTTTTGCCCAGGGAAACTTTCAAAAGATGAATTTCCTCCCCAAAAAGATATCCTTTAAACCCAACTCTACACTTCTCAGTCGAATACTTCTTACGCCTTGAAATAGGAAATAGTATTTTCGTTCAAAATTAACCTGGAAGAAGAATATTTCGGGTGTGAATAAAGTCGGGAATTTTGGGCGGTGGATCGGATAATCGGAAGATGGTGGAAAATTCTTTAATCTTAGAAAAGTTTCTCAATCCTCTTTTCAAATTTCGCGTGATTTAGAAAAAAAAATTGCATAGAAGTTTACGTTTGAGTATTCCTCCTTTGTTTTTCACTTCGGTGGTTTCCACGACCCTCGAAGCGCCGCGTGAATTTTCTGTGGGAAAAGCAAGCGGCGGAGGAATGGAAATTTCAAAGATACGGCTCCACGAAGAGTTTCGTGTCGTGGCTTCTGGGGAATTGTAAAAGATGACAAAGCTCGATACAGCCTAATCGGCCAAGGAATGCGCCTAGAACGAACAGGTTCGGAATATTCATTAGACGGTCCAACTGATTTGAAGGCGATTTAATTACGGGCCTCCGTAGGCTTAATTAATTTGGCCGACGGTTCGACAACGATTAAAGCTGCATCGTTTCGTAACACGCATTTCCAAACGATCCATAAAAGGTTTCTGCAATGTTCCGATACGTTCGTAAATTCTTTTCATAAATATGGATGTTCGCCCTTTTTTCCCTTTTTTTTCCCCCTCCGTGGACACACTTGTATTAATTTATAGCAGAGAGACGTCGCATGAAGGATTTACGGTGAAGGCGTAGTAATTTTCAACTTGCTGCACTCTTCCAATGAATCTTGCTATTAATTTTCATTACCGGCAATATTTCTCGGGATTACGTACTAAGTGAACATTTTCTTTCGATAACAACGAGATTAGTGGAATAGCGGCTCTAGATATACTTCTAAGTTCAATTCGAATTTCAAATGTGAACGTGCAACTTTGAATTTACAATTTAAAACGATCTTCGAATTTAAATTTAAAATTTTGCCGCCTTTTTAGCATTGTTTATTTAAGCATGCCAATAGGACAGAGATTCAGATTATATTTCGTAAAAACTGCACACAAGTCAGATATGCTAATCAGGCATAACAACTGAATACATAAACGAATATATCTTTTTTTATCACTTTTAACATTGCAGTTCATTTTCAAACGTTGCACAGTGCGCAGATTTTCTAACAGGTTGCAACTATTTCTTAATGAAATAAAACAATAGAAGCTAATCTAACAAGTACACTCCAAAAGGTTCGCAAGACAGATATGATAATGAAGCACAACAAGCATATTACACAGTTCCGGCAAACAAATGAAATGAAACGAAGCCAACTTCACGAACTAACTTCGTACAGAAACCACATCGTATACAACTTTACACAACTGCGTTAAAACAGCATAAAATTCTGCACCAGAATGAAAAACAAATACGTAATAGCTTTCTCTGAACTCGTTAACCCCTTGACGTGTCTCGCACATTTTCTTACGTAAAAAAATACTATCTAAAGCGAAATCGTTATTTACGTAAGGTTAGTAATTAGCAAAGAATAATTAGATATTCAATATCGACCGCGTGGAAAATGTTAATAGGTACGATAAGAGAATTTCATTTTATTCTTTCACAGCGAAAGAAAATTCGCGACAATTCAAGATTCTACTGTCTTTAACCCTTTAACAGATCGTCAAATAATTGCAATTTTTATTTATTACTTTCCTTCGCGTTGTCCTTTCTATTATGGCAAGAAAAGTGAGTTAAGCGTTAAAATTAACGGGAAACTTATTTCCACACGCTTAGAAAATACTATATAAACCTATTTTCACGAGATGCATACTTTCACGAAAAAATATCGTATAGGACTGCTTTCCAAAGAATTTGCTTACTTCTGCGGCAAAAATTGCGATTTTCTGTCGGCAGAAAATGGCGGGAAAAGTGCGACACCGAAGAAACGAAAATTGATCTCGCGAAAAATGAGAGCGTTAAGCGGTTTAATCCCGTTCCAGCGTCAATTCTCATCCCGCGAAAAAAAGCCGGAGAAAATTATAATCTTCGCTTAACCGACTTTGCACGACTTTGCTGGAAACAAAAAAGAAAAACGTAGGAAATACGCGTAATTCCGTGGCTATCGCGTAGGGTGTAGCACGAGGAGCCTTGCTAATTTCCCGGCAGCTGTTAATTAAATAAAACGGTGGAGAATAGCGGCGCGTAGCAAAGCGGAGACTAACTTGCCGAAATGATTCTGTTCCCATGGGGAGCCGGTTCGTTTAACAAAGCAGGACTTATTCGGTTTACTGCATGCGTGGTAAATGCACCGGGGGTGGCGGTGCAACCTGTTGCGGGCACCGGTGTAAAGATGTCGTAAATGCGCGGTAATAACGCGAAATGCGCGTGGTGGAGTGTCGTTAGCAGTTTCGAGCACGCCGTCCTAGCAGGACACCTGTGTATACACGCACAGGCAGACACGAACACGTATACACCTACACAGCGGCGCAAAGTATTGCCATTTTTATTGTACCTTTTACCGGGGACGTTTGTTCAACGAGCGTCAATTACACTACGAATTGCCGCGAATCTCGTGCTCGATGGAGTTATCAACGCTCCGCGCGGGGATGAACGAGCTCTGTCTCGCGCGTGCTGTTTTTCGATACCCTGTGAAAAGGTGCTTTCAACGCGACAAGTTTTTGCGGATGAAATTGCGACACACGTGCCGTGATCTGTGGCGAAGTTGCGCGGGACGTTGAAATGTTGCGAGGAAATAGAACGAAGGAGTTAGTAGATAAGTTTGGGAAAGTAAAAGTGTGGCGCGTCGAGTGATTAAATGGGATAATTTGTGGCTACTGCGAAATGTATTAATTTCACGTGATTCGAAGATAACAGTCTGTTGCAGTGAGTGCTGTCGAATATTTGCGGTATATGTGTATATTGTGGATTTGAGTTTTGTTAGATTAGGAAATATTGCTAATGGGTAGGTTCTTTGGGCGCGTTAATGGAACAAATTCTATTTCTGCCAGCAAGGAGAAAAATAAATATTTCCTAGAGTGTTTAGTTACTTTAGCTGAAATGAAATTTGCGAAGGATAGTATGTTAACAACTTGTGAAAAGTATATTTCACTTTAATTATGAACGTAACAAATATACGAATTTCAAGGTGCAACGAATTATAAATAAATACAAGATCCAAATATAAATGTTTAAGCACAAAGAATTAACTGAAAATGAAGAAATTAAGTGAGCAAAAGATAAGAATTGTGTAACAAAATGAAGAGCTGAACATTTTTGAGCAATTACGAATGTAATTGGTTTGGTAGAAATTTATTACACCACTCGTAACTTTACAACACACTATTCTTATAATTACCTTCATATATACCTTTTCTCGTAATATTCCTCCTTCCCGGTGATATAGTACGAAAGAATTGTTCCGTGAATTAAACCGTCCGGAGGAATTCCACTCGATATTTGCCCACAGGCTTAGCAATTGTAATTCGATGAAAGATTTTTGGCAGCGTGGTCGTGAAACTGTCCGAGCGATGTCTTTAGAAATTCGTGTAGTCATACAGAGATTTTAATCGCCGTTGGCTACGACTGACTCAGTGAGATGGAACTCGGCCCCGTGGAACGTGAGATCCCGTGAAACGCACGATGCACGCTCGCGTTCCGAATATCCATTGTGTGATACTCCGACAGCGTGGACCCACCGTTCGACTAACAATTAAGGAGAACGTATTATCGCATACCGAGCCCGTTAAGCGAATCGCCACGGTGGACGTTTAATTCTGTGAAAGATGACGCGAGGAGCTTTGATAAATTGAAGAAGAAAAAATGGGAAAGAATTTATTCGAGGAAAATATATCAAGAATTAACGATCGACTATTTGCTCTCGGAGAATGTAAACGCTGTCGGAGGAAAGAGCTGTACGAAAGAGAATTGCTTCGGGAGATTTAATTAGCTTTAGGAACGATTAGCGTGTGTTTTCCACGATCCTTAAATTCCACCGAAACACGCTTCCCCGGAGTCGCGGGGAATAACAAGGCGGCGTTTTAAAATTAACCGTGGCCGTGAAAACGTCTCGCCGATATTAACATGCGCACCACTCGCTTCTTTTCTTCTTTCACGAGTCATAAAGTAAAATTTAAAGCTCGAATAAAACCTCCGCCAGGAATAATCCCCGGCGTCGCACGGGAGGGAGGACCGACCGTCGAAGTTCATCGAGGCAGAGATAAATGCGCGAATTGTCGATTCCGTTGACGTGTATAGAGAAGCGAAAGAAGAACGGACGGGGCCGCTAGAGGAGGCGACGAAGAAGCAGGTGAAGTAGAAGAAGAAAAGTATGAAGAAAGAAGTGAAGGAAGATTTTGAAGATGAAGAAGTTGGTGAAGTAGAAGAAAGGGGAAGAAGCGAAGACGAGAGAAGTGGAGGAGGAAGGAGCAGAGAAATCTCCAAAAGGTGCCGCGTACACGCGGAGAACGTATTATATATTCGATCAAAGAGGGTAAGAGACGCGAGTACACGAGAACATGTGGGACAATGCCTGTCACCTCATTCACGTCAAGTGAGCTCGAGGACTACCAACTTCAGCCCCGTCGTTTCGTAGTGGCAGAAGAAGAACCTGGCCGGGGATCAAATTGCATCTCGATTCGTGCATCGACTTCTCTTTTTTAACCCTGGCATCGTCTTCTTCTTGTTCCTCCGTCGACCCTTCCCTTGTTCCTCGTATTCTCCCCTCTCGTTTCGGCCACACACTGGCTCTCCGCACACTCTGGCCTCGCCGCCCCACGCTAATCGTGGCTTCTACACACGCGTAGACGATGGCTCGAGACGTCGCGGGAAGATATTCGGTCACCGTGAAGAGTTAAAATTCCCGGGGGCGTACAGACGATTTCACGGCGAATATCGCGGAGCTTGCACCTCTGTGCTTCCGGTAGAGCAGACAGGATCGATGGGATTGCGACATCCCGCGTGGCAAGGACGATCCGATCGATCGACGCAGTAACGGAGAACGTGGGTCACTGGTTCTTCCGTGCATAGCGATTCGCCGGTTGATGTGGAAAATTGGAGATTAAAGGATGGGAAGGAAGAATCTTCGGGGATCGGTAGGTTGGATTTGAGTTGGTCGAATTATTTCAACTTGGAGAATTCTTTTCGTCGAATTTGTCGTTCGGTTTGATAGACTTCTTTTTATTGTATTTTGGCTGAAAAAGATGAAGATGAAGTTAACAGTGGAACGTTTAAAACGATCGATATTGAGAAACTTCGTTAGGATTGAAGCAATCACGTTGGAAAACTGTGAAACAATCGAGCTTTGTACATTACATAGGACAATCGTCTTTCTGTACAGATGGGAAGAAAGTGGTGCAGCCGATTGCATTCAGAAAATGAACCCCACATCCCGCGAGACATAATTCTCTTATTCCCCTATTCTCTCATTCCGGTTTAGCGGAATCCCAAAGATTTGCCAGTTTCACGTACCAAGGCTCTACCACGAAATTCGATTTTTTTCTCTCTTCCTTTTCCTCGCTTGCATTCGTGTGTTTTTCTCTCGTTCCGCAAGGGAGATGGGGAACACGCCATAAATTGAAACGCTTCCCCGAAACATTTCTGTTCTGTTTGCCGTTTCCCCTTCTTGCGTAATATACAGCGCGAGAAATTTTTACCCAATCTTAAAGTTCCATATTATAGAAAATTACTTGCGCTCGGGTTGTTGCGTAAAAGCATGCATACACTTAACGTGCATTAATTTCATGGAAAGAGCAATTTAGCAAACTTGTATCGTAGTGTGTACTTTAGATGTGTATTTTGATAAGTTTTTCATCGCGTATAGTTTTTTCCTATAAGGAGCAGAACTGTAATGAATAACATTTTCATGACGACATCGTAACAGTAACCTCGGTTAAATCGATAATCCTTTATCAGCAAGAAGTGCCAGTCATCTTGCTGCAGTCAATAAATATGCAAAGTGTGGGTTAATTTAAAACCTAGGTACGCTGCTTGTAACAGTATGATTAACGACGCAGTAAAACTCCATTTATCCGAATTTATAGTAGAGGCTGGCTAATTCTCTCTTCCACCTATAATTTCCCGTTCAAACGATAGAAATTGACATCCGCGAAACAAGGTTCTTGGGTATACGTTTATTTCGAGACGAATCTGCCAGATGATATAGTGTAGATCAAATTGTGCTATACTTTTAAGGAAAATTACAAAAGATCGCAATTAGATTTTTAATAAAAGAGATTCGTACAACTTATCTTATGGTTAATTTAAAATTCGAGAGTTTTGTCGTTTAGAAAAGGGTGTTCCATTACGTATTTCTTATTTTGTACTTTGATTAAAGTTATGCACACTTGTGCAATATGCAAATTTGTGTTCCTATTCTTACTCCATGTACTGTACTTTGAAATATGTAAATGACTTAAGACAGGATTGTGCGAAAGGAATAAGGAACTCGCAAATAAAATATTTTCGCTATATGTAGATCACGAAAATTTAGAGAAGTTGACGAAATTTAGAGATCGCGAAATTTAGGGATCACGAAATTTAGAGAAAATCGCGAAGTTTATATATCACGAAATTTAGAGATTACGAAAATTTCATTAAAAAAGCGATCTGGAGCGTTTCAATCTTCATTGCTCCCAAACAAATTCACGAAACAACCTTCCATACGTCCAAAAATTCTCACTTGCTTTTCACGTTCGGAATGACAATTAAACGTTCACATGGGCATTCGAGCAACGCATTGAACGCGATCAACAAGTCTCGCGGCGGAGAGAAAGAAATCGCGCGGCTGCATTAGATTTCGATTATCTCCCGTCCGGCCCGTTCCGTTCACCTTGCACTTTTTCTTCTTCTGCTGGCCATGCCGCGAGTCGGAACACGTTCCTGGAACGCCTATTCATCGTGCCGGATTTTTCGACGGTCCGAAAGCAAACAAGAACGCGAATCCCCCCAATCAACGTCGATTCAGATTTCCAGTTCCACCGCGGTAGTCCTGGTTGCTTTTCCACCTCGGTCATTTCTACGCGGTCGGTTCATTAATAAAGACATCCAAACGGGAGTTAATCGGTCGATACACGAAAATCTCTCCCCCTTCCCTCTGTTCCCCTTTCATACCAACTGGACTTCTACACCAATGAAAGTGAAATTGGTCCCACGATCGTAGAAAAAAAAACAAAAAAAAAAAACGAGAGTTTTGAGAGACCACACCGTCAATCTGTGTGAAAGCATATTCGATCGCAGACGAAATGGGAGGAAAGTATACAGTATATTCTCCCCAAGTGTCAGACCGCAAGGAAGCTAAACCTGACACTCGTAGAGTCAGGGACTACGTTTTCGAGCCTCGCGCCCACCTTTGTAGTTTGCCGAACGTAGACAAGGACAGCGAATAAAAGATAAGCATGAAACGTGAGTCCAGGCAACCAAGCGATTTAAATATCAACGTTTTTAATTTTACGTTTTTTTATCCCGAAATTTTTCTTAACATATTGATGAGATTTTTCTGATGAAAATGACATAAAACACGACATAATTTGAACAACATTTACTTATTAACACGTTCACTGTCACACATTACATAGAGTCGGCCTACCGTTTGACTGCCAGTTGGAGAATTGGCCTGCCGTTTGACTGACACTTGTAGAATCGGCCCTACATTTTCTTTTTTTTTACGTGGAGGTAGGCCGACATTAAATTAATTACTCAATAAGTATTAATAAGTAAATGTTGTTCAAATTATATCGTGTTCGATATCATTTTCATCATAAAAATCTCACTAACATGTTAAAAAAAATTTCAGATGAAAAAAAGTAAAATAAAAGAAATTAT
>NW_017100268.1:1254739-1327239 GCF_001263275.1 Habropoda laboriosa | reverse complement strand
GATCTCCCGCGAAAAGTAGTCCATCTCCCGCGAAAAGTAGTCGATTTCCCGCGTAAAGTAGTCGATTTCCCGCGTAAAAGGAGGTTTCGCGCCCAATTTTGCTAATGATTTTGGGGAGAGGGTACCGCAGGTATATAAGGACCCGCCGAGGTGGCGGGAACTCATTCACCCTTTATACTGGGCCATAGACACTTCGCGGCAAATTAGTCTTAAAGGTTCTGAGATGTGAATAGAGTGGTCGGGGGCTACTAGCTAGCCTATGTCCTCTCTATACACACTCTGCCTTCTCAAACTTAACATACACTAGCATTCTGAATTATCGATACTTGGAAAGTTACTATTAGACTTTGAATTTTTCTTTTCTTTTTAATTAAACTAAATTGGTTCTGCATTTATTAATGCTTATGGGCAAGTACTATCAGACTTTGCATATTCTACATGAAATTTTTATTTTGAAATTAATTTCAGTAAATTCCAAGTATCGATATTTATTAATAAATTATTATCGGTCTTTAAATATTCCCCTTCGAATCGGAAATCGCGAAATTAGTTTGAGAGTTTAGGGAAATCGAGATTTTTATTTTGAGGTAGGATGGAATAGGTAGGAATAGGATGTTGATTTCAAACGAATTCGAGGTTCTATTATACTAATGAAAATTTTCGGCGTTTCAGGTGTTTATCGAAATTAATTCAAAATTTGTCGTTACAGTACCAAGTTTCATGGACCTGAGAGGAAGTTCCAAGTCAATTGTTGGTCAAGATTCAAGGGTCCACTGAGGGAATTTCAAGTTTCACGGGTCTGAGAGGAGCTTCCAAGTCAATCGTGGGTCAAAATTGAAGGCTGAGAGAAATTTAAGGGTGCACTGAGGGAATTTCCAAGTTTCATGGACCTGAGAGGAAGTTCCAAGTCAATTGTTGGTCAAGATTCAAGGGTCCACTGAGGGAATTTCAAGTTTCACGGGTCTGAGAGGAGCTTCCAAGTCAATCGTGGGTCAAAATTGAAGGCTGAGAGAAATTTAAGGGTGCACTGAGGGAATTTCCAAGTTTCATGGACCTGAGAGGAAGTTCCAAGTCAATTGTTGGTCAAGATTCAAGGGTCCACTGAGGGAATTTCAAGTTTCACGGGTCTGAGAGGAGCTTCCAAGTCAATCGTGGGTCAAAATTGAAGGCTGAGAGAAATTTAAGGGTGCACTGAGGGAATTTCCAAGTTTCATGGACCTGAGAGGAAGTTCCAAGTCAATTGTTGGTCAAGATTCAAGGGTCCACTGAGGGAATTTCAAGTTTCACGGGTCTGAGAGGAGCTTCCAAGTCAATCGTGGGTCAAAATTGAAGGCTGAGAGAAATTTAAGGGTGCACTGAGGGAATTTCCAAGTTTCATGGACCTGAGAGGAAGTTCCAAGTCAATTGTTGGTCAAGATTCAAGGGTCCACTGAGGGAATTTCAAGTTTCACGGGTCTGAGAGGAGCTTCCAAGTCAATCGTGGGTCAAAATTGAAGGCTGAGAGAAATTTAAGGGTGCACTGAGGGAATTTCCAAGTTTCATGGACCTGAGAGGAAGTTCCAAGTCAATTGTTGGTCAAGATTCAAGGGTCCACTGAGGGAATTTCAAGTTTCACGGGTCTGAGAGGAGCTTCCAAGTCAATCGTGGGTCAAAATTGAAGGCTGAGAGAAATTTAAGGGTGCACTGAGGGAATTTCCAAGTTTCATGGACCTGAGAGGAAGTTCCAAGTCAATTGTTGGTCAAGATTCAAGGGTCCACTGAGGGAATTTCAAGTTTCACGGGTCTGAGAGGAGCTTCCAAGTCAATCGTGGGTCAAAATTGAAGGCTGAGAGAAATTTAAGGGTGCACTGAGGGAATTTCCAAGTTTCATGGACCTGAGAGGAAGTTCCAAGTCAATTGTTGGTCAAGATTCAAGGGTCCACTGAGGGAATTTCAAGTTTCACGGGTCTGAGAGGAGCTTCCAAGTCAATCGTGGGTCAAAATTGAAGGCTGAGAGAAATTTAAGGGTGCACTGAGGGAATTTCCAAGTTTCATGGACCTGAGAGGAAGTTCCAAGTCAATTGTTGGTCAAGATTCAAGGGTCCACTGAGGGAATTTCAAGTTTCACGGGTCTGAGAGGAGCTTCCAAGTCAATCGTGGGTCAAAATTGAAGGCTGAGAGAAATTTAAGGGTGCACTGAGGGAATTTCCAAGTTTCATGGACCTGAGAGGAAGTTCCAAGTCAATTGTTGGTCAAGATTCAAGGGTCCACTGAGGGAATTTCAAGTTTCACGGGTCTGAGAGGAGCTTCCAAGTCAATCGTGGGTCAAAATTGAAGGCTGAGAGAAATTTAAGGGTGCACTGAGGGAATTTCCAAGTTTCATGGACCTGAGAGGAAGTTCCAAGTCAATTGTTGGTCAAGATTCAAGGGTCCACTGAGGGAATTTCAAGTTTCACGGGTCTGAGAGGAGCTTCCAAGTCAATCGTGGGTCAAAATTGAAGGCTGAGAGAAATTTAAGGGTGCACTGAGGGAATTTCCAAGTTTCATGGACCTGAGAGGAAGTTCCAAGTCAATTGTTGGTCAAGATTCAAGGGTCCACTGAGGGAATTTCAAGTTTCACGGGTCTGAGAGGAGCTTCCAAGTCAATCGTGGGTCAAAATTGAAGGCTGAGAGAAATTTAAGGGTGCACTGAGGGAATTTCCAAGTTTCAATGGACCTGAGAGGAAGTTCCAAGTCAATTGTTGGTCAAGATTCAAGGGTCCACTGAGGGAATTTCAAGTTTCACGGGTCTGAGATGAGCTTTGAAGTCAATTGTGGGTCAAAGTTGAAGGCTCGAGGACTGAAATTGAGGTAATCTCCAAAGGCTTGATGGATCTGAGAGGACGAAACTGTGGCCAAATTGTAAGTTGCCTGAATTGTTTATCTTTTTAATCAAATTTGTACTTTATTTTTGCAGGAAATGTCCCGATTTATTAGTTCCCATCGAAATAATAGGATTGTCACATCGCGTTTGATAATAGGGACTTCAAGTTCTCTTTCGTTTCTATTCTGCTTTCGTTCGATACTTCCTTCGCAATTTCTGACGAGTGTTCTATCGAAATTTTTCGTCAACGATATAAACTCGCAATTTCCCTTACTGAATAAAATTAAAATAAATTTCCTGGCCGTTCTTGATCCAAGAGAAAATACTAAAATGGTTCGAGGTAGGAAGAAAATCTATTTTACAATGTCCACCTGTGTGGACTGTGTCTATAGTCAGTTGTACGTTTCTTCGATGGTTAATTAAACATTCTTTGGACGAATATTTCGAGCTCGTATCTCCAATTCTAAAATGAATTTTGTCGCGAGTTCGATTCTGAGTTCCTTTATCAGAGGTTTATATAGAAATTCTATCAGTACGATTTTATGTGCGTATTACTATGAATTCCACTGTTCTCCTTCTGATTATCCACAAATAAGAAAGATATCCTAATCATTTATCCTCCTACTCCATTTAATAATACACTTTTCTTACAGCACTTTGTTACTACGATTTTGCATATGCAATAAAATAAAGATATTCTAATGATTTATCCTCCTATTCCATTTAACACTATACTTTTCTTACAGCACTTCGTTTGTATATGCAATTAATTTCTCCTCCTGTTCCATTTTGCAATGTACTTTTCTTATCACTAACCCAATGTGTTAATTTCCATCAATCACAGATATCCACATATTTCTTCGGCTGCAGTAAGAAACCAAGCGATAGTCTTTAAGTAGTTCGTAAGATAGAATAAGTTAGCATAAGGCGATCGAAAATATTCTTCTCGACGATGGACAACGTGGGATGCGTTTTAAATTTAATTTTAGCTAGTTCGTAAGATAAAATAAGTTAGCATAAGGCAATCGAAAATATTCTTCTCGACGGTGGACATCGGTGGGATGCGTTTTAAATTTAATTTTAACTTTAATTAAGTAGTTCATAAAATAAAATAAGTAACTATAAGATAGAAAAATTGTACCAAGTACAATGTGAGCGCTTTCTTACAGAGATACGCGACTCATTTGTAACATGAAATATAATTTCTATCGTCGATTCGAAACTTAGAATGATTCTCGATCACTCAGGTTCTTCGAGCTTCTCGTTAAGTATATTCAACGTTTATTTGTTGCAATACCGTGAAATAAATTGTATTATATATTTTTTCTGTTTACACTAAATTTAAAGTTCTGTTTACATGTTATAACAATTAGAATGTAGACGTTTTGCCGTTTCACGGTTTTTCCTCTGTTAATTATGTGTTTATAAATCATTTCAAACTAAAGCAGCACCATGCCCACCCTTAATTAAACCGTCTCAGTAGTTTACCGTAATTAATAATCTATTTTCGGAATTTATACGAGAATTTTTGAATTTTAGTAAATACTAGAGTCAGTGCATCGCGTATTGAAATAATAGCTTCATCCCTAGTTCGTTTATTATTGAATATTTTTACGCGTTTAACTTATGCTTCTCCCCAATTCTCGTCGCGTATTTTATTCAAATTTTCTTATATTCTAGAATCGAAAAAGATACGAATTCGCGTTTTTTCTTTTGATTCTTTCAATTTTTCAATTGCATTACGCATTATTGCAATAATTTCTATCGTTACATTTAATTCTAATTGTTTAGCAGCTTTTCTGCTGCTATCGATCCTACATTTTACTGACATTTGTGGAATCGACCCTACATTTTTTTTTTTTTTCGCGGAGGTAGGCCGACTTTATGTGATAAACAATTGGCAACCAAACGGTGGTTCTCCCTCTACATTCGACGGATAATGTGTACAGGTATTTAATGTAATTTCTTAGCAATTTGTTTTGGTAATTCATCCAAAGCGATATATTATGAAATTAAATTAATCACTCAATAAGTATTAACATTAGATTGTTTCCTCGATATGGCCATGGTGGTCATCAGTGACTGGAGTGCCTCAAATGTTTAGAATAATTAAAATAAAATAAATGTTGTCAACTAAAAATTTTGAACGTCATAGCTAGCTAGACATTATTTTCAATTGAAAAAAAAAAATTATAAAGCATAATACTATAATCCTATGCCTAAAATGTATTTTCTTGTGGCTGCCTGACAGCAACCTGTAAATCTGATGTGACAGTGAACGTGTTAATAAGTAAATGTTGTTCAAATTATATCGTGTTTGATATCATTTTCATCAGAAAAATCTCACCAACATGTTAAAAAAAATTCCAGATGAAAAAAAGTAAAATTAAAGAAATTATATTTTTCTATTATGATTTGGGGAGCCGTGAAATCTAGTAAAAGAAACCGACTGGTGTAGCGTTACACGCTTGACTGACTGCGAGCGAGATAACATGGGCGCTGCAATGACGCAGCCTAGGCGTAGGACCATCTATACTGTCACTTGTAGAATCCAAACTTACTGACTCTTGTAGAGAATTTACTGTATCGCGAATCGTCCGACGATGGTTGCAAACGAATTCTTCGCAGGGATGGTTTTTATGTGAGATTCGGTGAACGTGAAAGTAGTCTGTCTGATCGAAATGGTACATATAGAATAAACGACGTAGTCTGGTTACTTTTTTAACGAAATTTTCGTTGTTTATATGTATGTAACTATGATATTTTATTTTTGTGTGGTTTTTATGAGGAGAAAGAGGATCAGTTGATGCAAACTATTCAAGGTGGGCCACGTAAAACAGCCCACCTAATTATTTTGCTATGGTGGTCCGAGAAAATTATTATACGTAATTTAAACGGTCTCAAAGGATGAATAAGACGGAAGAAAAATTTTTTTGAAAGAAAGTTTCATATTTGATTAAAAATTTTATAGTCCAGGGTCATTTTAAATCTTATTATTAAATGCAAATCAATGTCTGCTACCGTATCCAGTAGAAATATATTTATAAATTCATTTAAAAAGATCAGGTGACCCTGAAAGAAAAACATTTTGTTCCATCTTATTCACCCTTTGAAATTATTTAAATTGCCTACTAAAAATTTTCTCGTATCACAGTAGATAAACAAGATAATTAGGTGGTCCTTTTTACGCAGTCCACTTTGTATAATAAGGACATTTAAAATGAAAGATAATTAACATTCGAATGGACGTAACGTAAAATTAAATCACAATTTAATAACACGACAATTAAGTATTCGTACTTGACAACTGCTAATTAAACTTCTATCAAAGAATTCCAATCATGATTTAATTTTCTCAGAGACCATTCTAACTTTGACTAGTGGAATTACATAAGTCACTGTTTAAGCAAGAACACTATTTTAACCTTTAGATACACCATTCTTAGATTCTATTACTTATAAGACATAACCTTTATAATTCATATCTCCTAAATACATTTACATAAGCGTCTTAAAGTTCAAACACGTTCTAGGATACAATAGAAAACTTGGAAAGTTCGAAAATTCATCGCGAAAACGAACAGAACTTATCCACGCAAGCGAGCAACAAAGAAATTCGCAATTAGCAAAAAAGTTTGGCCGAAAAATTTTCTCCAATGCTTCTGCAACATCCGACACGTCCAGCGTGTCTCTCCTCTCGATTCCCGTCGATTCACCGAACGAAACGAACGCGTGACACTTTTTTTCGTCGCTTTTCAACCACGCAACTGTCTCATAAAATGGCGAGTCGCCAAGAATATACATCGAATGAGATTTTCATGGGAAGAAAAGAGGAGGCGAGGAGAGATGCTCGCGTGCGTCCGTCGAATTCCATCGGGTCCCGGCTGCGATCGGTAACTCCCTGTATAACGTCATATACCGCGTGGCGCAAAAAAGGAAGCGCACAAGCGACGAAAACTGGTTTCGCTCTCTGAGTCACCGTCTATAATGACGGGCCGCCTGGAACGTGCTGGAGATTCACTCGTTGGTCGAAAAGTTTTCGTAGCAGATTAGGAGGGCCTAGAAGAGGATTGTGAAGGTGGGAGAGCACGGACGAACACGAGGAAACACGGCTAATAACGCGGCCACGTTTCCGGTCGTTAAAGTGTCGAAGCCTGTCAACCCGACCGACAGATCTGCATACGTGTCACGGTGCAACTGTAATTTCAATATCGAGACGATCAGCCATTCATTTAACTGACTCTTCCTTTTTTTTCCTTCTTTTTGTCTCGTGAAATTGTCAAGACTTTGGAATGCAGCATTCTTCTTTCTCGTTGCAGTGCATTTGTTTAGACGGAAAAGAATTTTAACCCTTTCGCTACGAAGAGCTGTATAAAAATTGTCACTCGTTTACCCAGTTACGTTTATTTTCTCTGTCAACGAGAAATTTAGGTCAGAATGCATCGGCAATACTTGTCTATCACGAGAAAGATGATTTCCTTCATTTTTATTAGCATTCAATACTAACTGCTTCGTTCAATACACAGCGAGCACTTTCTGTCTCGAGTGCACCGTAGCGAAAAGGTTAAATAGGTAGCTTAGGTTAGACTGACCAGTTGGTAACGTTTTAATTATTCCCGAATTCGTAGAAACTAAAATCTGCTATCACCACTAAAAATTGTGTCACTTCTTTAAACCCAATTTCTCCCATTTTCATTCAACACAGCAACACAAAACCGATATGCAAACCAGTCAAAAAATAATCGCTCCTAAACATTGCAATATTCCAAGTGTTTTAATTAAGTTAGAAAATTAATTATTTTTCTTCTCTTTGCCGTTTCAAGAAGTGAACGCAGCATTCACAGATCGAGGAACCCTACCATCCCCGTAACAACCCCTTGAATGTAAACCTTTATTCAACAAATAGCCCCGGAATATCTGCAGTCTGAAGAATAATCAGGTCCCTGGCAGTGGCGCTTGCACGTGGAAGGTGAGTAGACGGGACGGTAGTTGCGGTACGAATCCGTGGATTTCTCGAAGATTAGCCGAACAGGGCGGGGGATTTATACGCGGGAAATTGCCGCGAGAAATTTCTATTCGTCTGGAATATTCGTTTCAGGAGGGGCAGGGAGGTGGTTAACGGTGAATCATCCCGATGTCAGAGCGCCGGTAACTGGATACCGGACGAGACTCGTTCGAATTACTCTGGGAAATGAGCGACTCGTCGAATGGAGGCGCGCTCCCGATCTTTCCACCGAGAGCCAGTTCGAGTTTCACGTCTATTGGCCCGCGTGGCCGCGTTCAACTCCTATCCGTCGACTTTTCTTTTATCCGCGTTCACTATTTTCTGAATGGCGCCCGTTATGGCTCGCAACGAGGATCACGGTCCCGCATCGTGGGAGTGAGCCGAAACCGAGTCCCGTGGCCCGAAGGTCCCGTTACCCTTCTTCCTATGTAGCCCTACCACCATCGCCGCCGCCGCCTATCTCTCGTTTCGAACGATCAAACTCTTCTTCACTTCCCCGCCGTGTAAATACATGCACCGTTCTAGTAGAAAGTTTCGGATAGAGAGGGATTCGACGATCCTCGCTGGAATTGGATGGATCGTGAAATAATTATAGCGTGGCGAATCGCCGACGCGGAAACCGAGGAATCCTCGAAATTACACAGAGAGAGAGATGCCGGCGATCTGAAACTCTTTGGAAGAATTATGGAATTTGACGGGTGGAGAACGAATTTTTCTCGTCTACGATGTCGAGGATATTGTTTTTTTTTTAGAGATACAGTGTTCGAATCACTGGTGTTGTTATTGTTAGCTTCGAATAAAGAACGAAATGGGCTGTTGTAGTTTCAGAATTTTGCAAAATTTTTGGCGAGAACGTCGTCGAATCAGAGAGAAAACATTGTGCAGAAAATGCAAAGTTAAGAAGGGACTTACGAAGGCAACATTGACTTAGACATTTTCGTTCTCCAAATTCCACTAAAAAATTCGAGCAATTTAAAGGAAAATTAGTACAATGTAATTTGTACCGATAAAAATGAAATGTTAATGATCTTAATTTCAAGGAAAATGACGCTGGATAGCGTTAGAGTTTTAAAAGAAAACTGAGAATATCTTGTCTCTCGTTATATCGAAGCCATAAAATGTTCCCTTGTTTGTTTACTTGTTTTTGAAAGCAACTTTGTTGCCTTTACTGAAATGTCCCCACATACTGTAATAACGATTTCACTTAATATGCTTAACGTTTCCTCCGAAGGTAAATGTAGTAACGCCAGCATAAATCAAGATAATATCAAGGGGTCCCTCTTTCTGTATTAATTTCACAATTGTAAATGCGTGTCTTGAGCGGCAGTGGAAGTGAAACGCCTATAAAATTAAGTGCAAGATCGTTTTGTACACAGCCATTACAAGAAACCTCCAGTTGAAATAACGTCGCGGTCTCATTAATGGGATCGCGACTAATTGAAAGGAGAGAACCAGTTTTAGATTTCAGATTACGGTTTTAATCGCGATCAAAAGCGTATTGAAATATCGCGTTGCTTTTTTTCCCCCTCTTACGCCGCTTCCTGATCTCGTTATCAAAAGTAATTTTCGTTCAAATTAGTATTACAATATTAACATATACATATATATGTACACCTATATTCCACGTATCAGCGGGAAACTATTTCAAATCTCCGTAATGAAATGGAAAGGGAAAAGGAGAAGAAGAAATATATCGAAACGCATAAATTGAAAGTGTCCGTTTATTTATTTTAGCTTCGCTTTTAACCCTTTCACTGCGGCAGATTTTAGTATCTAGGGGACGCATGTGGCAGACGGCAGTGTTTATATTTAAATTTAAACTAAATTAAGATATTTGAGATTTAAAAATATTTTTCAATTAAAGTTCGAAATTAAAATTTTTAAACTAAGGTGAAAGTGTGCCAAAAAGCGCCAACAATACAGTGCGAGAAAATTTTTAAAACGCCCATTGGCGCCAAGAGCGGTGAAGGGGTTAAAGGAATCCTCGGAGCAACGCGAAATTTTCGTAGAAACAGCGAATATTTTCTGGAAATAGATTCGCAGCTATACAATATAAATCCTTACATACGTGGCGGCTTATGTGTGTGTTCAGACCAGGCGAAAAATTTTCGCTAAGACTGTAAAGTTGTAGCGATTTTATTCGCGACGGATTTATTTCGCTCTTCAAGGTATTTTCTTCGTTGCCACTCTAAATTCGCACAGTTTTATTGCTTCAAAGTAAAATAAAAAGCATACTACTTTCTGTTTTATAAAAAAACAGCTTTTTATTTCATTCTAACTTTTTGCGCTCTGTGTCCCGTATAACACGAAATTCGAATGACCCGCGTTACAGGAAGTCCTACTCTTCAAGTCTACTTAATATATCGATATGTTTGCCGAAGACAAATTTTGTTGCCCCTGTGAGTATTTCACGTCGCTCCGCGTAGTTCCTTAAATACACACGGGGGAGCTCGAAACTTCGTATTCAAATATATTCTGAAATCGTGATTATTCGCTGTCGGGAATCCATCAAAGGTCGTGACAGCCCTGTCGCGTGATCAAGAAAACCCTCCTCGCCAGGCCACCTATGATTTACCAAGGAAGAATATTTAAGGATGCCGTGCGGTGGTTGGCCATGCGATAATTTCATTTTCGAGACGCGCGGAGGGGCCCGGCTGGTTTACGTGGATATTAGAAAACCGCCTAAGCAGGGACATTAAGGGTACGATGCACCTGAGGGAAAATTATCGATAATGGCGTGCTCGTTTTCTCTCATTCATTACATGTTATCGTGAGAGATAATAATAGTACCAGCCTGGGTAATAGTAATAGCGGGACGTCATGATGTTTACCTTATATCCCTCGTGCACACAGTGCAACTGTCTTTGCAACTATCCATTTGCTTCGTTTGCAACAATTAAACGACGTGTACCTTGAGCACACATGCGCTACGTTACACGGTTATGGCAAGGCTTGTCGTTACGTTGTTACGAATATTAATCATTGTTATTCTCACTTACTTTGTAAAGCCGTACGTCAGTTCCCCTGTCACGTGTAATAACGAAATATTGGCTGACGTGTGTAATTTACCGTTCAACCGATGTATCGTCGGGCCGGGGATAGTCATTAGGAAAGAGAGTTCGCGGCGAATCGAGATATGGGGGCCGAAACGTGATCGTGTATCGACGTGAAGTTGCAAATTTCTGCCCGCGTATTCAGCTGTCGTGGATTCTGCCGCGTTCTTTTTCCGCCGGAGTAGCCCCCTTTCCCTCTCTCTCTTTCTCGGGTTTGAAGTTTCGCAATTTTGCACATGGATGCACGGAACGCACAGAACGAGTGATTATGAATTTAAATGAAATCGGAGGAACACGAGACGCGGGGTGTTCTCGGGAAGACGTATTGAAATTTGTAACGAACGATCTTTGCAAATTGCTGCTTTCGGTTAGGCACGCTAGAATATGGACGCGAGCGAAGAACTGTTCATCTGTCGCTGATGTGCTTTGTTTCTAATCACGATCTAATCCATCTAAACCCCCGTAAAATTGCCTCCGCCGACGAATGCATCGAATTTTATGGGGAATATAAAAAGTCTGGTGGGAGAAGTTTCGAAAAATGCCCCGCGTGAGGATGAGTCTCGATATCCTCGTTGTAAATTCGACCTTATCGCCCAGCGAGGTTCACGAAATAGAGAGAGGAGAGAGTGTGTGTTTGTGTGAGTGAATGAGTGAGAGAAGAGGGAGGGAGAATCTTTCTGGAGAAAACGGGCAAAAGTTTCGCCGGAGACGGCATAAACACGTCGTTACGGATTACAAGGAGGAACCGATTTCACGAGTATCCTGCCTAATCGTGGGCTGTTCCACGTGATTCATGAATAAAATATATGGGCGCCGGCCACTCGACTACAAGTACCCGGGCTAAGTGCCCTTCTAGGAGCAGACTATTAACTGATACATCATAAACTGTCGTTTATGGCGTTATGCACGAGGCAGCACGGCGAGACAATGGCGCGTTACTTAGCACGTGTAATGAATTCCTTTAATGAATCCTTCCTTGCGACATTTACAATGACAAACGTTACAATTTTATCAAGATACTGAATAATCTTTATTGCGCTGGTCTATATAATGATAGGAACAGGCGAAAATTTCATTTATCATTTTTTAATAAAATTGAAAAGTTCCTTCTTTCTCATTATCGATGATAAAAACAATCGTAGAACTTAAGTATGAATCCCTAGAAAGTTAGACAAGTTAATTTGTCTAAAAGTTCTTTTCTCCGTTATCAATGATAAAAAGTATCGTAGAGCTAAATACGAATTCCCGAAAAGTTAATTTGTCTGAAAATGGAAAAGATGGAATAAGAAATTTCATTAAAATTAAGAAGTTCGTCTCGTTATCAGTGATAAAACGAACGACAGAGTTAAAGACGAATTCGTAGAACGTTAAGAATGTCAGTTTGTCTAAATCAAACGGCAGTGGCAAATTCTACGATCATTTGTCACAATTATCCCCAGCGAAAGAAAATTTCTCGTTGAACGGAGAAGTAGTTTAAACGTATCCTCGACAGTGACAGACGGAATTATTCTGCGGATAACATATTATCGCGGTGACAACTGCATTAAGAAGCTATCGATTGCCGCGAGTTAACGTTACAATGCAACTCTGTTGTCTGGCTTGCACAATGATGTTCACGGTCGTTTTATACATATACAAGAGGAGATTGCAGATCATGATGCATAAGTGTCCGGCTCACGATGCTGCGAGGAAAACGTTGTTACCATAATGACTGTAATATTATGACACCGCGCTATGGCTGGATCGTGTTTATCAGCGATCTGCAGTTTCACTCGCTAAACGAGCGCACACAACCGCGCAAACGATCTTGTGCGTGATACACGTTGCATTGCGATTAAATCGCGCACAGTGTAAACCATTTAGGGCACTTTTTCTCCCGGCGATTAAAGCAATCATCAGGTTCGTCGTGACGATAGAAATTTTTTCTGTCCGTCGAACGAGTCTAATTATCCGGATCTTTTTCCTCCATATTTTTTCTCTCTTCTGTGCTCTTTCCCCCCTTTTTCCTTTTTTCAACTCTCCCCCGTTTTTCTTGGTTCTTTTCTTCTCCTCCCTTTTTCCTCCGTTTTATCTGGTGGTGGAACGTTAAATTTGCTTGTCGGGCGAATCTAATCTAGTGTTTGCGGCAACGCGTGTTTGCATTGATAAACTTCCGTGATAATGTTTGTCATTATCGTTATCGATGGAGAGGGCCGAGAGCGAGGCTGGAACTTTAATGCACCTCGTCCGTTTACCAACTGGATTATCCTGTTCAGCCCGGCTAGGACGAGAGAGCGTTGCAATTACACTCTACTTAGGTGTTTCGTTTACAGTTTTTGTATCGGCACTGCAACCGTTTAACTCAGTACTTACGCCGCGTTTTGTTCTGCTCTCACGCTGAAATTATATCCGATGGCAAATAGCTGGACAATTTAAGTGCTAATTGTAATATTTGTCAAAGATTCTACTTTTATACTCTTGTACAGTTTTATATTGTATTACAAGTTATTTAACCCTTTGAATATTTCACGCGTGCTCGAGCTAAACGCTTATCGACGACGATTTATTTGTAACGAGTGTTGTGAGGATATTCGATTTATCTGTGTACTACCTGCTTTATGAGATATTAATAACTTCCATTATGTGTACAATTAAAAACCACTATTTTGGTTTATTATTCTGCGAAGTTGTAAGGGACAGGTAAATCGTTCTTGTTTGTTTCACATACGTATATTCGTTATGCGCTTGTTTCAAACGTTCCTGACATTTTATCGGGTGCATATGTGGACCCGTAATGTATATATTGATGAAATTTATTAGATATTCAGTATATATACATATTTCCTTGAAAGTTACAAAAACTATATTTAACATCTGTATTCTTTTCGGCGACATGAATGTCACCGTTCATTTTTCTTTTTAATGAAACTGCGGCACGTTTTATTAGAACCAATCACGACAAATCTAAGAAGGACACATATGTTACAAAACTGACACAAATAACGTTAAAAAAATCAGCAGAAGTTGTGCAATGTGACAGTATCTTTCAGCGTTCTGATACGCACGCCTTGATATCCTATCTAAAAGTTGCACAACTTCTATCGATTTTTTATACGTCAATGATGTTAGTTTTGTAACTGTAATTTCATATAGAAACCGAAAGGTAGCACTCGTATCAGTGAACAAACACAGATAAAGAAACTTTATGCATACTTAAATACACTTCAACTTCCATCTGAAACAATTTCCAGTACGCTTAAAAGAAAAGTCCTGAACAACCTGACAACTCGTACATCTACGTCTCTAGTATTGAAAGTGCTCTAAAGTTGCAAAAAGCATCGCCATATTTCCACCATGGTACAATCCAAAAAGTTTGTCCCGAACAACCTGATAACTCATATACGTCTCTAGTATTGAAAGTGCTCGAAAGGTGCAAAAAGCATCGCCATATTTCCACCGTCATAAAATCGAAAAACGCTTGCCCACAATTGGAAGATTCCCGTAGGGCAAGCAGCATCCACGGAAGCCTATCGAGAAGGTTGGAAGTATCCAGGGGGTCTCAGGTACCCCGGGCGAAGTCGCATTCCATCCGTGTGCGCGTCTCAATTTTCGCGTGCAGAACTCTCCCTTGGCGCGCAAGGCCGTGGGTTGAAACGGCAGAAAAGGAAGAGCAGTCGCCCCGTGGCACGTGGCGACCATGTATTTCAATAATAGCAGGAATTAAAGTCCAGCAGGGCTGGAGTTAGGGTGGGAGGGAGGAGGGTTCGTTCGGTCGGCCACCCGTTCCGTTTTCTTTTCCCTTCCTTCCCAGATCCACTGCCCTTTTTTCCGTCTTCGTCGCCTCCTCGCCGCACCGCTTCTTCCTTGCACGTTGCTCCTTTTTTTTTTCCTTCTCTCTCTTTCTCTTCTTCTTCTTCTTCCCTTCCGGGACACAATCGGATTCTAACGCGTGCCCGCGTGCAGCAGGTCCATCGCGACACCTTTCGCCTCGCTTTCTTGCGGACATCACGCGCGTTCTCCTTCCCTTCACCCCTTTTCTTCCCGGCGGCGCTCCTTTCAGCCATCTCGACGGTCCAGGTAGCGCTCGCCTAGCATCCTGATTATGCCACGGACGATCCTGAACACGATGGTTAAACTGCCACCTACCCCGTGGTCGTTTCGTTGCATCGCTTTACCCAGGTAGCTGTGAGATTTTTATTACGACAGGCTGACCCATTGATCTGTTTCTACGGTCCTCTTCCTTTTTCTTTCGTTCCTCTCGTCACGGTCCTTTTTTCTCTATCTTTCTCTTTCTCTCTCTCGTAAGATCTTCCTACGGTTGTGTCGCAGTAGCAGCCCGTGGTCGGTGTCACGAGACATCATATGGAGGAATCGTGTTCCTCTGTTGGTTGCCCCTCGACGACTTTATTCCTGGCCGACCTCGTTCAACTGCCGTCCTCAGCTCGACCCGAACCCCACACGCACACCAAGTTTATCGCAACAGGTTGCATCGACCGTTTATTGACCCTGGCAATTCGAACTCTAATCGGCTCGAGAGCAATAACGCGGAACTTGGCCCGCGCTACGCTTTGTCCGGGTGTTTCCCCGCCACGGAGGGATTCCCTTTGAAACCGAGGTGTGTATCACGGGCAAAGGGTTTAATTGATACGAAATTGGATTAATCTTCCGTGATATTCAAGATGAGCGTGTAACTTGCTCGGACATTTTATTCAAATAAAATGTCAATTTTACGATAATTTTTCGAGCGATTTCTCAATTAAAATTGTTCACTTTTTCTGTTCTCCGTTAATTCTAGAAGTGTATATCGATCGTCGATTACTTCGTACCGGGTTCCCCATGAAACCCCTGCTAAACAGTCGAAACACGGAATAAAGCACTCAAATAAATCGCTTTTACCCGCCGCCGGACGGAAACGGGGAAGAAAAATGGTTATTCGTGGCAATCAAGGTCGATCAATTGCCGGAAGATTTATACGTCGGGCATCATATTCTTATCACATTTCTGTAATGACTCTGAATCCGTGTCGTGAGCCGCGAGAAACGAGGGCGTGCTCATGTGTTTCTATATAAGCACACACACACACACACACACCTGTCGGTGGTGTGTACGTGTATACGTTGAAGAGGCGGGAGTTCCCTTGGCGGAAGAAAAATTGAACGGGCGCCTCGGAGCCTGTTCCTGGAATTGAATCAAACAAGTGTTACCACCCTCTTCGAGTATAATATATCTTCTAACATTCTGCAGAGGGACCGAGACGGATAGTTGCTGGCCTGTTCCAGGATATACCTGATCCCACTTACAGATCTACGTCCGTTTCGGGATCTTCTTTTTGCGTCCCGCGTTGCACGTCCTCCGGGGCCAAAATTGATGTTTGTACTGCTCAAAATCGCCGAGATACACAGTACCATTTTCTCCCCCCTCTCTCTCTCTCTTGTGTCGCCTAACAGTGGATGTTAAAAATGATTGGGTGAAAAAAGCACGATGTTGCTCGAGCCAGTCTGAATAATGATGTACGCTAGCTGGATGCCCCGAGTTACTTTGTCGGTTGACACGGCTCAGCTGTCTGTTTATTAACTTTTTCAACGTTCAATTTTCCCCTCTTTTTTCTTCTTCTTCTTACGAATTCGACTCGATCGTTGATCATTTCGGCGAGTTAATCAATTTTGCGCCGGTGAAATCGGGGTTAAACGTGTGCTCGAAGAGACAAGCTTCTGATAAATTCGTCGGTCGCGATATTAAAAGCACTGAAATTCGACGTTGACTATTAATCAAACTCTACGCTGTGAAGAAACGACGTGCAAAGTTGCAAATACAGATTCTCCTATCCAGAGACGGCAAACTATGCCGCGCAGACGGTACTCAATCATATCTACAAAGGGACACGACGAGTCATATCTATCCTTGAACGGTCAATTGCGTTCAAACGGAGTATCGCTAAGGGAGCTGCGTTTTCTATTGTACACGATCACCTACAGGCTTAGGGAGGACGAAAAAGCGGCGCAGTAAGCGTGTCGCGGCCGGTCCCGTTGACAAGCATTATCCTTTCACGCGATCACCTTTGACTGACAAACCAATTATTCGGCACTCAGCGCTAACGAGCCAACTATTTTATCAATCAGCGCCGCTGGGTCTCCTCGTGGGCAGAAGGAACGACGATGTCTTCTGTGGTGGCGGGGACCTGCAGAGAAGGAGGCGAATGAGAAGGTGGAGGAGGAGGAAGAAGAGTCAAGGAGAAAGAGAAGCACGTGGAGTGAAAGTGAGACGAAGACGAAGAGACGAAGAAGCGCGGGTGTTCCTCGGAGGAGAGAGAGCTATAATAGCACGAAATATAATCCCCGGGTGAATCTAACGAGTCCTGGGAGAGCGAGCTGGAGCAAAACGAGAGAAGGAGAGAGGACGAGGGAGGTTGGTTGCGATCGGAGAAAGAGGAGAAACGTTTTTCAGGTGTGAGATGAGCGGAGGATACGGCGGTGTGCCAGAGCAACCAGGAGAAAGAAAGATGGTCGACGGAGTGAAAGATTGAAAGTCAGAGGAGGAAGAGGGGAAAGCGGTTCGGCGCCTCTCCGATCATTCTTCAGTCTAGCGCAACGACTCATCGGCTTTTTTGCCGCTGCGGCTCCGTGGAGACGTTCAAATTGCTCTAATGGCGGACCAAAGAGGAAAACTATGCCCGACAGGTACTTATCTTTTTCCCGAGTTCGTGTCTTTCGGTGCTACCTCTCTCCCACCGTCTTGCTCTCCCGTCACTCTTTACTTCCACGATCCTCGTGTTGGCGCTACTCGCTGGGACGGCGCCTTATCGATGGAATTATGAAGCTCCGTGGATTCCGCGATCCTTAAAGATACGCTTTCCTCGGGGGTGGGGAACTGCGTTCGCTGTTTCTTGGTCCCGCTCGTTTATTATCGTACTCGAAGGCAGAGATAATGGCTGAATGAAATTATGCTTTTTCGTATTTTGGATGATTGATCGAGAATGACGGTTTGGCGCAAGCTGGCCGCTCCGAAGATTAATTTGTATGGAAGAATTACATTAATCTACGAGGTTTTCGAGGTCCGAATGTGAGACGGACGTGAGGTGGTACCATGATGGTGCAGAATGAAATTTATGAACGCTTCCTCGTGAATGCGTTCAGATACAATGAGTCAGCAGGCGAGTATAGTGTTCACCGATCTTTGATTTTTTATTCATGGAATCGATGCGCGGTGGCTGCACCACGTGAAAGCATTTCAATTATAGTATTTATACACAACGGGGGATGTATCGTACGATACTGTCACGAAGAAGGTGCAAAGATGAAATTCGATTAATGTCGCTACTTTTATTCTCACCGCGCGGGATACCGTAGCTTCGAACGTCGATCGTAACGATTGCCGGTTTAGACGCGGAGCGGGAATCGAAGCGGCGCGTGTAACTGAAAATTGAGATAACAAAAGAACGGAGGGAGCCACAGAGAGATAGAGAGAGCGAGTTCACTCGGTGTAATTACGTTGTAGGCGGTCGCAAGTTGCGCGCTTATTATATTTGCCATAATTGCCGAGGCCCCGATTCAATTTGATCGCAGTCGTAATCTCGCTAGACGGACTAATTGCTGGCGGCGCGTATCTGAATTCGTGTATCTATGGCAAACGCGCGAAATTGCCCCGCGGGGTGAACGGGACCGTGTTGCTCGCGCGCGCCTCTTTAAAATGATCCCGTCTGTAAGAAGAGAGGTTGAGAGTTACTGCCCGAACTATAATCCCATAGTCGGCGTCGTCATTATGTCTACATCGTGGGTATACGAGCCAGCCTCCATTATCTCGTTTACGTCACGAAGACATTGCTCGCGTTCGTGGCCGGCGCAATTCAGAAAATCACTAAGAAATAATAAGTCAGCGGATCCTTGCCTGTACCGGGGCCCTCTCTTCCCTATCCGGCCCGATAGTAATTACCCCGGGACGTGTACGCTGATACATCGTTCCCTCGGATCACGAGACTTCCACCCTTGCTCCAGAGCTGGGGATTTTTTATTCCGGGAAACTGGAAGCGAGCGTTCTCCGGCGCAGGCGTTAAGTGGAAAATGACTTTGCGTGTGCTGGGAATCGACGAGGCAGGGGGGAAATGGTCATAGGACGGAGGAATTTGGTGTTAGAATAGCACGGTGGAAGGAGTGAAGTTCGAATTTTGGAAAGGTGAATGTTTGGAGTGATGTATAAGATGAATTTTTGGAGCACTTGAGAAAGTGCAAGTTTAATAATAGGAGGGGTGCAGCTTGAAAAATGGAAAATTTACCGCACAGATGACGGTAGAAGAGAATAAAATGTGACCTCGTTAGGACGTACATGATGAGTTTTCAGAAACTGGAGTCTTGAGATAGTGCAAGTTTAGTATTATAGAAGGGGTGTGGCTTGTGAATTTAGATCGTTGAGGTTCTTGGGGAAAGTTTGAAAGAACGAAAGCTTGTGATAATATGGAGCCGTAATTACCTTTTGAATCGCCCTGTTTGTAAGTCTGGTTATACAATATGAGAGAAGGAAACGAATCAATCACGTTTCAAATAATCGTCTTAAATGAAGCTAATGCAATGGGCCGTTAGATTCCTTTTTACGTTTAATAATACTCTGTCCGGTCTGATAGCCTAATTGTAATGCCTTCGTTCAGGGGTGCACGAGGGAATAAACGTTTGAAGCGGTAATAATTGAGGTGTTAGGATAGGTGTAATGTCAATAGCAGTCGTTCTTACTGCGGTTTCAGAGAAATCGACGCCATTTGCGGCTTTGCTGACCAAAGGCTAGGTGTTTTAGAGGGTAGTAGAACTCACGGTTGTTTCATTTGAGGTTTCGTCTGAAATTGCGACTCGTGTTTCCAAGCCTTTCCTTCGTGTTTTGTTTAATCTCCGTGCTGCCACGTGGAACTACTATGCCTTCCAGTAACAAGCTATCGCAGTTAATTGCAATTAATTATGTTACTACCACGTGACGAATTAACATTATCTAACATAAGAAATTTGGTATTCACCTTCTGGATACTACGTTACACTACCAATAGTGACATTTTCGTATGTGTTGTATAATTGCAAATAATTGAAACAATTATTTAACAAGCAGTCTGTTTCACAATTGAAAATAATCGAAAAATAGTCGAAACAATCATTCAAGCATTCCGTTTTTTATCTCAGAAGTTTCAAAACTCCCGTTGCACGTTCGTTACTTCTTCAGAAGCTCGTGTCCTTGAACGAAGCTTGCGCCTCAGGTTCTCCGAAAATACGACGGAGGAAAAGTTTCGTTGAACGGAGAATTGTCGTCGACGAGCATCACGTACAGCGGCGGTTAGATCGTCGTTTCCGGTTTTTTACGAGCCGTACCGTCGGCCATCGGAGGAAGAAAAAGAATCTGTGGCATAGGTGGTATAAGTGGGTCACTGTCGCTTTCAATTAGGCGCAAAACGGCGCGGGAAGAGGAGGCTTCTTCCGCACATTTGCCAGCGACATCTCAGACGGGCAAAAAGCAAACGACCCTTCGCAAAATCTTGTCTCTTCCTTCCGTCTTTCTCTCTTCCCGTCTCCATTAAAAGACCTTTGCCTTCCTTCCTCAATGGGTCCGTAAGTTTGAGAAAGGTCGGTCAAACTTGTGGCTTCGACTTCCCTTTCTGCTCAACGATAGTTCAGCTTGCTGAACTTTCATACGTATTCAGTGATCGACAAGTGTCTTCCGTTTTATTTAATCGTCGTCTGTCGGAGACCTGTGAAGAACGAATTTTTAAAAATCGAACGTTCCTTTAGTTATACATGTCACCTAATTCAAATTTATTGCAATTGAACGAAGAAGAACGTGGAAATCTGAAGGATTCTTTAAATTTGAAAAGAAATGCACTGTAGCTTTAATGTCCGAATTTACGGTCAATTGGGTTTCAATATTAAATAATCGTCACTTGGTGAATAATTAACGAAGACAGAGAACAGATCAACGAGCCTCCGTAAATTTGTTCACCACGGTGGAATAGAGGATACGTCAAATATTGAAATAAAATAGTAGTTTATTTCTACGTTAGTTTGAAAAAATTTCAAGGGTCCGATTTGCAACCTTTCCTGTAGCAAAAAGACTTCCGAGTGCAAAGGGTTAATATTAAGTATTTATCCAGTGTAGTTTGAAAAGAGAGTTTGATCTAATTGCGAGTTCAGTAGGAAGTACAACGATGCCGAAGGAAACTTGTCTTCGTATTGTGATCGATGATGGCGAGACGTTCTGTTGATTCTCAAGAATCGCCGCCGACCGGATATGATTTAATGGTTCGAGAATGATTTCCTCCAAGTTGACCTCAATCTTGACACCTTCTCCTTGTAGCGTTTTATGAAAAGAAAATTCCATCTCACATTCTCAATATGTCAAGATGTCTCTTTATGTTTGAGGAATATGCCAAGTTCTCTAATATATCGAATTTCTCGAAATACGATGGAAGCTCCTCGATTTTCGGCGATTAATTCTCCATTGCTCGTTCAATTCAAACTTTACGATATTACGCTATTAATAATAAGAATAAAATTATTCACTTAATTATTTAATTGTTATTTTCAATCAAATTGTTGAGAATAATTAAGTAGCTGTGTGTATTTTTGATTAGAAAATGGAAATAATTATATTCATTATTCGTAATCATTATACGTAAATATTGCATAATCGGTTTTGTGCAATTCGTATCTCGTTCCTTTCAGAAGGAACGGATCGACGAACGAATCAAGAGCGGGATGAGATTGACGAAGCGCCACGAATATAATTCCACGTCAGCCTCTGGTGGAAACCGATCTAGGTTTACGAGCTTCGACCATGCTTCGACCTGCAGTCAATTCTTTATCGTTGCTTGTCCCCGCGCGTGTCACAGATTCTAGGGAACCTCTGCACTCGGGTATCGTAATTCCCCTTCATTGTGATCTAATCTTCGACTTCTACCTGTTTCTTTTCCTCCTGGACGTTATGATTCTCGCCGACACCTAATCGTTTCCTTTTCATACTTCAATTCTTATACAGTTACTCTCTTTATTATTAATATTACAATTTTTACAATGCAGTTCTTGTATTATTCTTGTATGTTCACCTTGTTTCTCCTTTCCCCATGGAAAGATCTGTTAGAAAAATCCTGTCGTATCAAAATTCTATCAGTGCCTACTATGTCGTCATTCACTTTATATTTTACATTCCTTATATTGTTATTCTCTTACTCTTCTAAAATCAACCACGACATTTTTATCACAAAACAAATTCTATCACTAGTAATTACCGTTTCCCGTGAAAAGATCTGTTAGAAAAATCCAATCGTATCAGAATTCTGTTAGTGAACACAATAATTGGCACAAATTACGATCTTCCTGCTTCGTTTCAATAACAACCATAGTCTGAACGAAACGGCTCGAAACGAGGGATTTAAAAAAAGGAAGAGATCGAGACAGGAATCCTCGTCGTCGTTCCTCGCTGAACTAAGCAATTATAAGAATGCCGTTCATTTCCTGGCCGCCGTTGAGCGTCAACGAACAGGTTCGAATCGCGGGTGAAACCGCGAGAGAACGACAATTCGAAGCGGTCGGTTTGTCAAATGGCCGCAACAAGGTTGCTCGTCGAAAATAACCATCCGCCGTTTCCCGCGTAACGATTTAACAGCACCCCAATTACTATCCCCGGACCGGGGTGAGCGTTCCACAAACAGGGCAAAGTCAATGACGAGCAAAAAGACTGCGGTAGCCAGAGGGCCGCGATCATAGTCTACGCCACTGGTATATACTGCTGCCGGAGAGATACACTTTTTGTGGGTTTCTAGGCCACTAAGGAGCGAATGAATGAACACGGCTCTTCGTAATCCATTCATGCTTCAAGAGGGTACACCCTCCTCCTTCTCCTTCTTGAAGGAGATCCCAGAGAGGAGCGAGAACGAGAGAGAGAGAGAGCAAGAGAGAGTCAGAGACCCTTCATCTCCTCGGGATCCTTCCTTGTAACTCGCACTGTTATATTTTGTTTGTCTGCTTCCGAAGAACCCTCCGGACCTCCTTCCTCCTCCTCCTCCTCTTTCTGCCTTCACCTCCGCCTCATCCTCCAACAACCGCCACCACCACCTTCTTCTTCTCCTCTTCTTCTTTCCCTTTTCTCTCCCTCGTGTTAGACCTCACTTAGACCCCAGGATCTGGGTCAGATTACATGTATACAACTTGTTGAGGCATCAAGCGTTGCCGAGGGTACGAGGACGTCGTAGGATGAGCAATTCGCAAATCGAATTACGCCCCATCACCGCCCTTTAGACGACGACGTCTTTCTTCGATCGTTCCTTCCGTCGCAATTAGACGCCATTTCCGTGAACCCTTCGTTGTTTCTCGCGGGGTGACTCCGCGCTGAGAAATCGAAGTCAGCGGGTGGATCGAAGAATTTCAACTGTTCGTTCGGAGTTTCTGTTCTTGGTCTGCGTCGTAAGGGAGGATGGTTTCTTGGGTGGAGGGAATAGTTCGACGATCGAGATGTCTTTACTTTGGTTCTCGATGAGAGAGGGTTGTTCCTGGTTATTTCTGGTGTTCGATTATGATGATTCTGTGTAATTAATCGATGGATTGTCGGTTTTTTTTAGTTCCGATGGTACGTGTGTTGCTCCATTTTCACAATGATCGATCGTAGGTCTTGAAAAATGAGGCTTGAAAATGGACCAATATTTAGAGGAAAGTTACCGAAAGATTTGAGTGATTTATTTTTACAGATATCGTTGGACAATGTTGTTGCACCAAAGAAAATGTGTCTTTTTTAACGGTCTAACGATTGCTCCCTTTTCACAACGATCGATCGTAGATCTTGAGGGACGAAGTTTCAAAATTTCGGAACACTTGGAAGAAAATTCGCAAAATATTCGAATGATTTATTTCTCCGTGTATCATTGGACAATTTTATTACACCAAAGGAAACGACGACACGTCCTTTCTTTAATTCTGACGATAAATACGGTCTTCTCTGTTCATACTAAACTTCGCTAAAATCAACTGAAATTCGAATAAAGTAGGTATTCAATTCACAATGATCGATCGTACATCCTTAAAAACGAGGTATAAAAATTGAAGAGCCTTCACAAAGAGAAATTATCGAAAGATTCTTATGATTCATTATTCCATATATCATCGAAGAATTTTATCATACCAAAAGTAAAGGATGACACATAAACCTCGTGAGACAAAGGTGTTCAAAAAATTGATACTATTATTCCGTCGGCGAGTGTTCGTCTTGGAAACTTTATCATGTTATTTTCGTACATAAATTTCCCCGTGGCCTGACTCGTTTATCAAATCAATTAATTTGGAATATTCCCCGAGAGGCCCGCGCTTCGACTGCTCCTCGTCGTTATCTTGTAATAAAACATCTAGCATTGCGGTGAAATATTCCCCGGGCGGCGGTGATTAATTTAGTGCGAATAAAAAAAATGATAAAGGTGTATTTTAGCCACCGCCGCGACGTGGTTTATCAGTGCGTTGATCGGGCCAGGTTACCAGCCGAGTTCTGGTGCAACCTGGAGAACGGCATTCCATCGATTTCGTTGCAGCTGCTCGATCGTGAGTGTCCTCTAAGCGGGCGAATAACGATAGATCGATTTGTGAAAAATCTCCCTCCAGTGATATATCGCCGTTCAATTTGTCTCGCAAAATCATTTTGCGCAATTCACGTCGCTCTTTCCAACGATATCGCTCGCGAATGCTGTACGAGCACTCGTTAGCAGTAGTAATTAAGCGCTAAACACAGGCATTTAAATTTCTTTCATTCGATCCGACAAGTGATGGAAATACTTTCCTTTAAAATCTTTGGAATTGTCGTTTTTCCGAACTGAATATAATGTAAATTAATGCAATCTTCGTTTAAAAAAAAAAGTAACGATGGAAGATCTGTTTTCTTTGCAAAATTTTCGTAAATCTCGTTAAAAGTAAACGAGAGGAGTTGAAATGATAGAAACAGTTCGCAACGGGAAAATTTTATGCGAAACGAAAGTACGATTCCAGTGACCTACTTAAGAAACAATAGTGTTTACTTGCAAACTGGCGACACGGTTCTTGTAAAATATAAAACTGTAAGAGAATTCTCGAGAGCGGTTTGAATTCAAGATTAAATTACACAGCTGATCTAACTAACCCTGTGCCTTGCGGACAATATTCGTGACGGTGTTTCTTAGAAACGATGACTGTTGCTTCATAAGTAGCGAGAAGTCGACGACGCTTGTGCGACAACCTGCTTTTAATATCGAGGCTCAAGCCGTCGTTCGATTGCCCTCGAATTTGAAGAATCCTTTAAAATGGAAATTACGATTAATCGCAGGTGAAAGAATCGGTGAAGGACGTTGGAAGATAGTGGTAACGATGTGAAGCGTGGTTGAAAGACGGAAACGTACGTGGCGCGGTTCCCAGACGAGTCTAATTAATTCGGCAAACCGGGCAATTAGCGAAATTATTAATAAAAATCGTAATGAAGCTAAATCAGCGGTGATAGAAGCCTTCCTGTGCGGTCGTCGGTGGGCCATTGTGCGGCCGTGATGCACCGTTTAATAATCGGCAACGTCTTTCGAATTGTATGTCAATTGGCGACAATAATAAAATTCGACGATGGCGTCGAGACGTCGTTGCCACGCCGTGCGCGTCCTCCTCTGCGCGAAAGTCGATTAGTTGGGCTTAATTAAAGACGTCACGCGATTGTCGGTTCGCCATCTCGTCGGTAATCGCCGATCTTGATGGTCAGAAAAACTTTTGGTCATTTATGAATTCGAATTCAATGAAATGGGTAATTAAGAACGATACCGTGAAACAAGTGTTCAATTGTGTTGACAGGAATTGCAGAAGTGTTTCCTCGTACGCAAAGTGTAATATAAAGTAATAATTTCAGGAATGATCGATGAATGCGATTTAAGTAAATTAATGCGAATTCTCAAATTTCTGTCGTAACTATATTATGTACATTTTAATTAGACTTCGACAGATTACAGGATCGTTTGGGATATCTTGGTTTAACCCTTTCGTGACTGAATAATTCTTTCAAAAATTGTTTATTCATCTGTCGATGATAGTGTCTATAATGGATACGAAATCGAGATCGATATTTGTTCGAGTGTTCAAGTGGGACATATGTGACAGAAACGGGTTAAAACAACCCAGGAATCTTATTACTATCTGTTGCATAAAACACCTTATCGAATCTTCTACGTTAAATTATTCGACAGACTCGATATTAATTTGCGTCTATTATTAGTCGACGTACACGATCCTCGTCAATCAGGCGTAAACTTTGCATTCGAAGCTCCATCGGGAGGTCAGACTTTCTGCTGGTAGCAGCGCCGGATAAGACCAGCAGTGCAGTTCGTTGAGACGAAAGCGAATTTTTTTCCACGCAGCGATAAGGTTCGTGAAAAATGACAAGATTGGGGATGCTCTCGGCGCGGCGGGGAGGGGAAAAAGGCAGGAAAAGTCCTGTCGGTGAATCCGTCATGGGGACGACGATAATTCCACGCGACGACGTCGGGACGAGAGTAATTGGCGGAAGGAAGGACCGGATGCAGAACAGAGGGACGAACGGATGGAACGGTGAAGAAGGACGCGGAATGCAAAATGGCAGGAGTATTGACTGCGAGGAACGAACGAGACTACGCACAACTAAGATTATATTCTCATTAACTCGATCTCGGCAGGGAAATCATCGGGACGAATGGAAATTGCTCACGGGATTGAATATTCGACGGTCTTCTTTCGGCTCGGGCTGAACAACCAGAAGGATCTTGGATATTCGCTTGGATGTCGATCCTCTCAATTTCCTCGAATAAGACGGATGAGACTGTTTTTTCTGGGCGACGACTGGTTATGAAAGCCGGGAATCATTTTTATTCGGGAATAATACTTTGCAGTATATTTATGAAAATGCCACCGAGCGCACTGTTGTCGGGAGAATTTTGTTATTGCGAGATAACGTCGATCAAACGAATCGTGAAAGGATCTTTTTAGTTTTGTTATTTAATTTCGCAGAGAGATGGCCAATTTTAAATTAACAGCTCTCTCGGATGGATACGAAGGTTGATATATTTAAAAAAAGGGATTAAAGTAAATATATATTTGTACTTTACTTTGAAAATAAATTAGGTAATTTGAAGGATTTATTTTTGTCAGAGATATAAAGTAGAGGAAATGTGGAATTGTTTAAAATTGAAAGTTCTAGCTGGTAGTAGGATTTGTTAGGAGCTTAGGGTTTCGCTGTTTTAAAGCGTCGAATGTAGTTTCACAGAGGAGTTCGTAACTCGGAGAAACGCCTTCTTACCGGGAAGTCATCGAGTTCGTTTTCCACTTCGGTGCCACGGTTCTCGAGATTGATGGAACGGGGCTCGGTGACAGGAAAATTGAAATCCTCCGCCTTCCTTTCGACCTTAAAAGAATATATATAAAAACGGTGTCTGAGTTGCAGAAATTCTTTCGAGCGGTCGGATCTGGTTGAAATAAATTACCCTGAAAAGAAACACTCGGAAACGAAGAAATTGTTAAGGATGTGGTTCGCAGAAGCCGCGTAAATTGCGAACAGTTAAAAACTAGTGAAACGGATAGATAGTGCATCTTCGCGAATAGTATACTTTGCCAGTTAGATTACTCACCGAACGTAGATAATAGTAAATGTAAATCCAAGAATGAAGAGCATTTTCGTAGGAAAATAAAGTATGAAATTTAAGAAAAGATAAACCGTCTGAAAAGAACTTTTGTGTTCCAAAAAAAAATGGAAAAGAGTGCGATATTTTCCGAGTGTGATTATGTGACGCGAGCAATTATTCACCGAAATTAAATGATAAATATAAATCCAGGAGCTCGAATTTATAAAAACAGACTATAAAATTCCTGAAAAAGGGGATGAAAAAGCAGTTGAGTTCGCGTGGAAGGACAAATCGTTCGATAACATTTCCACCGCAAAAATCAAAGAACTTGCGTTTTCCAGAAGGAAAAAACGGACGAAAACGCGATATTTTCCTCGTCGCGCGATTTCTACTTTTTCGAATTCCGACGGGTATCTCTGGTTCGAGCTGCGTTTCCGCCGACCGTGTGTCCGTTCGATATATCGCGGCGGCGGGCCATCAAGGTCGCCCATAAAAAAGGGGCAATCGCGCGTCGCGGAGAAAGAAAACGGAGCTCGTAGCTCCGCGCGACAAAGGAGCTCCCTGTGAAATTCACGATTCCCGGTTGCCTGTGCATAATCGAATGATTCTTTGGCCGATGTCGGAACATGTGCGTCGCGTCGCGTGACGTCACGCGCGAGATAAACGCCGGAAAGCGGCCGCGAGATTAGAGAGGAGAGCGGAATTTCTGGTTGAAAAGAGAGATAACGAGAAAGAGATGGAAGGCGCGCGCGAGCGCCAGCGCGAATGCCACTCTGTGTGGAGCCAGCGAGAGATTTCGTGCGAGCTGAAGAAAAATGAAGCGTAGGAGAAGCTAGAGGACATGGAAGGCGAACGGGAGGAACGGTGGAGAAAGAAACGAGCACACACTCTCTCCCTCTCTCTCTCTTTCTCTCTGGACGACGAGAGACAGACCCGGAGGGGAAAGAATCAGAGAGACTTGGTTAGAAGGAGAAGGAGAGAGGGAGAGAGGATGTTGGTAACGACGAAGAAGAGAAGGAGAGAGAGGAAGCGAGAGAAGGCGCCGCGAAATTGGCAGTCTAATAAAAGAAGCCAGGGAGGAATCGACTGCAGCGGATCGATCCGAGACTGCATTTTCATCGTGATAACGATCGCTCATCAAGGATATACCTACCACTTCTTTTATCTCCTCTATTCTGCCCCCTCCATCGGTCCTCTGATCCTTTAAAGCGATGATCATTTTAAGGTATCGCGGCTCCACGCCGTTCCCTTCTTTCCTTTTCTTCTTCTTCTTCTTCTCCTCTTCTTCTTCTTCCACTAGCTCCTCTTGCTCGTCGTTTTTCCCAAAGGGGCTTTCCTTTTTGTCCCGAATACTTTGTATTTTTATTCTCACCCAGGACAGAGTTCGCTGTTTAATGATAGACTCTTTTCATTCGGCGGCCGCGGTGGCCAGTCTGTTAACCGGGGCCGGCCATTGTATCGGAGCGATAATTAAACGTTGCCAAACGGAACGCGCGCGAACGTCCATTTTGTACGCGATCGCGCTAGATCGCCGCGATGATGAACGAGGAAATGGTTTAGCGCGCGGATCGACGTTCGGAATTGCGCAACGAGCGATGGTTCAAAATGGATGCTGGTATCTCGCGGAGGACGAGAGCAAACGGGCAACAGAGGAGGGCGACGAGTTGAACTGGAGTCTGTGAATCTGTTTCTTTCCCGAGGCGAAGATAATGAATGAAAAGGAGCGATTGGAAACACTTGGCCCGCATCGTGTGCTCGAGATAATTTCGTTTATTTCTGACGATGCTGGAAATGTTTCGTGAAATCAACTGGCTTTTCTTAAACTCACTGATATATACAGAGTGAACCTTAGATTATTCTGCTCTAATGTCACATAGTACGGGAATATAAACGTAATACAGAGAGGCCTTTGAAATGATCGTTGTTCTTCTTTTTCCAAGTTTTCGAGGTCATCTGCACTTTTTTATAGGTAAACCTATAATTTTTTTAGGCTCGTCTTTTAGCAGATGTTGAGACGTGTTCGGCAAGCATCAAAGAATATCTGTTTCTTCGTCCAAATCGAAGAAACTAAAAGAATATCGTAGCGATAAGCTAAATTGCAGATGTCGTAGGAAAAACCGAGCAGTCGTTTATTTGCCGTAAGTTCGAAACTTGAAATTAGAGGCGTGACGTATTTTTCACTGTCTATATTTCCTTTTTCCGCCGTACTGTTTCGTCAGACGAAGAAAACATTTTTCACTGTTGAATTCATCGTGCGATGTTAATGCAAGAACTTTTCAATCCAGCAATCGTTAAGATTGCACACGAAGAATGAAACGCTGAACTTAAACGCTGCACGAATAGCGCTCGTTACGTCAGCAGAATTATCTTAAGGACTCATTAACAACTCTAACCCAGAAACAATATCGAACAATTTTTATCGTTACACTCTGCACGGAAATCAACTTGTTAATTACGCTACCAGCCACCGATTGTCGGATCACCGTGCGTTTCAAGTTACAGAAAAAAATTTCCAGAACAAGGTCGACAATTTCACGAATTTCTCGACGAAATTTTTCTCAATCGAATCGTCGTCAACGTCAATTTGAAATTTGTAAAAAAATTACCAACAGATTCGACATCGATATAAACCGACAGGCGATTCCGAATTTTTCAGTACGCGCTCGTTCCTATTGTACGAAGCAATTATATTCCTTCCGCATAATGTCCCACTATTCGCGGCGCAATCTAGATTACGCACTTGCAATGAATCGCATTCCTCGGGACGGTAAATCTCGCAATTACGATCCGGGAAAACGAGTCGCAGAGGTTGCAACGAAGCCACGTATCGGCCAGGTTGCCGAGCAAAAGGTTATTCACATCGGCAAGGGGGAGAGCCGACAGTTGAAAACGGGCCTTTCAACGAATCGGCGGAATTAATCGGTCTGTCGGGGCTAATCGGAAGCTCGTTCGAGCGAGAGACGCCACTTAAGGGATAGAATATGCTCGATATCTTAATTTCGGACGGTGTCGTCGCGTGGTGCGTTTCAGTCAGGTGAAATCTACCACGGGGGAACCGGTTAACGCGACACACGGGGAAACGGATCTTTAATTTCGTATCGAGGTAATGAACGCCGGCCACGGAATTCGCCGTTTCTCGATCGCCTGCGGAAACGTGAGCGCAATCTCGTCGAATTTTATTAGAGCTTCGAACGATTCTAATGGCCCGTAAAGGAGGGGGGGAGAAAAGAGTTCGATACGAGAGACGTGGATCCCGGAGCCGGGAGAACTTGAACCGAGCGCGGCTAGAATCTACGAAGAGAGCGATACTTTATTCGATCGGGAGAATCACGATCGTTCGGGTCGAATTAAAACTGATCGAGAAAGCGTCGTTAGTTTCTAATAACGAGATGGCTAAAGACTGCATTTATTTGATTCTTCTTCTGTTTTTTTTTTTTTTTTTTTTTAGAAAGCAAATATTCCAAATTGATTAGCAATCATTTTCGTATTATATCGGTGTAATTTTTGTGATATAATTTATATCTTTGTTTGATGTTGGAATTTAAATTGAAGCCTTGGCTGTTGGAAAAATGTTTCGGGGAATACGTAGGAAGGAATTTTAAGAAATATTGAAAAATACAGTAATTTGATGAATTTGCTATATTTCTCGTCTGACAAATAGAATTTTGAATTTTTGCAGGAAAAATTTGTGTTGGTTTCGTAGATTGCTTGAAATTAGAGTTTAAACTGAAGCCTTGGCTATTGCAAAAATCGTCGAGGAAAGGTGGAAAAGGATTTTTTGTGTATTTAACGAATTTTAAGAAATATTGAAAAATACAGTAATTTGATGAATTTGTAATACTTTTCGTCTGACAAATAGAATTTTGAATTTTTGCATGAAAAATTCGTGTTGGTTTCTTAGATTGTTTGAAATTAGACTGTAAACTTAAGCCTTGGTTATTGCAAAAGGATTTCTTGTGTATTTAACGAAGTTTAAGAAATATCGTAAAATGCAGTAATTTGACGAATTTGTAATATTAGCAGAGTACTGTTGACACGAGCTTTTTGTCAATGCTTGAAAATGCCCCGAGCTCGTAGTTATTAGAAGACTGGTTATTCAGCACTTAATAAGCATCTTCAATGTGACGGTTTAGCATGATAAATGGAGTATTCTTTCAGTGATCGCGAAGTTGCTGGATTTCTCGGAAGTATTCGTGACCCGTGATACAAGAGAGATTCATTGGATCCAAGAAAGCAAGATGATGGAAGTAAATCGTATTGATAAAAGTGTCAGCGTTTGGATTGCGTTTCATCGGTCGATTTTGTTTTTAAATGGAAGTGTTATCTTAATTAACAGTATCCTCTATTAGTCTTTGATTCTTTCGCTAATCACGCAGCACAACTGTTTTTATTGTACACCATTGACGAACGCTCGACTTCTTCTTACGAAACTCCCTGTACATTTATATAATCCCGAAGAAATCTTTCAAATTGGAAGATAAATCGTGTAATAAAAGTGTCAGATATCTTTAATTGCTCCAACGAAATAGCGCGCGGTTTTTAAAAATAAATTCCGCCTTTTCAGAAATTTTGCTGCTAGAAAGAAAATTAATTTCCGATTAATTTATTCGAAAGGTCTGTTCAAAGTCTTCACGGATCAATCGTGAAATAAAAGTGTCAGGTGTCTTTAATTGCTTCAGCGAAATAGCGCGCGCTTTTCAAAAGTAAATTCTGCCTTCTCAGAAATTTTAGTGCCTGAAAGGAAATTAATTCTTAATTACTTCATTATCGTGTCCATTGTTCACCTTTCTCTTCGCCCTTTATCCTCTTGCTTCGTGAAATCATTGAACAAACAAATACCGTCAATTTACACGAGCAAACTGCATGCTCCGAGCAACGCACGGCGTTGCTCATTTTCCAGAACGGTGGTTCGATTGAACGGACGCGTTCGATAATTCCCGAGGAATCGAAGAAATCGGCGTGGAACGGGAGCGCGCTCGACCGCGGAACACACAACAAGCGGAACCTCTTCCTTTCTTCTCCCGTTTTCAACGCGGCAATCAACATACCAATTTCCTATCTCCACACTGTTCGTGTGTTCGTTCTGTTCCCCCTTCCGCCCTTCTAGTTTGCTACCATCGCCGCGAGAGAGAGAAAAAATGTGAAGAAAAGAGGCGGCTGAATGCGTCGCGGTCTCTCATCAACGAGAAACGCAACAAAGTCCTCGTTGTTTTCCCAGCCTCGCGGTTGTACTTGGCCTCTGTTCGCGCGTTATTCACCCGCGTTTCGTTCGAGCAAACACGATAATCGATTTCAAGGATGAGGCAAAAAAAGGGGGAGGATAAGACGGGGAGGCTGACAGAGGAAGAATGTAGGATCCAGGGGAAGAAAGGAGAGATCCTTGGCAAGAAAGGGAATGATTATTTTTGGTGCAGATTTGAAGATGAAAAAGAGGAAATTCGGGTGTTCGACATTGGGGATGCGAAATTTTGGAGGAAGTGTGATACAGTGGGTTGAAGTGTTTCGTTATTCGGGGAAAGTCAGGTTGTATGAAACGTAGTTTCGGTATTAAGAGGTGATTTTGCAGGTGATATTCAGGTACTTGTAGAAGGCAAACAGCTTTGATTTTCTGGAATGTCTTATTGCTATGTTCATCTTCATTTTGGGAGAGAATCTATTGATATTTATTTTGCAGTTAAAGTTGAATAACTGATAATTCTTTCGTTACTAATTAATAAATTTACGAAATTGTCAATTCCGTTTTAGATAGAATTTTTGCAAGCATTGCTCGTCATTTTATCTCAGTTTTGCGAGAAAATTTGAGTTAACGAGTCTAGTAAAGTTTGAACACTACTGTAGTTTGTATTATTTTACTTCTTAAATAGTAAAACTTAATTTGCAAGATTGTTCAAGTGTATAAAATATTACAGAAAAACGTAATTACATTTCGTAACCAGAGAACCTACGTTGTGTAAGCATAATTGTTTTCATTTAATCGAAGAATAATCGTTACGCGCTCGAAATTATAGAAAATTTCGTAACGGTGGGACAATTTCTTAATCGACAAACTGTTTGATGGCTATTTAATTGTGGGGAAGAATAATGAGCATTTTCGTACACATTGTACGCCGCGCTTCTTCAGTAGTCGAATTATGGAAGCACGAAGATCGTCGAGAACCAGAATCCGCTTAATCATTGTATTCGCGTAATTACGATGTCATAAATGAATGTTCCCCGTGTCATTATTTTCCCTTCAAAATGACATTCGTTCTTTCCCTTGATCCTCGAGCCCGGTTACTTCATTGAGCCGTCGTCATTACTTTTTTACTCGCTCGTAGTTACGAACGGACGAAAGTACTTGCTAAAATACCTACTTAACTTGATCGGTCATCTTTCGAACATTGTCTCTATTCTGTGCCTTAATCCCTCTCTCTAGATCCCTTCAAATCTATTCTTCTGAGTTATAAAATGAATCCTTTTTCACGTAGAATTTCGCCCCCGAGAGGCAGATTTGAAAAGTTACAATTCACCGCAAAAGAATTTATTCCTCTTTACATTGGCATTTTTTAATGCTGATTAATTTAATCGAAGTACACCGAAATTTCTATTGTCTGGAGCATTGATTTTCAACCGGTGTGTCGCGAGAGGTCCACAGGTGTATTCTTTAATGAGTTAAAAATTTAAAGAAGTAAAGGAAGAAATTAATTTTCTTTTCTATAAATCAGTCAAAAATGTATACTTTCTTGTCAGATCAGCGGGAAAATATAATACACTCCTTGGCATGCCGTAGAATTTTAGTAATTAATTCGTGTACCGTGAGTTAACCCTTTGACAGTCTAATAAAATCATGAATTCTCACGAATCTCTCGAGCTAAACAGTTAAGTATTTAACGCTTCGCCCGAGTCTCCCACGGGATAAACTGTCGAATGAACAAAAAAGTTTAAAAATCGCCGCTCTAGAGACATCGCACTGCTCAATCCGACTGCAAAATCTCGACAACGTCCAATTTCAACGATTCCTAGCACACAAGACCAAACAATCCACTCGAATTAAATACGTAAAACAGAAAAACTAGGAAGACGAATCACCGATAGAAGAAGAAGAAGAAGAAGAAGACGAAAAAGCAAGAAGCAAGAAGAAGAGAGGTCGATCCTCCTGGCAGGATCCGCGGCGAAATCGGCGGTTAGGAACGGCCATGAACCATTTTCGCCCTACGAAGGAGCAGTGCACACAGCACAGACAAAATAAAAATGCGAGGAGGAACAGCGACGAGGCTCGCTACGTGGGAGTGACAGAGAGGCTAGAGAGGACACAGGAGAGAAGAGAAAAGGAGGAACGAAGAGAAGAGAAGCCGGCCAACTTCTCTCACCCGGTTTGGGCTCGCTTGGCCTTCCAAGGGGCCAGCCTAGACTCACGATTCTCATCTCTTGTGCTGGTCCACCGCGAGACGAAACTCGTACGATGCTTCTTCTTCTCCTCCTCCTTCTTCTTCTTCTTCTTCTTCTTCTTCTTCTTCTTCCTCCTCCTCTTTCTTCCATGTAAAAGAACTATGGTTAAACGCGTTCTCTCTGTCTCGTTCCTCGGGCCAGTCGCGATTTATTAGGCGAGCTAATTAATAGGCTAACTGGGCGCGAAGCGTGATTGTGTGAGTTTGTGTGTGTGTCGGTGCGAGTTTCGTAGAAATCGAGCGAACGATTCGCGATTTATCGCTACGCAAGAGATTCATGATTTCGGCGAGATTTCCTCTAGCAGTGATCCCGAACCTTTTTCTCGCTAACAGGCAAGAATAGAGGGCCTAATGGTATCGGGGAGAGCGTGGAGGTTGGAATTCCTTTAATTCGGATGTTCTTAAGATGATAGATCGATCCAACGTGGATGAATTCTTTTCTGCTCGGTTGCGCAGCGCTGTCACAGTAATTTGACGTTTCGATAGCGCGATAGGATCGTGACGATCGTGGTAACAACGTCGTGGCTGGTGGAATTTACGCGGTGAACGTCTTGTGAATCCTCGGCGCCGTTGATTGCGAACGTGATGAGGCGAATTGCGCGATTTTCGCGAGAATTTGGCGATTTTTCGAGAGATTTCTCTGTGACGAGAATTTGGCGATTTTTCGAGAGATTTTTCTGTGACGAGAATTTGGCGATTTTTCGCGATTTGGCGAGAATTTTAACAGGGCGCGTAATATTTTTGTTAGTCGTATAAGGTGGTTTGGGTTAAATGTCGAATGAAAGTATCGTTGCATTAAATGTACAGTGTGTTTGATTTATTTTTCTGAATTCTTCAAGGCATGCGAAGTTGTAATTATCGCGGGCAGTGAAAGTTGATTAAGGTAAATGTTGCAGTGTTATTATTATCAAATATCGCAAAGTCTGAAGATTAGAAAGCGTGAACAGATTCAAACGATAGCTCCAAGATCTAATTCAGCCGACTGAGAAAATTCAGGAGTGCCAAAGTTTTTCTCTATTAAGAAACTACGTCAGTATTTACGCTACTCTTAATTTGTTTGATACTCAAGCATGACATGACAAACTTTTATTTGCACGGCGGATATACATTTCGTATAGTTTATCTCGACCATAAAATATATCATTTATCCTGAATTCCTTCAGAGTGAAACAGCTTCGGTATCAAGAAACTTCAACACACTTTCTTATTTATAAATACACTCGTCGATTAAATTTTCAATTACAGAGTTTCCGTTAGAGAAAAAGTAGCCTTCGTAAAATATCAATGTTTAACCTCGAGGTTACTAAAAAATTCGTTTGTCTTTTCTAATTCGTGTGTTGTCCTTTAAAAAATACGACTGTCTCACTAGCGATATCAGCTTCCATTCAAAAATATAATTTCCATGCACCGCGAACCTACCGCTAAATCGTACATTGACCCCTTAACCTATAACAACGGGAAAATATGACAAAAACAGTTATATTAATAAGAAAAATTCATTGCACACCTAACTTTCGTTCTAATTTATAACACCGAGGATTGCTAAATGTATTTCATTTGTAATGGATTAGCGTTTGTTACCTGATACAGTACCGAAACACTAAATGGCCGACGCATAGTCGGAAAATAAGTCACAGGTTAAAGGGTTAACATCAATTAAAATTACATCGACGAACTTCCCGAGTAACAACTTTCCGACACCCTTCCGCCTCTCGAAACAGGAAAATTTTTCTCTCCCAGCCGGGAAGAACAATTAACGACTCCGTTGCCTGGACGCGTATTCGAACGATTCGCGGACAAAACCGGCGCAGATTAATTCCGCGTTTCCGGTCTCTGTTGCTTTTCACCGGGTGTCCCCGTCTTGAGGCTCGTGTCACGGCACGTCAGTCGCACGCTGCTGCAATTCAGCGTGAAATCTAAGGCGTCGGTCACACCGTTGCAAGCGTTCTCCTCGTCCTTGCTGGCCTCCTTCCTCCACGTCTGAACGTTCCTACTGTTCGTTTCCGGCCTCGATCTTCCGTTTCCTCCCGTTTCCTCGTCCTCGTTGATCCCGCAGCTCGCGCGAGCATCGTGCTGCCTCATCGCGATCCGTATGGTGTGGATCATTTCCGGGCTGGAGGATCGCGATTCGCGTCCAGCATCGGTCTTCCCGCTGATATCGACGCGTACGTTTCCGGATATCTCGGCACAGATGCATTCGGTGACGTCTTGCAGATCGAGCTTCGATAACCGAACGTGATTCTCCCCTGAAAAAAATCGATTTAACGAGTATTAGATGGAATTTCTATTTTTATACGGTTTCATTATTGCTGTTTATTTTTGGATTTTGTAAAGATCTATAAATTGATCCTTTGTTTGTTACTTTGTTGGACAGTTCTGTGGTGTGATTACTATTAACTGGAGATGTGACAATTATTTTGTGGGATCTTGTCTCATCTTTTTGGTAATTATCGATGTATTTTGTAGAAGTGTGGTTTGTTTTGTTCTGGAAATAGTGCTCGTTTGATTTTCCTTGTCACTTCTGATCTTCGATCGCCTTTCTGATTTAGGTCACCTTCGAGGCAGATATTCTCAGCTTTGGACGTTATGAAATATCTCCGTGCTGTTCTGATATTTATAATATCGTCCCGAAAAGGGGTAGAGAAATTTTCTACCGCGGTAATAATGTTAACTTTTTGTGGAGTTTATAAGGAACGCAATGTTAGTTTATCCATTCGTACAATTATGGTTAAAATTTTAGAGAGATTAATTAACGATCGAAAATAAAAGTCAGGTTAACAGATAGTTTACGAAGATTCGAAACAATTTCAAAAGCTTGGCTTGAAAAACGACAGAAGTTTTCGACTGACCTAATTGCACCTGGCTCGTTTGAAAAGTTCTCGGAATAAAGTAAAGTTGGCAATAGGAGTTCTGAAATTTTTCGTTTATCAGAGATTCTCATTTGTCACGTGAATAATTATAGAACAAATTTCTCGGCGAATCAAAAATCAACGAATTAAAGTACGATTTATTCTCCAGATTTAGCTACCTCTGATTTCCATCTATTCCCACGGTAGAAAAAGAATTCTCCGATGGAAAGAAATTCTCGTCGGACGAGGACGTCAATGGCGAGGAAAGTCAATGACGGAGTTTCGTGATAGTATAATGGCTTTGGAACATCGTTAGTCCAAGTGCATCGGTGTTAAAGGGGTTATAGTGAAAAGTAAAAATAATTCGAAAATCATTTTCCATTTTATTTCGAGTGTTTTCTAAATTCCCCACGTAGATTGAATTTTGGGAAGCGTCTAAAGGGTTGCAGCACGTTAGGCGTAAGTCTGATGCACCTAGGAACTGCAACCTGCTTAGCCTCCGTGTAAAGAATGACAGATTAGCGGCGAAATTAACACTAACTCTTTTTTAAAGTTAAACGATATTTATATCACATAAGTCAAAAATTTTAAAAAGTTCAGACCCCGATTGTTCCAATTTGATCGATAAATCTTGTCAAAATGATTTCTATAAGACACTCATTCTCAATTTTGAACACGATAAATCGGGAGTCCCCTGAAGCTGTGTACTTACCCAAACAGTTCCTACTCAAGTGAACTTTTTCACAATGTGAAATTAATCAGTACCAAAATTCAGTCAAAAATATCTCCCGCAGTACGTTAAAAATTTTTCAATCCTACTCAAAGGCAAAGAAAAAAATCTCGACTGGTCTCGATCGGGCGAGCTTCGAAAGCGAGCATCGTCCGCGCATAAAACAGATTTCCTTACGCGTTCGCGAATACTGCGAATGCCAATGAATAAACGTTCGCCGGAGCGGCAGGGCTTTGAATTGACCTTCGACAATGTTCTTCGTGCATTCTTCGAGGGTTGGAGCTCCTTTCGTACATTCCAGGAACTCCTCGCCTCTTTTGCGTCTGCTCTGAGACTTCCTCGACGATCTCTTCCTTGCTCCACACTCCGATCGTGTCTCTCTCTCGCCACCATACGGCGTGACCTTCTCCAGGAGCTCGTCCAGAACGTCGTCCTTGGTTTCGACGGGCCTGGACCGCGTGCTCGCCTGTGATTCAATCAGGGGAATCGGGGATTCTGGAAGCTCTAGCGAGACGATCGTCAGGAATGGTGGCCTCTCTTTCCGGATCCTCTCCAGCCACGACCTATAACTGTTTCGTTCGCGATCAGGATTACGTCTCGTGGATCCGGGGTCTGGGTGAATTAGACAGGTTTCCGGGCTGGAAAATTGAGTTTCGTTTTGGGGAGTGGATTGACGATTAGCCTGGTTCACTTGGTGTTCGTCTAATCCGAATTAACAAGTTTTGCTTTGCATGATTCTACTTTGAACTTTTTTGCCGTGATTGGACACCTTTGGAGAGGAGCGAGATGTGTTTTGAATTAATTTATGTATATTGTGCGGAACGAGGTATAACAGTTTTGATGGAATTTCGAAATTGAGGAAAATCGAGGCTGTCGACGACCTAATCTCCAGAAAATTTGTTTAGAAATTATCGACGTTTCGAAATATTTTTTTAAGTTTGTATTTTTAGGTATACACTTATGATCGATCGTGTGAATGTTTTTGGAAAGTTCCTTGGGCAATTATGAAATTACAGTTTTAAATGTCAATTCACCCAAAATTATGGGTTAGGCTACTATAGCGCTGTTACCCTCGATTATTATTTCAGAGTACTTAATTATAGCAGTAATACAAAGTCATACGTATATCGTATATTTTATTTCTGTAAACGCGATACAAGACTCGATCGGAACGATCTTCTTCAAATTTCTTTTTCATAGGAGGATGCTTTATTCAGAATACGAGGAATTAATTTATTTACGATTTCACGTAGATAATTACTCTCCACTATCTTTTCAAACACGCAACGCCAGCCGTGATTTGGAGAAAGATACGAGGCGAGGAAACGGCAAGAAAAGCGAAAGAACGAATGCAAAAAGGGAAATAAAAGCGTGTGAAAGGGTGTAGCAATAGCATTTCCGAGAAACGACGACGAAAGGGGCCACGTCACGATGAAGTTACCAACGCTTTTCAGATTCACTTCGTAACGATCTTCCTTCAGGTTTGTTCCTCCTGGCTCACGGAGAGCAGTCTAACGAAACTTCTATCTCGAATTCGGTGAACTGAATCCCCTTTAAAAAAAAGCTAAATATTATCTAACCCGTTTCTTAATAAATCATTGATATTACATTCCAAACTGATACACCCAATCCCGCACTCTAATATGTAATTTTAATTTCCATCTACCTTTCAACGAAAAGAAAGAAAATATCCAACTTATAAATGTTCCCTAAAATTCAATTGAAAGGAAGACTCGACTGCAACAGGACGAGAAACAACACCGTCACCGGCAAAAGCAGAGGCAGCACGACGACGAAACGGCAGATAGAGAGAGCCGCGTCGAAAAGCGGTCGATAAATGAGCCACGATAACGAAAGCAGCAGAAAACGACGAATAGGAGGGGAATTTTTTCCGAGAGCCGGACGATCCGCCGGTGGTGGGATTCACGAGAAACGAGAGCAACTTCTAAACTCGCAATAAACTCGGTAACCTTGCCCGAACCTCGGAGATGTCCGAGGTTAACCTCGAAATATAATACCGCGTCCCGTTGTGAACGCGGCGGGGAAAAAGGGACGAATTCCCGGAGTGCAAGCATTTGGAACAATGAGACGCGTTCCAAGGACCTGATAGACAGACAGGAACAGTCGGTGAACGTCGACGATAATGACGTTCAGATAGAGACGATCGTGCTTTCGATGCGATAGCTGGTTTAATAACGTTATAATGCCGGCTGCGAGGGCACGATCGCCTTCGAGGCTTTATTAAGTCGCGCGGCACCAATCGTTCCTTCTGTCCCGACAGTTAAATTTTAGTGCGTTTAATTACGGGTTCCTACGTCACGTTAACAGCCGCGTGGATCCCTGGATCACTCGAGGAAGGAAGCGAGAGAGGAAGATGGAGAACGTTGGCTAGGTCGAAGTTTCAGTTACTCGTCTAGGAAATCCTGTCTCTGGGGATTCATCCGTCACCTGGAATCGCTGTTGCGCGATTATAGGGACGGCGATTGTAGTCTACCGCTTCTTCTTCCGAGACGATGAATTAGTCGGACCAAGAGCGTGGAATTTTTCAAGTTTTTGTCAATTGGGCTGCGTTATGGGAAGCTTCTCGGAAGGGGATTCGTAAGAAAAACTGTTAACGACGCTGACGATATTTTGGGAATTCGCTGTGTTTCGACGAGAAGTTATTGGCAAATTTCTTTTCCGCGTGTTTCTTGTTTCAGGGGAGATTACTCTTTCAGCGGTACAAAGTTTTACGGCAGTTTCTGTAAAAGATGAAAAAATAGCGAGTCTTGTACGAAAGTATTCCAACAGGTTTGAAATTTGAAGATCATTTTTCACCTCCCACCTTGAAGAACCACGAGAAAGAAACTCTATCGAAGTCCTCGACAAGCCTGCGAATCGAAATTTGCACAGGTTCCCTTCGGTGGTTCCCAAAGCCAGAGACCTCGATGGAATTTTGGGAGGGAAAGTTCGCTTCAACATAAATATGCATTTATATGCGAAGAAACACGGGCAACCCTGAGAACTGTGAAAGAAGAAAAATTCTTTGCGGCGTATTCGTCCTTTGGCACAATTGAGCTCGCATCTAAGACACTTTTCGTATCGTCACAAAACCGAAGAAGAACATTCAGGCAGGTTCGTTGAAACGAGACACCCTGTGTACACGCGAAGCATCCATATCCTCGCAACTATCGTCCCCAGTGACCTGCATCGATCGCCGCCTCAGAGTGCACCGAGGGAATCGAAAGTTTACCGGCGGAGCGGCGTGAGAGTGGACGCGTGTGCGCTGCAATAAGAGAGAATACCTCGAGGATCTCCTGGAGGATGGCACGTAACCGGTGGTAGGATGACAGATATGGCGTGCCGGTGACTGTGACCTTGAACTCGAGGGTTCCCTCGCGCTCCTGGGGTCCTCGAGTGTGAGGCGCCGAATGTAAAGTCCTGGCACCTCCTCCGCGAGCTGATGTCTTCTCCTGTACGAAGCCACAGTGACTGGTCCAACCGATTCTCACCATCGATCATCCGCGCGTCGTTTCTCCTCTTTCTTTTACCCGCTCTTCTCGTTCCTCTATTTTCTTTCTACCTCCTTCTCCTGCTCTCTCCTCTTTTATTTTCACTCGGGAGGAGCAGCGTGGTTGAACTCGAGCGGCGACCTTGAACCACGATCTCGTCGAATACGTTCAACGCGGTTGCAGAGGTACGTAGCGAACGGTTGGCGTGCTTCCGACAGGCAGCAGCATTGTTGCAAACGGAACCCCTCTAATAGGACGTTGGCGATCAAGCAACGAGATCGCCGTTTCGGTGCTTCGTTCGCGGGGAGATCGTGGTGTATCATACGTTGCGGATCATCGAGTAGCGTGTTGCGGCAGCATGGCGGCATTGTTTGGAAATTCAAGCGGCGTGGGGTCGTCGCCGGCCCACCGAGGGGGAGACCTGTGGGTAATTGCATGCGGTTTGATTAAATTGTCCTACTAAGTTGCGAAACGTGGGGATAACCGGCCGGCCGGCCGGCCGGCTGATCGTGCGAGGAGCTTGTTTCTGCAACGATCGCCGGCTTTTGCGCCGGGAGATTGCCGCGATCGTTAACGAGATCCATGGTATCAACGGGGAGAAATTATTGCCGATAGTTTATGGGAGGGGGGGAGGAGAGAACGGATCCGTACTGTCGTCGGGCTTAAGATCCAGTTTTATAGTCTGCCGAGATAATGAGATGATTGGTCTGTGACGGTTAAAAGGAGGAGCTGTTTCGTTTTTTAAATAAAAATTGATTCTCAGCTGAGCTACGCTGCGATGCGCTGCCGCTTTTAAGTGGTTCGGACGTAAATTGAAGTTTAACAGGGATAAATATTTCACGCAAGTGTTTGTGAAGCTTGTTAAACAGTCAGTCGGTGTTTCTTTTAAAGTGTTCTTTTTAAGATGGGAATGAAAAGAGAATGAAATGAAAGTCGTGTACTACTTAGGACGACTTTTGAAACAGATATTTGGGCAATGCTGAAATTTGTACGAATAATTTGCCGATTTAAAGTGGTATCGAAGACCGATTCACCTGTAAACGAAGGATACATCTTGTTTTTCTGTTTTGCTCTTGAGACGTTATTATGCTAGCAGTGAAATTTCTAAGTGTTACGACAATACGATCTATACTACCTCTCGTACGTTTAATCGTACAATGAAAGATTGCAATGTAATTGCAATGTAATTTCGTTTTTCAAATTCAAAATTTTATATCGAACTCAACAGAGTAAAGTTTATCACTCTCTGTTCTGAAATACGGTGCATAATACTGTACCTGAACGCTAAGTTAACCCAAGTCCTACTAACTCCCTATAACCCTAATAAAGCAGAGAGAGAGAGAGCCAGTAAGATGACGTACAAAATTGAATTACAGAAAAAACGAAGTTAGGTCAGTCTGTCTCTTATACACCCAAAATCATGCTCCAAACATTCCAGCAATTTCCTGCCTGCCAAACACCTCTTTAACATTCGTTCAACACTCGTAATTCCGACAGATTCGTCACGCTGGCGTCCCGAAATGAAACGAAAGCAACACCTCTGTTTAACAGAGAGAACGATCAGTTTCCCTCGATCCATCAACGCGAGAATCACGGATCGGTCGAAATCGCATCGCGGCGGGCGTTGTATCAAACGGTACATCGGTTTCAGGTAATTCCCAATCAGCAGGTGGTCCGATTTCGGTAGGCGGAGGTGGTGGTCGTGCGAGGACCGGCTTTCGAGAGGTCCTGGCCACCGCGTTAAAAGCGTTGCTTAGCAGGCTATTTCGAATTTCGTTTCTCTCCTCTTTCTGGGCTGGTGGCCAAACGCGCGTGGGATAGATTAGTCCTCGGCTTACACGGAGTGTCAGCTATTTGCCGCGAGGATCTATCCGACAGAGAGACTCGACCGACCGACTGTCTGTCTGCGATTTTTGAAGGAATTCCTCCTCTACGCCCGCTGCTTCTCACTCGTGTTTCAACGCCGGACCACCGGTGCCGTTCCAGCGAAACGGCCATTAATTCGTAACGATGTTTCGCGCGCAACGCGTTCCGGCCTCGAGTTAATCGACGGAGGAACGTTAATGGCGATAAAATTGGTGATTAACGGGAACGCCGCGAGCTATGTTAATGGGTCCTGGAGGGAATTTCGTTGTTCGGTAGCCGGCGATATCAGAACGGCATTCAGCTTTTAATTACAGCCGCGCTCGCTCCGTGAACGCGATTATCGCGCGCGGACCAGTTTATTTGCTCGTTTGCCGATCTTCGGTGCGCTAGAATTGTATTTGAGCCCCGGTGAATTTGAATAAACGTGGCTCCGGTTAGGGGATTTCTTCGCCGTGTACGATGTTATCGAGGAGATGGTGTGAAAGTTTTTGCGAAAGAGGATTTATCGACGATTCGTTTTCGCGGTAGAAGTGATAATTGTTTTTGATCCTAATGGAATTTGACGAGGCTGTCTGTTTGGTTAAGAATTGTTAAATGCCCAAGTTTCACTTAACCCTCTATGTGCCGAATATTTTTCTTGACTGTAAAAGAATTTATGTAACGTAAAATTAGCAAATATCGACCTATAAATACAGAATAACAGTGAATTCAGCAGTTTCGACAATTTTATCATAACGAATACATATTGTAACTTTGAAGTAACAACGGTTATCAAGAAAGTTACTGGTTAATAAGGAGACATTGTACAAGACGTTTATGCCATTTTGTGGAAGAAAGTTCAATTATTTAAGAAAATATCGATATATTAGTATGTTACTTGAAAGTTACACGGGCCCATAGAGGGTTAATGCCGTAAACACTTGGTAGACGACAATAATTATTTCGAATTGAAAGCAGCCATTGAACGAGAATGCACGCAAATACCAAACGAAATGCTTCGCGTTGTCCGCAGTGCCTGGACCAGAACGGACGTCAGTTTGAAAACAGGCGTTGACGAAACAATTAAATAATGTCTGTAGATTCTATTACATTTTGAAAATCAAACGTATTTTAATAATCACCGACTTTAGAATTATTTAAAGTGTGTATACACTTTTTCGGGACACCCTGTATATTTATAACATTCTTCATCGTGAGTCACGTTCTTTTCGTGAAATTGCTGTTAGGGACAAAATAAATCATTGTACTGGCAACACACACTTTTGACTCGCGAGAAAAGAAACGCTCTCTTTCACTCTATGGTGAAAGAACAAAAATTACCCTAAGTCGTATCACAGTGATTTCTGTGTTAAATTAAGTCGCTCGTTCCAGATCTGTCGTATAAAACGAAAACTTGAAATTTCATTTCCGAAACATAGTAAACTTAATTGCGTTACTTCATGCTTCAACTGTTCTCCGTCCTGCATCAGCACTGAACGAATCAATCCATCACACCAAGCACCGCAAAATAAATCAGCGAACAACGCGGTGATAATACCATAAATACCGACAAACTCATTTTCAATTCTTCGCGTATCTATCCATACGAACAGTGGAACACGAAAAAATGTGTTAAAAATAATCTTGAAACATCCTCGAGCACAGTTTCACCGCTCGTGATACATGCTCGATGCTCGAGAGCGGCGGTTTCGTAGTAAAACAATGTATTGCGAAAAGCGAAAGGAACACGCGGCGATCGAGAAACGTAACGGTCCGGGACGGGGCCGATGGAGATTAAGAGCCGATTAAAATTCATGGCGTGTCAGCCGGTATAATTCGATTTCGTAGGTGTTCGTGCAGATCGAGTTACCCGGCGGACTTCTTTTCTCCGGCAGAAACAACGCGAAACACACGAAGACGGTCCCCTCAGCAGGGCCGTTTCTCCGCGGGGAGAAACTACGTTGACGTCGATTAAAAATGAAACGCGGGCTCGTTATCGATTCGTCATGCTAACCGAGCGTGAGGAGAGCGCGACTTACGGATTCCGCTTTGGGATCGTGTTACGCGCGATCCGATCGTTTTCTTAGACCAAGGACACGCCGCGCGATGATAATGCAAGATGATCGTTCCGTCGATGCAGACCACTGTCGAGACGGTCGAACTACTTCATTCCTGTTAAAACGAACATATTCCGGTTGATCGTCGGCTGAAACGAACAGTGACGACGGAGCTTTGTGATTTCGTCCGGTGATTGCCGATTCGAGCAGACCGTGTACGGTATGAACGGTGCTATGAAAAAGGTACGAGAAATAGGAAAGGGACGTGGTTCTGGTGAATACATTATACAGGATGGGTAGAGTGAGACAGACCGTCTAATTATCTTTCTATGGTGGTGCGAGAAAATTTTTGTAGGTCATTTAAATGGCCTTAAAGGTAATGGTAGAATACGAAAGGAAGTTTTGTGGTTGTATAACACTTGTTAACAAGTTAAATAGGAATATATTTTATAACAACAGTAACTATATACACACGTAAAAGAAATAATGATAATTTGATTGTCCCTCTCTAAATATATCTCGCAATAAATTCTCACGTACTCTCCGATATCAATAGCAACGCGCTTCACCTGTTTTACACCCAGTTACCCTGTATGATCCGCTCGTTTACCAAATCTCGAGAGCATTCGATATATTCACTACATTCACGCCATCACTCACATCTTATTATTAAACCAATTCCACAAGTTTCACGTTTGATATGTGTCATTATGCATGCTTAAATGCACACCAATGACTGCTGATCGTATTCACCCTTTGAATAAATTCCACAGCTAGAGAAAATAATTAGGTGGTCTATTTTACATGGCCCACTCGGCATATTAGAAATATCTAATACTTTCAGGTATTGGAAATATTTTACATTAAATTACCATTTTTAATTCGGGGTGTTAAAAGCAAATTCGACGTGGGGCCGAAGGATTTTAAATAGGCATCTGAAACTTCTTAAAAAATCTGAAGAAGTCGTGATAAATGGCAGTAACACTAATCTTTCCCTGAAAACTGCTGTTGTTAATTTGAAGAATATCTCCGCCAACGTTACGCGCTCTTGACACACTTCGAAACGTCTCTACCAAAAGGTACTTGAAGATATCCTCCCCGCATACTCAAAGTTTCCAGCTTATTTCACGGAAACGGGGAGCAATCGAGCCCTGTTTAATTTAAGAGATCGGGTATACGTAAAGTCAACTGGATCGAGATGTCGAAAGTTCTCTGGAACGTTCCCTGGAAGACCGATAGGCGAATCGGAGGGGATCGTCGAGAAGCGTTGTCCAACGAGCGACCACGAGCAATTCCATCGAATCGACATGGCACGTCGAGAGAGGAGGAATCAATTTATAAAGGGGAATCGGTCTTTCATCCGGCTCCATCATCAAAAGATCACCGTCCGGCTGATCCGTAGATCGATCTCCGTGGGTGGACCGTGGCGGCTGGGCAAAAGGCTGATTCGCAAAAGAACGAAGACGCGCGAAACAAAACGCGCTTAGGCGAAACTGAACGAGCGGAAACGCGAGTTGGACGAAGATGGAAGGGCAGAGATAGAATGGCTCTGCCGACGGAAAGCAGAGGCAACGAGCGAGGGAAGAGGACGGGAAACAGAGAAAGCCGGCGTACCAGAGAAAGATGCCGATCTCTTCGCGGAATATGTTTACATTAAAGGCGCGCCTTGAAAAAAAGGCCGGGACGAACCGCAAACTGCTTAACGAATCCTGCTCCTTCCACCCGCGATCCTCCCCCGCCCTTTCTCACTACGCCACAGAGTTGCATCGCGTGTGCACCCACACAGAGAGGACGGTTCGTGGATAGCGATGGACTCGAGTCGCGGCGAATAGTCGAAAATTTGTAATTACTAATATATCGCAATATATCACAGAATTAAATTCCACTTATTCCCAACCCTCTGTAACACTCGCGTGACTTGAAAATTACGTATCCATTTATCTATATTTCTTCGTTGCTATAGGGGAAAGTAGAATTACGAACATCCGAGGAAAAAATTGAACAAAGCAAAATATTACAAAGGTACTAACTTTTTTATCGTTTATATACAATCGACTTTGACAAAATTGAAAAATAAAGGCAATTTTTAACACATTGGCGTCGTTTTTCGGGTTTTTTTACTTGGATACAGATGTCAATTTACAGATTTTCATTAATTTTCATCTGTCTGAAAATAAATTTATAAAACACTGTAAATTGTTCAATTCCCTTCAGAAATGCCATAACATGTCTCACGAATTAAATCAAATTTCTTTGAAAAATATCAATTAGTTGTAGCAATTTTTCCCCAACGTAACGCGATTGAACGAAACAGACACGAAATGTGTTAATGGAAAATCCAAACCGTTGCTGTTCGTGATTGAACGCTGCTCATGTTTTACAAAAGTCGCATAAATAGCCTCTAGATGTGCTCTGTCCGTCGCTGCACTTTTCGCAGCAGTCGTAACACATAATCCATTAGCATTAAACATTAGTGTTAAGAAGTGAAAGCGACATTTACTTTACTTTCTTCAAAAAATTAGACTCGAGAATTTTTACCTCGATCAGTGTGCGAGTCAACTGTTTTGCATTGGAGGCCTAGCATTGCGTTCGGTACCGGCGATCATGTGGCAAAAGGAGGAATTGTTCGTGCTTTTCTAACACGTTCGTGTTTCCCCTACTAGCGCGTTACATTTTCATCAGTCACTTTCCTTATAGAATAGTAACTATTAATTCCTGCTTCTCCCGACGAACCCCAATTCTTCTTCTCACGAAACCAAAGGAGGATTTGCTTGCACAGTGTTAAGATAACGAAGTCTTAATTCGTCCAGCAGAAAAAAATCTCCCAAATTTGTGAAGAAGCTAATCTAACCCCTTATGTCCTTCCAATTCATTAATACGAAACCACTTTACTCCGCAAATAAGCTGAATAATTCCTGAACGCTGCAGCACCCCGCAAAAATTTCAGAACTCCGCCGCGAAGATTCACCTTCGCTCTCAAGTAGCTTAAAAACTCGCGACTTAAAAGACCCGAAACACCCATCGCTAGTCAAAGCTAGTTCACGCACACGGCTCTCCACTTTTTCGTCCACGGTTTAACGCGCGGTATTTAGCTCGCGCGCGCGCTCGTGTGGGTGGGCGGTTCGCCAGTGCTTGAGGGCGAATTTTAATTTTCACGGGCGGGGTGCCCTCCCTGTGTATTGTCATTAGAGAGAGGCGAACGACGGCCAGCAAGAGGGAAAAGTCAGGCTACGAATTATGGGCCGAGAAAGGGGACAGGAGAGGGGCAGAGAGAGAGAGAGGGAGAGAGACATCCACGGTGTTATTAGATTTCTTGCAAATTACTCGCGCGTCCCATTAACGAGTCCCATCTGTCTGGATTACGAGGCGAGCTCGGCCTCGCTCCGTTCCGCGTCCTCTCGACCCTGCCGAGCGATTTAAAGCGTTACTCTCTCGTCGTTGCTCTCCTCGTTTCCTTCCTCGTTCTTTCGTGAATCTTTCTTTTCCTTTTTCCCTCTTTCTTTCCTTTTTACTCTCTCTCTCTCTCTCTTCTTCTTATTCCTCTTCCCTACCGTTCGCGAGATCTGGCAAGCTGCTGTGTACGAAATGCTGGAAGGATCGGGTAGTGTCGTTAATTGTTTCGTTTTCCTTTTAAGCGTGTTATGGATTTGCTACGGATGGAGATGGATAGGGTGAGTTTTGTTCGTGCGTCGGGTATTTTGAAGGGTGAATGCTTGATTTCTCAGCTGAGAGATAATTGCGTGCGATCTTTCCTTACTTATCGTAAAAGTTGGTTTTGATAGTTCTTTGGTGTGCAGATTTTCGTGCGTGCAATTGAAAGGTGATTTTAATAGAGTAATTTATTCTAATTACAATGTACAGCATTGCTATATCGAATGTGGTTACACGCAAGTTTTTGCAAATTACTGTTGGCTGTTTGAAAAAAGTTCAGGATCTATAATACGAGACGAATATTACTTATTAAGTGTCTAGATCGTAAATTTACGATACGATATGTATGTATATTCTTATTTTTACCGTTTCTCAAGCCAGTAACATTAATTACTACGAACCAATTAAAGGATCGTAAATCTGCGAAGAACAGTTTACGAGCTACATATTTGCCGCATTAATTGTAGGAGATCAGTGCATGAAATATGCCCCGAACAAGTCATTACAATAAAATTATAATTACTAAATCGAACTTTCAATTTCTCTTCACATCCTCGATAAGATGTTTGCTCCAAATTCACCCAAGTTTAATCACAAGAACGAGTGACTTTTATCTAAAATTGTTTCAATGGAATTTATTTAAAAATAAAAATACCCGAGTGAAAGCCACAGAAAGGCAATAATTTCTGTCTAAAATAATCAACTAATTACGGTAAGATATTCGAGTAATCGAAAGGTGGTGCCTGAACTCGAATGGAGGATTTCACTGCGATTTATGCAAAGATGAAGATGTCCGAATATCAGTCAGAGGAAAAAAATGATTTCTGTTCGGAGTAATTCGTTAAATACCGAGCAATATTGGAGTAATGGAAAGGTGGTGCCTAAACTCGAGTGGAGGAGGCGCGAATTAAGGCGGATTCGCAGAGTGCGGTGGTCACTCGTTGGGACCACCCAGAGCGGTGGTCGAAGGTATCGCGATATCGTATCGATCTTTCCCCCGTGGCCCGAAACACACACACACACACACAGAGGCGGTGGGGAGAGAAAAAAACAAGGCAATTTCCGAAAGGAAACACGTGAAATCGATAGCCGCGCCGGGTTCGAGCGTGCCCGGGACTTTACGACTCTCTTGGAGAGTTGCGTGGAAAAGTCACGACCACGCGAGGAAACGCCGCGGCGACGCGGTTGGAGGGGGAGAAAGAATTGGAAAAGTGGAAATAGCCCCGGCGAAATTGCTAAGTCGAAATGGGCTTCCTTGAAAGTTTCGCAGACGCCGCTGTCGTGGGCTCTTCGATTTTATCGGGCCGGGCCGAATAGCCGTGTAACTGTTGTAATGGTCGCGGTGAACGCCGGGGAAAATTCGGGGAAACAAATATGTCGGCCGACCTGTACATACTTGGTTCGTGAAGTCGCGTGAATCTCGTGTTTTGTCGTAACTGATTATTGTTGGGACAATTTTGACAGTTTTCACGGTGGACTTGTGATTCACTTGTTGTGCGATTGTAATCTGTTCGTAAGTGTTGGGATACTTGCTGAATGTGAAGCATACTGAAATCTACCGAAGATCTACTGAAGTCTTCTGAAACCTACGGAAATCTACTAAATTTTACCGAGATCCGCTGAACTCAAAAGACGTCCACTGAAATGTACCAAAATTTACCGCAATCTGTCGAGTTCTATTAAAATCTACTGCATTTTTTGATTTATTAAAATTTTCGGAAACTTAGGGACATCTACTGAAATCTAAAATCCACTGAATTCTGCAGACGTCCAGTCAAACCTACAAAAATCTGCTCACTGAATGTGAAGGAAGCCTCTACTACTTGACTCACAAAAGTCGTTACAAAATTATTAGGATCCTAAAGAACTTAGTCAGTCTAGAATTTCGAAGTGTAACGAGTACATATGTATATTTTCACGAATGTATAACACTAACTTTTAACACCAAAATGAATGTCACTTAAATCATACAATACTTATTCCTAAACTTATAAACGGCGGTGTAAATGTAACGCGCCGATTTTCACGATAGATCGCTGCTATCAGTACGTAACACACGATAGAAAATGCACAATTTGCGTATTTGCATTTGCGTGAAACTGATAAAAATATAGATATTAAGAATGCAGGCAAAAATACAAAAACGATACTTCAACGGAACGACGGTAACAAACGTGTTAATCGCTGTTCTACCTGTTCATATATAAACTTTAATTAGGTGAAATTAAAAAACGATCCCAACAACGTGAATACGTAAACTTTCATTTAATAGACGTGAGGTGTAATTTGATATTCCACCAAGTAAGGAAGAGATTAATTCTCTTAATCGATTGTCCAGTTCTCAGACTACGGCGGGTATTAATACGAACAAAAAATTTGGCGAAAAAACGAATTTAAACGTGGGTCGCGAATTTCTTTGGGTGTTCTGAAAATATACCGACCTGTTACGATATAAGTTACGCTGTATTCGGTCTTTACAAACGTTTCTTCGGTGTAATTCGAAACTATCGTAGAAAAAATAAAGAACAGTCTAAGAAACGTGGCGTAACACAGATTTTACGTTGAGATCACACTTGCAAAAAAGCTTCAATCTTGAATTGTCAAACACTTTCGAACGTTCTTTTTTTTTTTTTGTCTCCGAGTGCTATAAATTGGACAAGATTCCGAGACATTAAGTACGATCGGAATAATCTTTATGAGATCGAAGCGCAGCCTTATTGTTACCAACGTGCGAAATGTTGTGTAAAATCGTTTCTCGAACAGGCGGACGTATTAAATTCGATAGATATCAGATTTAAAGTAGAATTTACGAGGCGAAAAGGCGAAATCCGGAGAACTTAATTCAAGTAAACTCCCCGCATTGATTCCCAAGAGTAATTGGACGACTTTCGTGAAAAAAAGCCTGCTAATAACAGCAGAACTACTTAAAACTACGTATTACAGAAATTATTACTTCAACTTTCAATTCTTCGATTTTAAACTCACCGTTTTATACACACACACACACACCGATTCCCGTGGTTTCTCTAATTGCCTTTACAATTATTCCACTCGACGAGGTATCTCCCGTCGAAAATCCCGCAAAACCCTGGCAGAAAACCAGCCCCGGTTCCAATTATCAGCCGTAACACATCAATTTATCTCCGATAAATTTCACCGGTCCACAACAGTTTCTCCGGAACAAACGGTGCGGCCGTCTATTCTGATCGACGGCCTTCGGCCTCGAATCGAGATTTTATTCCCGATCCAGGATATTTTCGGGGTCCGACTATGTAATTTTCGTTCGTTATTCCGCGAAACTCGAGGAACTCGATGGTAATTGGCCAAATTGCCAATCCTGCCAATCAATCGTTAAATATCAAGGATAACCTGGCCTTGCTCTCGTGCCGTTTGCCCCGTGTTTTCTGACACCGCGTTCCGTATATCTCCTGTCTCTCTCTCTCTCTCTCTGTGTAGATACACGAAGGCACGTGAATCTATAACGAAACACGAATAGAGTTGTTTGCATGCGTTAAACGACAAGGTAAATCGGCTTTGCGACAGCTGTTAATTTCGCAGAACGGATTTCGCGACAGGTGATAAAAGGGACGGAGAATATCGGAGCCAACGGATGCAGCGGATGTGCAGAAATTGTCGTTTGACGGCCCGCTACCTTTTGACCGTTGGTTTGTTCCTGTGGGACACAAGAAACAAAGAACGGTCGATGCCGTCTAGCGAGTAATTTGGCAAATGCACGATATAAACTGGTTTATTTAAATGCGTCGGTTTTTAGGCGGGTTTCTTTCTTTTTTTCTTTTAAGCGAGGAGCATTAATACCCGTGGCAGATTATGCAGAATATAATCATTCGTGGTATTATACGGTACCGATGTTTGTAATTACGAAGAGAATTTAGAATAGAAGTGGTTGGATGAATATTTAAATCGAGCGAGATTTATTCGAAATTGACCGTGTATTCGTTGGTGCAAGAAGGTTTGCTAGGTTACAGTCGCATTTTCAAACGTTAATTACCGAACAAGGAAGTCTCGAATGCTATTTTTTTATTCCTGAGTTTCGTCTTGTATCGGATTCTAGAATCGCCCCTTAAATTTTCTACAAAATCAAAATAAAATAAATGCAGTAGGATGTCGTTTGAGATTAATAATTGAGGTGTGATGAAAATCTCTTAAATAAAATAGAAATATTTAGTTAACATTCTCTACTTTCAAGTTGAACGTATTTTACTGTCGCCACGGATTGAATTAACACAAGTAGGATATCGTTTGAAATCGATAACTAAGACACGATTGAAATAACGTGTTTTAAAATATATTTTACCGTTACTTAACGATCGGTTAAATAAGAAAAACACTCTGATAGGGGTAGAATCTCGTCGTGAAGTTTAAAACTCTGGACGGAATATAATATTTAATAAACCCCTTGCTACTCTAAACTCACCCCTATCATATTTCGACGACTTACAGCACAATATTTTCCGCACACCTGCGTGAACCTAGAGGGAACGCAAAATTTCAGAACTCTGATCTGCTTCTCGGTGTACCCTTTAGCTTTCCAGACACGAGAGAACAAAGTTATATCTTTAATAGTTTCGGCGAAAACAGTGTGTGATACGTTACGCGAGCCACCTTGCAGGAACGCACATGAATTGGACGAAATTCAGAAGAGAAAATGAGCTAGTCAGGGAGAAATACCGATATAAACTTCCTGGCGATTTTCCTCTAGGACCTGTTGTCTCTGAAGTTTTACGAACGCTTTAAAATCATAGCTGGCGATGCCGGTACTCGTACACCGTTACATTTAGGTAAAGTGGAGGGACCTACAATATGAACGATATTTTCCTCTGTATCGTAAAGTAGGAGCATCTGCGCGTGTAAGAGCTTTGAATTCTTTATTACCGCGTACTGTTCTTTCATCGTAATACGTTTATTTGTCACGCAGAGGATTCCTATTCGAGAGATTCGAAACACACAAACATCTTGAAACATCATTTTCTCTGTCAATTTTAAATTAATCAAATTCTATTTTCACGTAGGTATTCTACGTAAAAATGTCTTCACTTAAGCGTACGGAAATTTTAAATGTCTATTATTTTCTTCCTAAATTTTAAAAATTTCGCTTCGAGGTCTGTGATTTTTCTAAAAATTATTATAATTCAATTTACATACGCTTAAATGAAACTGCATTAATGTAGATTAAAAAAGTGTCTTAATCTCGAACGTGAACAAAGTGGGAGACCACGAGTCCTTGTGAAATAAATCTTTTTAATGTATTTAGTAATAAATATTGCACAACATACTACGCACATTTAAACCCCCGATAAATAAAATTTCCACGAAGTACGCGTGTCTGAAAAATAATTCCCAAAGAGCACGCTTTCTCCCAGGCGTCCAAGTGTTGTCCCTCCTTAAATAACCCTTTCGTTACGCAACAACGCGACTACGTTTAAATCCTACTATCCGCTCGTTCCGTCTTTTCACGTCAAATTAATCGCGTGACCATGCTCGTAATTAATTAATTATCAAACGAAGTAACCAGCCCAAACAAACGTCCATTATATCCTCACGGTTTCCACCCCCCTTTCTTCTCCTAGCACCTTCTACTCTGCGAACCGAGGCGACGGTAACCGCGTTAAAACACCGACAAAATGGCCACTAGCGAGCACGGCGCGCCGTCTTCTGCTCCCTCGGCAATGGTTCAACGTGGCGAATAAATTTGCCCGGCGAAATTTCCGAGAAATAAAAAGGAGGCAGCCTAGGTGGACGAGCCGGCCCGCTTACGCAACGCGATTTGTCCCAATATTTCTGACTCGCTTCGGACCGGACCGTTCTTTGTTCCAACCGCACACGCACACACATAGAGGAGAGAGAGAGAGAGAGTGGTTTCGTCGACTTTTAATTTATTTGAAAGACTACGACGCCTCTCCGTTCCCGTTTCTCGGCGAAAGAAATCGAGTCGAATCGGATCGTGAGACGTCGCAATTTACCGCGGCTCCAGACACGTTCAAATGATAAATCGCGCGATCAGCCCGCCGAGCCGGGAACAAACCGAAATTTTACGCGGACTGGCGTGATTACGCGAGTCTGACTTGAATCAAATTACCAACCGCTACTTTGCAATTTTCGCTTTTGGTTTTCTTAGGTATTCGTATTGAGATTGATTCTTGGGCACTTTGGCAATGACTGATAGGTTTAGAGCAGGGAGTCCTCTCGTGAAATTTTCGTTCGTATGAGAAAGTAGCGAATTACTGTTTCTTTGGAATTGACGCTGAGTGTGTTTCGTAGTAATTTGTTTTTCGGTGTTCTTTTAGATTCGTTAATGATTTAGTTCATCTGGGAGACACTCGTGGTGGTATATGCACGTCTGCGCCTGCTTCAAACGCGCCGCCAAATCATTCATCCTGCACCACTTTCCCTAATTATCTCTATCCTTTCTTCTATCTGTATTCATATATCTTTCTGTTTTTTATTTCTTCTTTCTAATTCTTTTACGTATACATATATTTCCTTGGGTTTCTTATTGTTTTCGTTTTAAATAACGAGTTACGTGACGATGGCCAACATTTATTCTGTGCGCTCTTTTCTCTGTACACGGATAAAGACGTTTAAATAAACATGAATTTAAAATGTATTCAATTTCCTAAGGTGTGCCATATGAAAATTGCTTACTAAACCATAGACGATTAAAAACCATAAAGTATTACAGTCAATTGTACACCAATTAAGTAATAAAAATGTCATAAAAATTACATCAATTTTAATTGTACAAAAGATGCACAATTTTCTCATTTTAAGTCACTTTATCGCTTTGAATGCATTGTTAAAGCGTAAACTTCTTTTATAAGTTACATTAGTGTTTGTGATATGTTTGTTGCGAAACCGATAATTGTCCCTCTTTTCGAGTCAGACCATTTAAGGAATCTACTCGGGATAGGGGACTCAGATAGTGCTCGAAAGATAGATTATTAACGCACAACAGTTTGCTGTTAAAACTATATATTTATGAATGAACGTGAACAGAGCGCGAAATGTCTAGGCTTACTGATAGGAAAATTGTGTGTCGTGTCGTGTGGTGTTCGCTATTTCATAAAGTACGTGTGTGTTGTGATAACTGTCGTAAGTGGTGATTGGTTTTTTCGGTGCGTTTGGGGTGTGTCTGGTGGTAGTGTGAAAGTGGGGAATTCTTACATTTGTTATATTGCTTGCCTGAAAATTGGCGATGTCTAAGGTCTGTTTTACTGCTTAGGGCGTGTGGTGTCCAGGTGTGAGAGTCGACGAATTTTTGGTGTAATAAAGTAATTTGCCCATGCCGGCTAAGACCTCGCTTTTTAGAAGGTGCTGTCTATTGAAAATAGCGATGTTATTGTTCGGCTCGTCGGTACGGCCGAACAACCCAAGCGGCGTCTGTCACGCATGTGACACCAGCGTGGATTTTCGACAGACTAGTACTGCGTATCGTGCAAATTTAGATTTCCGTGGTTAGTAAATGTAGTTTCATCGATAAATAATATTGAAGAAGAAAATGTTGCATTCATTTGTGTTTCATGTTGGGCTCGTTGACAAAATACAGCAGGATTCATAAAATCCGTACCGTGCAAATCTTTGTGAAGACCAATATGGTACGGATGAAAATACCGTGCAAAGATTCGTAACACATTCCTCTTGCTGATAGTTGATTCGTGTTTAATTTGTTGGGAACTAATCTGTGGATTACAAGTTCCCACCGCAAGAACACCAATTTCGTTTGTTTCACCGGTTTTCTATGTTCTATTGTTAGACTTACATGTAGCAGACCTTCCGATTTCTCTTAACTTCTTGCACAATCTCTGAAATATTCGGTGCGAAAGATGTGTACAGATATGTTTGTTGCGAAACCGATAATTGTCCCTCTTTTTGAGTCAGACCATTTAAGGAATCTACTCGGGAAAGATAGATTATTAACGCACATCAGTTTGCTGTTAAAACTATATATTTATGAATGAACGTGAACAGAGCGCGAAATGTCTAGGCTTGCTGATAGGAAAATTGTGCGTCGTGTCGTGTGGTGTTCGCTATTTTATAAACTACGTGTGTGTTGTGATTGGTGGTGTGAAAACTGTCGTAGGTGGTGATTGGGGTGTGTCTGGTGGTGGTGTGAAAGTGGGGAATTTGTTCTTACATTTGTTATATTGCTTGTCTGAAAATTGCTGATGTCGAAGGTCTGTTTTATTGTCCTAGGGCATGTGGTGTCCAGGTGTGAGAGTCGTCGAATTTTTGGTGTAATAAAATAATTTGCCCGTGTCAGCTAAGACCTCGCTTTTTTAGAAGGTGTGTTTTATTGTCTTAGGGCATGTGGTGTCCAGGTGTGAGAGTCGTCGAATTTTTGGTGTAATAAAATAATTTGCCCGTGCCAACTAAGACCTCGCTTTTTTAGAAGGTGCTGTCTATTGAAAATATCGATGTTACTCGTCGGTACGGCCGAACAACACAAGCGGCGTCTGTTACGCATGCGACATTAGAATAAAAGACAAGTCGCTTACATTTCCGTTTGAAAAATTAAGTAGTTAAATTATATTTTTATATATTCTTCAATGTAAGCATCATTCTTCTACCCCAGTTTAACGAAATACCACACTTTGATCTACTTAAGATGTGCAATCTATACCAAACAGATTTCCTCTACGATAATAAAATTTCTTAGAAAACAACAGATGAACACTTCGGCGAATTCGATCAATTTAATCCTTTCGGACGTTACAAGCTACTACTACTTGTCAAATCTTCAACGAATCGAACCACCCGCGAATAAAATTACTCGTGTGCACTTGACAGAAGCGCGGCCCGAGAGGAAAATTTGGAAAATATACGAGAAAAGTGCACGTACCTGAATTTCGGCGCAGACCAGTCGGAAGTTTACTAAAACGTGGTAAGAAACAATCTGTGGGGCAGATAAAAAATGGGGTTGCGTCTCGAGTCACGTCTGAGCACGAACTGGCGTGTTCCACCTTTAGCGCTCGGCCACCCCTCGCGGGGGCTGGTATTATAGAATGTTCCGTGTGTGCACACCTGTGAACATTTTGATATATCCGTGCATTCTCGCGTGCACGAATACATACCGCGATTCGTTGGTCCTATTTATGCATCTAATACGTATTCTGGGAAATGGACGGTTCGAAACAGAGTTACAGTTACGCCTTGCAATCTCTCTTGCAAACAGATACATTTCGCGTGTAAATTTTGTAAAAATATTTCCTTGGTGTTAGACCTATTGGATTTTTAAAGCGTGTACGGAGATCTGAAGGGAAAAATTGGGAATCGTGAAGCAAGTTTGATGTATTTTGAAAATGTGCGGAGGTGTTTGATCGATGTTGGCAAGCTGGCAAGTTTCAGCTGTGTATGATTTTGCTAATTCAGACGAAAGAATCATATTTGGGTAAAAGTGAATTTGGTTCTAATTTTTGGAGAAATGAAGTATATCAAATGTTCGGTGTATTTTGATTTTTATGTTTGTATAGAACACAATATTTTATTGTAGAAAATAATATTGAATTTAAAAAGAGGGTAGGTTTAAATAAAATGAAATATGAAATGTTAACGTAACAATAAATTTCAGTAGATTTCAAAGTATACTGATCTGTAAAATTAATGTACAGTAATAAAGAAAGGAACTTGATAATACAGAAGATAAGTTAGAAAAATAGTCACAATAAAACAATGTCTTTCGTATATTACGTCCCGAAAATAAAATTTGTCCAATGACGATTGGGGTTGGGCTCAGTAACAGCGTATATTCGCTGAAACTCTCCCTCGCACATTACTCTTATTTTCCTTTATCTCTACTTTATTTCCATTTTATTTTTTCATTTCTATTGTACTCCATCTTCTATTATATCATCTTATTTTTTCCTTTAGCTAGTTATCCTTTCCGCTCCATATATTGTCCTGCTGTGCATAATAAAGACATTACTATTCCTCCTATTATTACATAAAATGAAAATCATCATTATTCATTGAGCAATCTCGGTCATCTACGATCTAAGCGAAATTTCACTCTTGTGTTTCTTCGAAGATGTCTAAAAATGTCAAACATTTGACTTAACGAACGATCGTATAATAAAGTACAGACTTCGACAGGTATCCCAGAATTTTCTCAAATCTTTTGAAACATTAGAACGTAGAAAAATTAAGCTTGGATACAAACCACCATAAAGTGTAAAAATATATGTTTGCCTATAAAGGGTTAAAATCATCGTTATCCATTAAAGAATTAAAATTAAAATTATCGTTATCCATGAAATAATTAGAATTAAACTTGTCATTCTCCATTAAGCAATCTGGATCATCTACGACCCAAGCGAAATTTCACTCTTGTGTTTCTTCGAAGATGTCTAAAAATGTCAAACATTTGACTTAACGAACGATTGTATAATAAAGTACAGACTTCGACAGGTATCCCAGAATTTTCTCAAATCTTTTGAAACATTAGAACGTAGAAAAATTAAGCTTGGACACAAACCACCATAAAGTGTAAGTTGCCTTTGAAGGGTTAAAATCATCGTTATCCATTAAAGAATTAGAATTAAACTTGTCATTCTCCATTAAGCAATCTGTATCATCTACGACCCAAGCGAAATTTCACCCTTGTATTTCTTCCCAGCGAATTTTAATTTTGATTGAAAAAAATGTCGTACATTTGACTTAACGAACGATTGTATAATAAAGTACAGACTTCGACAAGTATCCCCGAATTTTCCCAAATCTTTTGAAACACTAGAACAGTAAAAAAATGAAGCTTGAACATATGTTTGCCTACGAAGGATTAAACTCATCGTTATCCATTAAACAATCGTTTCTACGCTCTTAAACGCAACACAAGAAGACTCTGAACCCCCGATCGTGACAAATATACCATCACCGCTCCCCCTATCATACTTTCTTGACGAAGAAATCGTCGCGTGGGGTCGAATCAGTTTTACACGATAACACTGCCGTGTCGTCGACCGTAAAGCGTCCAGGAGACGTCGCGGAAGTTAAGAGAGAGACTTTTCCGTCCAGCTGTTCTCCATCCCCTTCTACCGAAACGATAATAATTAGCGCAATTAGGGGTGCAGCGACCGCGTCTGCGCGCTACCGCGTCACCGTAAACTTGGGGCAATAATTTACAGAGCTTTTAGCGAGTGGTCTAACGAAAGGAGCTGGTCGTTACAACGCGCTCAAGATCTCGCGAAATTGCCGCGAGGAATCGTTAATTACCTCCGAGAATTGTTCGACTTTCGTTCGTCGACGACGTACTATAGCGCTATGTATATATGTACGTACCGAGTTTTCTACGGGAAAGGCGAGTTTCGCGTTTTACGAGCCGCTCGATCGCGCGAATTTCTTCGTTCCTGCATTATTCATATTGTTAAACGCGGGGCGAGATCGACTCGTGCCGCTGGGAATTCTCGAGCAGCTTTTGGAAATCGCACGGCACGCGACTGTTTCGACAATTTTTTAACGCGCTGCAAATGAAACTGCCGCAGAACGACGTCTTGTACGAAATTAATTATGCAGAGTAGCGTTGATTGTAGGACTAGTTCCTCGTGAAATTTGGCGAAGATTGAAATTGGACCGAGTAAAATCTGAAAATGGAACGGGCAAGATGAAAATTGTGTAAGAAAGGAGGTTGAGGAAGTGAATTTAAAAATTAAAATTAAAGGGAAGCTACAGATCTGAACCTAATTGGAAAATTACGGTATTGATCAATTTTCTAAAGTTTCTATTTTGATCGATTTTAATATGCCAGTTTCAAACGAAACATCGAATCGAAGTTTCAGTTTCGATCGATTTGAATATTCGAATTTCAATGGAGATATCGAAGCGCAATCGAGCAAGTTAAAGTAAAGAAGAAGGGGTGTAAAATTTTTCTATCGCCGGTGTATAATACTTTTATTAGCGTGTTAAAGGGATTTCAGAAATTCGTTGGACCTCGGAGAAAAACAGGGACAAACACAATTACACGATGTTTGACCGAAGTTATTCTCGGCACGCACTCAAGAACCACGAGCCCGAAAGGTCCACGGAACTTCCTCAAAGTCGCAACAGAGAAGGTGGACCGTAATTACTTGAAGTCGGTGAAGACATGCTATCGATATCTTCGTCAATCGTTCAAACAGTGTTTGATCGACAAATACGTCGGCAATCTCGAACGAATCTGTAAGTTTCTAATTAAACTCTCACCTTACGTTCGTGAATGAATCAAAAGTTAATTCTGATAGAAGGTTTTTGTTATTTGAAAATCATCGATTAAATTCCAAGATTAAATTGTTTCGAAATTTAACGAAAATTCTGCGTTTATTATTATGTATAAGAGAAATTAGCATTACGAAAATTTTTACCAATATAAATAAACAATTGCTTATAACAAAGCTGAAAAAATGCTTTATTGAAGGTTACACATAAAAATCAGTGACATACACTACCGGCCAAAAGTATGGAATCACCAGTCAATTTTCATCAATACCGAATCTGTTACTAATTCTTTGTAGATTTGAAATTGACGTTGCAGAGATCAGTAGCAATTCACCTCGTTTCGACGGATTGGAATGATAAAGAATTCTTAAAATTGCAGACACTTTTCTGACAAATTTTTTCGTAACTTGCAACGCACAGTGATTCCAAACATTTGATCGGTAGTGTATATCCTCTTCATGTTACAATCGACGATTTCGCTTTCCAATTGATCGAAATTGCCAAGAGTAAATTTTGAAATCAATGTCACCTCTAACACAAGTCCAAAATTCATACATTCAAATCTCTAACTCTGTCTCCAGGCACCATCACCAAATTCTTCGAAAATTCCCCTGTGAACCCAAAAGAAACCAGCGCGACCGACAAGGAAAATTCGGCAAACTCCAAATTTCCAGAAGACTTCGCAGAAAATAAAAAGAATAATTTCGTTATTAGCTCGAACTACATTTCCGCAAAGTTTCGAATCTTCCCTCGAATTTTCGCCGAGCTTCCTTGTCAACGGTGGCCCCTCGAAATGTAGGTATAACTTAATTGCAAGATACTTTTCCGAGAGGACGAGGAAACCGCAAGAAGTACAAAAAAAAACAAAAAAACAGGGCCGTCATCGTCATGGGGTCGGTTTTCGGAGCAAGCCCCGCGTCTCGTTAAGATTTCATCCTGCGAAATGGCCAAGTAGACGGAGCATGGCATTGTGCGAGTAGGGGTCGGGGGTGTTTCGTGTTAGCGGAGTGAAGGTCCTTGTACGGCTGTCGGGCAGGATATTATATATGTATGTATATACGATATTATGATACTCCGGCCTGGTAGACGTTGTAATTCCGAAACTGGAGGGTAACTATTGTCCCGCACCGTCTGTTTGTAAAGTTAAGATGAACCGGCAGCGCCGTTGAAACGAGAGTCACGTTACGCTAAAGTACGTTTTTACCTTAAAGCTTATTCGTTAGAAAGGACGACGGGGTTAATTACGATTATGACGTGCTACGCGGATCCTCCGTGTTCGCGAAATTTTAAGGATACTCGTTGGGACACTGCACCGCGGCAAGGACACTCCAACCGGGTCGTTCCCATTGTTCCCGCGGATATCGCGGTGAATCATTAATTGGTTGCTTTTGGGAATGTTTCTTCCCGGAGATGGGTCGAATTTAAATAAATTCTAGATTGGCCAAGTATTTTGGGATATTCTTGGGACTGTGACATTTTTTGGGTATTTTTGTACACGGAGTGTAGATGTATTATTATCGTATTCGTTGTTAATTCTAGATTGGTTATTTATTGTGGGATGTTCTTGAGAGGAATTTTACTGGAAATCGGGCTGTGACATTTTTCCATATTTTTGCATACCTTTGGCCGTGCAATTCAGGGTAGAATTCGTTGTTCTTAAAGATTATGAGTATTTTGTGCAACGAGTGCAAGCATATTATTTTTGAATTCAGCGATGAATATGTAATCTTCGTTTCTTTTCTTTGTAAAGTTTCTGTAACACGTCTTAGGGTAAAATATGGCCGCTTTTATTATTAACGATTTATGGTGCCCGCCTAGGAGCTTATTAACGCTCTTTGCATAGAAATTGGATGATTTCGAATGGAAAAGGTTTGTATCGAATTCTCGTATCTCGTTTGATGAATTTTACGGTAACTAGAATAAATGAAAATTATACGGTGGATAGTATAATGTATGAGATCCAACGAAATACAGAGGATAATAACAATTATCCGATAACAGAACATTTTCAAACAACAGAGCACTGTTCTCCCCGCCAACAGTTTCACAGAAACGAGGAAAAGTTTGCTCGTAAGTTTAAGTTAAGAAATATCCGCAAGAAAGCGGTATACATAACATCATCGTTCCTTAACGATAGAAACATCTGGTGGCCTCGGTATATACCATTTGGCGGTCAGTTGAAAATGTTACCAAATAACACGATTTTCCCACAACCCCGACGGATTTATACGTGCCGTCAATCACCTCGATCTCCCGCGGTCGTTAAATTCGTCGCAAGCTAAAAGGCAGAGCGAAGGAAAAGGCTGTAGTATACCGGAGACCGCGTTATCATCGATCGAGGCACGAAGTTTAACTCGGCTTAAATTGCTGAACAAGATCGATATAACCAACGCGAGCCAATTTACGTAGCGGCAAGTGGCGCGATTCGCGCGCGATAATTGCTTGCGAACTGGCAAACACTCTCTTCCCTTCCCTCTCTCCTCTTCTCTTGTGTTCCTCTTTCTACCTTGCTAGATACACGTGGTTTCTCTCAGGCTGGCTCGCGAGCTTTTTCCTCGTCCATCACTCACGTGCCCGTTCATGACTGCTCATTCTACTGACAATAACAGGCCTGAAAAGCTAGAACCTGGCACGAGAAGCTCCATAACCCGAATTATATTGTTTCGAAAGGTGCATTCCAGAAGGGCGGGCGAACGTTACGGTTTCTGCGGGAGATGCTCGTATTTCTTTGGAAATTGAGGCTTGGTTAACTGCGTAAAGGTATGCTGTCGTTGTCGAACGTGGGATCTTACGTCGCAATTGCTCTTTGCGGTGATTCACATTCGCTGATTAATACGCTAATGATAAAGGATGGTATCGAGACAACGCATCCAGAAAATGAATGTGGTATAATTTTGTACGACATTATTAATGGAGAAATAAATTGTCCAGGATTTTTGGGACAAGTGATGTATCATTTCCGAAAATCAGAAAAGGATCTACCTACTGTCCGTGATTGCATAAATCAAAGAAAAATATATGCGACCCGATTATTCATTCCGATATTGACTTCTTATACATTAAAAGAAAATTTAAAAGAATTCTTATGGTAGAATATCTTAGCTCTATTTGACGCTTTTATGTATGTTAAGTAATTGTCCCTTTGTTTATTAAATGAATCAATCAACGAATAATTATATTACACTATACGGAAATGTACTGTAGGAATAGGGTTTTATTAAGGTGTCTATTCCGCTAGTTACAGAGATAACACGACGAGTAAGACTAGTTCGTGGCGCCTACACAGGCCTTATCGTGGCTTCTTGCAGACTTCTTCATACGTTACGATACGATAAGGCCTGTGTAGGCGCTACGAACTAGTCTTACTCGTCGTGTTATCTCTGTAACTAGCGGAATAGACACCTTAACCGTTTGAGTGCCACAAGCCTTTCTTGTTTCCCGATCGAAAATTGCAAAGCGGCGCGATAGCGCTTGTTATATTCCGCGTCGAAAAATGCCAAAGAGCGCGATTGCGCTGTTTTCAGCTTACATGTAATAAATATTAATTTTATCTTTTCTTACTTAAGACTCAAGAGTAACCGTAAAGTCGTGCATCGAAAAAATCCACCCATCTGTGATAATGGGCTTCGCAGCCTAGAGCGCTGGCGCTTTTAGGACAGGATAGAGGAGAAGCGCGATCGCGCCGCTTGGCACTCAAACGGTTAATAAAACCCTATTCCTACAGTACTAAACATTTTCTATCTCATCCATAAGAAGCCGTTCTCGCGAAAGTTCCAAAAAACTATATCCTGCAACATATCACAGCTGCAACAAGCAATAAACGCACAACCTAATAAATGCTTGAAAAGAAAAGAAACATCTTTTACAACACCATACCGTTCACCAAAACAGAAAAAAGAAAATCGGTACGCGCATAATAATCCCGGGGCAAAAAAGCACCTGCCAACGGTGTACAATAAATAAACACGCGTCAAGTTTGCGAAGAAAAACCGTAAATTAAATCTGGCTGAGGTTTACGATCGGTTTTGTTTAGACGATTAATAATAATTCCGGTTGCCGGTGTCAAGCTGAACAGCGTCATTAGGAAGCCCGCTTATCTGTGAAACAACGTCCCGAATTGGTCGTAAATCACGCGAAAAACGGCGTCGCGCGATCACGATGATTGTCGTTGCCAACAAATTCAGCGCTAGTCGAACTCGAACTCGCGTCAGGTTCGGAAATCGCGTGCTCGTTGACCGTAACGAAAGAGCGAAAAATTCGATCGCGACGCGAACCTCATGACTGAACTTCGGTAGGGAATGGCCTTCCTCGATCGCTCAAACAGTCGTTAAAGTGTCACGGATGTCGAGTGTACCTCGTATACTCGACTTTACACGCGTCCACGGTAAGTATGTACATATATATATATATATGCAAGTTTCTCGCGTACGATACAATAGAAACATGAAACGTGGCTGTAGATTTGAAAACAGATTTGTTGTATTGTAAATGCACGATCGGTGTCACGTTGATGTTTCGCGTTCCCGGAATATAGCTGTTTGTTTAATAATCGCGATTGAATTGTTCAACGACCGTTTAGTCCAGACTGGAAAGGTGGTTGTCCTTGTTCGCTCGATAGAGACTTTTTAACCGAACCGATCTTATGTTAATCTGTTTTTCATCTGGTTTTACTCTTGTTTATGTATCGATGTAATTTCATACTTCGGGAGGAACTTGTGTTGGTTTTAGCGTTGTTCGCAAATTACTCCATCGTGGTATGATTGCTTGAGGAACTTTAAACATGTTTGACGATTAAATAAATTTTTGAAATGGATGCGTGTGTGTTGAGGTAACCACGGATTACGATGTTTACGTGTATCATTTTGGAAATTTAAATATCCGTGACTTAAGATGTCAACTTTTTCTTGCCGTATAACCCTTTAACTTGTAAGCTTTTCTTCGCTTTACTGAAAGAGAATGATCCATTTCTTCGTATCTTTACTATTGTACGGTGAAGGTACCAGTAGTTGACCAGTTTTTAGGAAAACGTGAAAAATATGAAAGAAAATATTTCCCTGTAACTAAAACTAAACCGACTATTTCATCCATGGAAATGTACGGGCGATTATGGAAGTGGCCAGAGAAGCCTGGTATGCTGGACTATGAGTGGAAGGCTGTAGTTTCTCATATCGATAAGTCCACAAAATCGAGCAGAACTCGTAACGTCTACTCTGTTCCCGAATTGAACTTGCTATGGAATTCAATTGTTTTATTTCTACTTTCCATTCTAATTATAACTTGTGCAAAATAAACGATACATTGTTGCTTCAACCCTCCTTCTGGTATAAGTGGTCAACTACTAACGAACAGAGGGTCAATTACTAGTGTTTTCATTTTTCAAATTCAATTACTGAATTTTTATAACGTAACTTTTTTTAAAAATTGGTCTTGTCACATAATCTAGAAGGCTTAAAGAGTATCTTCAGGCATCGACACTCGCTATTTAACGACAGAGCAAGTGGTGGAGGATTTCTCTTAACTGGTCAACTACTGGTACCTTCACCTTATATTCATACATTTTTTAATCTGAGATATCGTAGCTTTGATCCATAGTGATCAATGGCTGAAGCAAATAAACCAAGAAACGAAGGATGTGTGTGTAAGGTGGTCAAAAAATGTTCGCCCAACAGTCTGTTGTATTAGCTATTCACTACGAAAATTATTTATACAGTTAACCCTCTATAACACCATATGATTTGCAAGTAACGTTTCATGTAAATCTGTATTTTATAAATCTCAACTTATTTGTATATTTAGGAAATTTCTTTACACGATAGCAATTATTAATACTTGCTCCTCCGAACCGTAATTTGTCTTCTCACGTACAAAGAAAAATCGAGCTGCAAACGATCAAAATCTAAAATTCCAATCAACCATAATTTCTCTCCTCTCGAACGAATAAAGACCGGGTTACAGTCGAGTTTCAAAATCGAATCGAATCAAACTTCAGTCAGTCTTTTATTTAAAACCCCCAAAACCATATACAACCAAAACAATCGAGGATTAAATCGAAGCTCGTCGAAAACATTTAACTGCCGCAGGACTAATGCGACTAATTCGTATGCATCCGTTGACGCGGGTCTCGCGGGGCACCGAACAGAAGAAGAAAAAAGAGAAAGAAGGAAAATTCACGCGAGCTTGGTTGTATGTAGTACGAAACGTTTTCCGAAACTTTATGCACCTTTAAATCCCATCGGTGTTTTTTCGAGCGTTGGACGAAGAGAAAACGGAAGAAGAAGAAGAAAAGGGGTGATCGTGGGAGGGGCAGATTACGTCGCCTGGTCGAGATGGTAGCTGATTTACACGTACGCGGCAACATTTACCGTCGCATCAATTTTAATTATTCGACCAAGTCTCTGTTAAGCAGGACGGAATCATTCCTCTTGTTTGCCACGGTACGGCACCGAAAGGCCTGAAACGAGCAAGTCGTAAAATGGTTGCGGCCGGCTCGGAGTGTTTCACGGGAAACTACGCGCCTATTAAAATCGGATTCTCGGAACGCGTTCTACTAACGAACGCCGGACTGATCTGACGCTGGCATAAACTGTTTTTAATAACGCCGGCAATTATCGCGTACGAGTGAAACCGAGCCGAAAAGAGCGTTTCCTTAAGCGGCTGTATTATTCCGCGGGACGAACGTTTCCCTTTTTATTCTCCTCGACGTTTTCCTCTTTTTTTTTCTTCTTCTCTTTCTCCGTCGTTCTTCCTTCTTTCTCTCTCCCCCTGCATTTTCATCCGCTACTTTCCATTTCGAATGAAATAAACAACCCGCCTCTCCCGATTGCTTTCTACGTAGCATTGAGATGTCGAAGAGTCACGTACACGCGTGATCGTGAAAGCGAGCCTGTGTTCGGCAGATGTAATTTCTTGTTTTATAAGTTTCCCCTGTTGCTTGTCAACGTGCAGCGAGCTGAGAGAAATACGGTTATTAAATATGACGATAATGACGCTCGGTGTTCACGATCTCTCGCGGGACTGGTTCTTTTTGAAACGGCGTGGAAGCATTAAAAATAGAAAGAGATTATGCAGATTTTCTGGTTGAGAATCGTTTAATTTCCGACATCGAATGCCGTAAATTTCGTTCTTTATATTGCACCAGGTTATTTGCGACTGTCAACGAAGATCGACAGAAAGTGTAAATAAAATGAACGATAGCGAATGTGTAATAATTGTATCGTACAGTTTTAACGATTTCGCTGCAAAAGACGATTATAGTCGCCCGATACGAAATGATCTCTTTGTGATACCCGCGACAAAGTTGCATTCGAAAATACTCAAACACTATAGAGAGAGCTCACGCCGGCGTTTTTCTAGTATATGGTAGGTACTAGAGAAAAACGAAAGAGGAAAAAGTTCTCCAGTTTTCTACGACTAATGTAATAGTGTAAATCAATTTTTTATATTTGCCATATTTTTCGAGAAACGAAGAACCTTCTAAATTTGACCTTTAATTTGTATACGTATGTACAGTAATGTCTCCACAAGTGTCAGTCCGCAAGGAAGCTAAACCTGACACTTGTAGAGTCAGGGACTACGTTTTCGAGCCTCGCGCCCGCCTTTGTAGTTTGCCGAACGTAGACAAGAACAACGAATAAAAGATAAGGATGAAACGTGAGTCGAGGCAACCAAGCGATTTAAATACCAACTTTTTTAACTTTACGTTTTTTTATCCCGAAATTTTTCTTAACATACTGATGAGATTTTTCTGATGAAAATGACATCAAACAAACAGACGCCCTGTATTACATTACATAGAGTCGGCCTACCGTTTGACTGCCAGTTGGAGAATTGGCCTACCGTTTGAATCGTCCCTACATTTGAGACTGACACTTGTAGAATCGGCCCTAAATTTTTTTTTTTACGTGGAGGTAGGCCGACATTAAATAAATTACTCAATAAGTATTAGTAAAGTATTAATAAAAAAACAGCGAGCGAGGATAACATAGGCGTAGGACCATCTATACTGACACTTGTAGAATCCAACCTGACTGACCCTTGTAGAGACATTACTGTATTTATATCATACGAAAGCGTGTACCCTGATGGATTCATCTATGTGCCAGAAAATGACCCTCAGAGTCATCCGAGGTTCGAAATGAAAGAAATATTTCGAATATTACGTACGAAAGTGATTACCTCTAATATGATTGTCTTTCGGCAGAGATGACCGTAGCGAAAGGGTTAAAATATCAAGCATTCGTTGTATATCTTTTGTATTCCAGAGAAACGTAAATTAATCTATCTGGAGAAAATAATTATACGAGTTTTCTTGTCAGATGTACCAATTACCTTTTCACCCCGCTAATTCCTACGTTTATAATTAAAAGGTACCGGAGAAGTTGAATAGAAAACGGGAAAGATCGCTTCGGTGCAAATAGATAAAAAAAAAGAAAAGAAGAAAGGGGGTAGAGTAGAGAGAATTCCGTGAAAACAGGAGCGTAAAAACAATTCGAACCGCGTACAACTATTTCTCCACACAACAGAGAAGCGTGCTCGCGTTTCGTGTATCGATGCCCTCAGCTCCCTTTTTCGCAGCTACGTATTGAAGTCACGTGGCGAGCAGAGTCTTGTTATCAGCGAACCGCCATTCCCCTTTTCCCTTTCCCACGATATTCCTCTTCTAATAACACAGCCTGCCAACTCCCCTGACCTTGTCCACACATTCGCCTACAGTTGGATGCGTGTGGCGAGTCTGAACGATCCGGGGGAAGATTTTGAACCCTTCGAGAAACAATTATTCTTTCCTCTGCGAACTTCCAGTGAAAAATGTTCCCCGATAGTTTGCAGTTATTTTCTTCTGACTTTAAGTTCAGTTGTTTCAGAGATATTCTAATTAATAGTTTCTGAGCTTTCGGAAGTTTGCAAGGTGATTTCACCCCTTGAACATGAATATCAACTCTTTCGTGACAAAATTAGTTTTTTAATAGAATTTCTTATTTATCTACCGATTATTGCGTTTATAGTATTAAACAGAGATGAATTTTTATTTAACCCTTTCGTGACCAAATTATATTTTTTAAAGAATTTCTTATTTATTTACCGATCATTGCGTCTGTAATACTGAATTGAGATGAATTTAAGCACTCAAGTGAGATATAAGCGTCCCAAGGATCACGAAAGGACGAACAACTAAGGAAACTACTTGTTCAACGTTTTCCGATTCTCCAGCCGTATGTAAAATTTCGTCAAATTCGTCGCGTATCAGTTGGGCGATAAATACATCTGCCGTTAGTCATTTTTTCTTGCTTTCAATAGCAGGAGAAATAATTTAGATGTTCATTATAAGCGAGACACCCTGTATAGGGGGTGAATTATATCTACACCCGGCTGAACGGCGTGGAGCATTTATTAGAAGGTGTGGAGGGTGGTGCAGAATTACGGGCTTCCGGCCGTGGCGAGCGGAACGTCTCGCTTTTTCATTTATACGTCCGTAAACGACCGGTCGTTATCGGCCGACACCTTGGACGGTTCTCAAGAATTTACTGCGTGCCGAAGGGGATGACGCTCGTGTAACGATTACTCGGGATAATTTCGTACACAGATACGAGATTCTGCGGGGGTGAAATGAGAAAGTACGGCGAGAGGAGAGATTTCGGAACGATTTGCAATTAAACAATTTCCTCTAGTGCTGTTCTTCTTCTTCTTTTCTTTCCGTGGATGCGATACGCCGAGGTGAAATATTGCGCCAGTTTATTCTGTGTGACTTTACTGAAATGTTCAAGTTACTTACCGACAGTGCGTTGATTATAATTTGCGGTAGATTTGCTGAATTTTTCTTTGACGAATGCATGAATCTTCGACGATTTCAGACTTTAGTAGCTAGTTTTATTATTTCAGCTCTGAATTTTAACGTGGGACTTTATTAGAAGAGACAGTTACTTATTGGTATTAATTTTGAAGCGACGACTGAGCTAATTTGCTTGAAATATAGATTACATTTTGCTGAATTTTTGTTTGGCGAATGCGTAAATGGGCAATGATTGTAAATTTTAGTAGCCAGTGTGTGTGCAAGTTTTTAACACAGAGGAAAGTTAGAATTGAACGAGAAATGAAATTAAAAAGTAGCGTTGCAAGTGCACATTTAAAAACAAAAATTATATTCCACTTGTGTGCAATTATTTCTTCGCAACTTTCATGTCCATTATTAAACAATTTTCTCAACTCTTCCGGGAAATTTCTGAAACATCGATATCCCACAAATATCTGGATAATTCCTTGTACACCGACACGTACTCTCATCCCCAAGCACAATTAACCATTCTCCGCAGCACGGGCCTCTCCCCGAATCGCGGAGGAAAAGAAATAAAGGAACGTATAATCGAATAGGAAATACAGAGGTTGCCCCGGCCGAGAGGGGCATCGCCTCCCTTTAATTTTCCTCGCTTCGATTGAGACACACGGGCGTAGAGAGAGAGAGAGCGGTCCCTGTGCGGCCATCCTCCGAAAGTTAGCCAAGCAAACAGACCTACCCCAATTTATAAAACAAATCAATTCGCTTTGTGGCGCGCGACAAAGCGGTTGCCTGCTGCGTGATTATTAAACCCTCGCACAGGAATTTTACGTGCCAACGGACGAGAGAAGCTGGATCGCAAAAGTTTTCGCGCGTGCGACAGAAAACGCCCGTTCCGAACCAGTCGAACCACGACGACGCTCACGATGACGTCCGAGAGGAGTAGGAGAATGAGGAAGAAGAGGAGGAGAGGAAGAGAGAGAGAGAGAGACATG
>NW_017100268.1:1236292-1254607 GCF_001263275.1 Habropoda laboriosa | reverse complement strand
TGACGAAGCTGGTCGACGAGGTTGGTCGACGCTTTTGATCCATCGAGAATCCGAAAAGGCCGAAGGGAGCCCCGTTAAACCGTATCACAAAGGCCTTAGCCAGTCCCCCTTTTTCTCTCGCGGTAGTGGCTCCGCGAACCATCCGCAAAAAGAGAAAAGAGCACCGAGCACGAGCCGGCAATATACTCGATCGGATTGGCTCATTGAATTTTAAAATCTCAAATAGAGTTAACGTAGAGATCAGAGACGACTGCTGCTAGCAGCACGCCACTTCTATCGGAGGCGGCTGCTCGAGAGACGGGGACCGTTTTTAACTCGCCCTCGTCCACTCGTTTTTTCGTCCTTTGAGAAGAGAAATTCCAAAAGAGTCGCGAGACTCGGAACTGAAACCCTACCCTCTCTCTTTCTCTCTCACTCTTCGTGTTTTCAACCCCGTTTCTAGCGGTGACGTCCGTGGAAATTGCGCGTGGCCTGATACCCAGGAGAAGGACGCTTCGTTTGGTCCGCGGGGTGTTTGTTAATGTTCGTTTTCGTGTAACCAGCCGACCTGTGTATAATACCCGACCGGCTAGTCCACTACTTTTTCAAAAGTGCCGGTTAATTAATTCAGTCGGTCGAGCGACGGTGATATTAGGTAGGGTGCCTGGAGCGTCGTAATTTCCGCGTTCGTACGGACTCGTTTGTGCCGCTTTATCGATTAACCGGCGGCCCGGTAAAATCGCGTGTACGCGATCTCCTTTGGATTATTATTAGGTCATCCTGTGAAATTCCTGGATTAAACTGATCGGACGATGCAGCCCTGGACTGTGCTCGATCTCGAGTGTTAGCTCGGGGGAGGGGAAAGTGTTGCCGGCGGTTTTCGGTAGAAGGTATTTCGAATAACGAATAAATTTCGATTATTCGTGAATTTGGAAGAAATTGTTAATGATTTACCTTGCACGCGAAAGATTACTGACAGGATGTTTCAGTGATATTTAAATGAAATTTAAATAGAATTCACGGGAAACAGAATTTTATTCGTTTCTTTTATATGAAAACTTTGAATAACGAATGAATTCGATTTATTTAACTGTTCTGTGTAATTCTTGGAGTATTTTGAGTTTTGAGAATTATCAAGATGTGTAAATGTGCAATTGTTAAAGATTCGTATCTCCAGAAATGTGTCTCCTATTACCTGCCAAATATTTTTACCCTACTCTTCTAAGCACACAGTAGAATTTTCCAAATTTTTTGGCCAGTCTGTCGTATTTAGAACTCAAGCTTCATCCAACTTCTCTGAATTCAATTCGCAATGCCCGAAATGCAAAGTAGAACTACCTTCATTATTCGTGAAATCTGTCTTGTAACTAAAACACAATTAATTCGGTCTTTCTTTCGCTAAGCAATTACCTTGTTCTTTAGGCGAATGCAAGAAAATTCTTCGCAGCATTTCCGCGTGATCTTTAGATCGGAGAAATTCGATAAAGTGGCGACGAATAGAGAGCGCCTTCAGTTATTCAGGTTAAAGGAGCGAATTTTATCGTTTATGATAGGCGAATAACGTTAGCCCGGACGAATTTAATTCGCGATCCTCGTCTTTCATTGTACGATCGCTTTTTAAGATGCTCGCGTTTACCGGATCCCCTTTAAGAGCTACAAACTGTGGCGAAAAGTCGACGGCTGCGGAGTTTGCCTTTATGGAGATACGACCTGGATAATCCCGCGACCTTTTCTCCACGGAGACGGCATAGGGAGAAGGAGGCAAGTTTTCCGATCCAAAGTTTGCTCACCGCCTTATTGATGGTTAAGAAGAAAATTTCTTCCGATGCGATTGGGATCCACCTTCGTAACGAGCAAACTGATACGCGGATTCAGCGCAGAGTCTTCTAATCTTTCTTATTTATTTCACCTTTTTCAGATCTGTTAGTATAAACTTTATGCAAATATTAAAATGTCCGGGTAATTTATGTCGTAGAGATTTTTGTAAAAATTGATTAGAGCAATGTATGCTACCTCCGATTGTTTATCTTTAATATATTTTTGCATGGTAGAAAGGCGCGGATTTTGTTTAAAAAGAAGATGAATATAATTTTCGAATTTCTGAAATTAATTCAGGCCCATTTACAAAGTTGCTATATGTGAAACGGTCAGATAAACGAGAGCATGAGAGTGATATTGCAAAAATAGAATACGCCTGTTAGAGCAACGATTCTGTGGTGGGGCACTGTATTAGTAGTAAAGTCAACCATGTCTCTGCCAACGAGTTTCGATGTCTGACATATGGTTGACTCGCTGATTTTCGTCCAATTTTTGAAATTTCTCAACTATCCTGCGAGTCAACCATAAGTCAGACATCGAAATTTGTTTAAGCCAATAGTGCAAATCAATCATTTCTCAGACTGCGGATATTTTTCGGTGTCCCTAATCTATTTCCGCGCAAATCACCAAGTTTCTCGCTCGAATTTCGCGATTTTTACGATCTTTTCCATTTTTACGTGTTCCTAACACTATCCGGATTTGGTTCACTTAATTTCTACATGGAATATTATTTGAATAATGAGTGTTTCGCAAAAGGAAATGGATTTGGTGTGCAAAGGTGAAGTAAATAGACTGTAAAATGCTGTAATGTAACACCGGTATATTGTAACCTTTTGTAAAATACATTTTACACACTTATCTTACAATAAATAATTCATTTTTTCTTAAATAATTGCATTTCTTCATTATTCCTGATGCTCAAGACCCTTCCTTGATTCCTGTGGTGGCCTGTAAGGTCCATCTGTAACACACACAAAATGAACATTAATTTTCAAATCTTAAATAAAAGGTATAGACAATTTCTAACTAATCTACTGCATGCAATAGTGGAACATGGTTGCAGTACCAGGAAAACAACTTTTATATCGTTGAACGGTGATTTTTAAGTAGCAAGATACTTTTATTTCACTGTTCATCTTTGAAACTCGAATGCACACATTGTTGCAGTCTCTATTCTCGAATGCAACATTGATGGAAGCATCATTCCGAATGCAAAGCATTGTTTTGAAACTCGAATGCACACATTGTTGCAGTCTCTATTCTCGAATGCAACATCGATGGAAGCATCATTCCGAATGCAAAGCATTTTGTACCCGCTACATATTAATGCAACATTATTAGAAGCGTTATTTCGAACGCAAACATTATTACAAGCACTACGCTTGAATGTAACATTGTTACAAGCATCATTCTCGCTTGTAACATCGTTAACTTGCATTACTTTCGCATGCACATTGTGGCAAACGTGCTCCCGAAAATTGCACATTGTTGCTAACGCGTAATCGGGTTTGCAACTTTGTTGCCGGGAATCGCTCCCGAAAATTGCACATTGTTGCACGACGCGCCGTTTTGCAACTTTGTTGCCGGGAATCGCTCCCGAAAATTGCACAATGTTGCAAACGCGTTCTGGGTTTGCAACTTTGTTGTCGCGAAAATTTGCACATTGTTGCACGACGCGCCGTTTTGCAACAATGTGCATTTTTCGGGAGCGATTCTCTGCAACAAAGTTGCAAACCCAGAACACGTTTGCAACATTGTGCATTTTTCGAAAGGCGCTAAAGTTCTCGAGAATTCCTGGAATTTTCGTCATTTCTCGGAAATGACGAAATTTCCGAGAATCGAGGCGATTCCAAGAATTGACCAATGGGCCTCCGAAACTTTCAGTTCTCGAGAATTCCTGGAATTTTCGTCATTTCTCGGAAATGACGAAATTTCCGAGAATCGAGGCGATTCCAAGAATTGACCAATGGGCCTCCGAAACTTTCAGTTCTCGAGAATTCCTGGAATTTTCGTCATTTCTCGGAAATGACGAAATTTCCGAGAATCGAGGCGATTCCAAGAATTGACCAATGGGCCTCCGAAACTTTCAGTTCTCGAGAATTCCTGGAATTTTCGTCATTTCTCGGAAATGACGAAATTTCCGAGAATCGAGGCGATTCCAAGAATTGACCAATGGGCCTCCGAAACTTTCAGTTCTCGAGAATTCCTGGAATTTTCGTCATTTCTCGGAAATGACGAAATTTCCGAGAATCGAGGCGATTCCAAGAATTGACCAATGGGCCTCCGAAACTTTCAGTTCTCGAGAATTCCTGGAATTTTCGTCATTTCTCGGAAATGACGAAATTTCCGAGAATCGAGGCGATTCCAAGAATTGACCAATGGGCCTCCGAAACTTTCAGTTCTCGAGAATTCCTGGAATTTTCGTCATTTCTCGGAAATGACGAAATTTCCGAGAATCGAGGCGATTCCAAGAATTGACCAATGGGCCTCCGAAACTTTCAGTTCTCGAGAATTCCTGGAATTTTCGTCATTTCTCGGAAATGACGAAATTTCCGAGAATCGAGGCGATTCCAAGAATTGACCAATGGGCCTCCGAAACTTTCAGTTCTCGAGAATTCCTGGAATTTTCGTCATTTCTCGGAAATGACGAAATTTCCGAGAATCGAGGCGATTCCAAGAATTGACCAATGGGCCTCCGAAACTTTCAGTTCTCGAGAATTCCTGGAATTTTCGTCATTTCTCGGAAATGACGAAATTTCCGAGAATCGAGGCGATTCCAAGAATTGACCAATGGGCCTCCGAAACTTTCAGTTCTCGAGAATTCCTGGAATTTTCGTCATTTCTCGGAAATGACGAAATTTCCAAGAATCGAGGCGATTCCAGGAATCGACCTCCTATCACATCATGTTCGCCTATTAGAAAGTCGATTTTCGGCCAAATATTTTCGAAAATCCGAAATCCTGACTTTCTAATAGGCGAACATGATATGATAGGAGGTTGCTTCTTGGAATTTTCGTCATTTCCGAGAAATGACCAAATTTCCGAGAATCGAGGCGATTCCAGGAATTGACCAATGGACCTCCGAAACTTTCAGTTCTCGAGAATTCCTGGAATTTTCGTCATTTCCGAGAAATGACGAAATTTCCGAGAATCGAGTCACTTCCAGGAATCGACCTCCTATCATATCATGTTCGCCTATTAGAAAGTCAGGATTTTCGATTTTCGAAAATTTTTGGCCGAAAATCGACTTTCTAATAGGCGAACATGATGTGATAGGAGGTCGGTTCCTGGAATCGCCTCGATTCTCGGAAATTTCGTCATTTCCGAGAAATGACGAAATTTCCGAGAATCGAGTCACTTCCAGGAATCGACCTCCTATCATATCATGTTCGCCTATTAGAAAGTCAGGATTTTCGATTTTCGAAAATTTTTGGCCGAAAATCGACTTTCTAATAGGCGAACATGATGTGATAGGAGGTCGGTTCCTGGAATCGCCTCGATTCTCGGAAATTTCGTCATTTCCGAGAAATGACGAAATTTCCGAGAATCGAGTCACTTCCAGGAATCGACCTCCTATCATATCATGTTCGCCTATTAGAAAGTCAGGATTTTCGATTTTCGAAAATTTTTGGCCGAAAATCGACTTTCTAATAGGCGAACATGATGTGATAGGAGGTCGGTTCCTGGAATCGCCTCGATTCTCGGAAATTTCGTCATTTCCGAGAAATGACGAAATTTCCGAGAATCGAGTCACTTCCAGGAATCGACCTCCTATCATATCATGTTCGCCTATTAGAAAGTCAGGATTTTCGATTTTCGAAAATTTTTGGCCGAAAATCGACTTTCTAATAGGCGAACATGATGTGATAGGAGGTCGGTTCCTGGAATCGCCTCGATTCTCGGAAATTTCGTCATTTCCGAGAAATGACGAAATTTCCGAGAATCGAGTCACTTCCAGGAATCGACCTCCTATCATATCATGTTCGCCTATTAGAAAGTCAGGATTTTCGATTTTCGAAAATTTTTGGCCGAAAATCGACTTTCTAATAGGCGAACATGATGTGATAGGAGGTCGGTTCCTGGAATCGCCTCGATTCTCGGAAATTTCGTCATTTCCGAGAAATGACGAAATTTCCGAGAATCGAGTCACTTCCAGGAATCGACCTCCTATCATATCATGTTCGCCTATTAGAAAGTCAGGATTTTCGATTTTCGAAAATTTTTGGCCGAAAATCGACTTTCTAATAGGCGAACATGATGTGATAGGAGGTCGGTTCCTGGAATCGCCTCGATTCTCGGAAATTTCGTCATTTCCGAGAAATGACGAAATTTCCGAGAATCGAGTCACTTCCAGGAATCGACCTCCTATCATATCATGTTCGCCTATTAGAAAGTCAGGATTTTCGATTTTCGAAAATTTTTGGCCGAAAATCGACTTTCTAATAGGCGAACATGATGTGATAGGAGGTCGGTTCCTGGAATCGCCTCGATTCTCGGAAATTTCGTCATTTCCGAGAAATGACGAAATTTCCGAGAATCGAGTCACTTCCAGGAATCGACCTCCTATCATATCATGTTCGCCTATTAGAAAGTCAGGATTTTCGATTTTCGAAAATTTTTGGCCGAAAATCGACTTTCTAATAGGCGAACATGATGTGATAGGAGGTCGGTTCCTGGAATCGCCTCGATTCTCGGAAATTTCGTCATTTCCGAGAAATGACGAAATTTCCGAGAATCGAGTCACTTCCAGGAATCGACCTCCTATCATATCATGTTCGCCTATTAGAAAGTCGATTTTCGGCCAAAAATTTTCGAAAATCGAAAATCCTGACTTTCTAATAGGCGAACATGATATGATAGGAGGTCGATTCCTGGAAGTGACTGGATTCTTGGAAATTTCGTCATTTCCGAGAAATGACGAAAATTCCAGGAATTCTCGAGAACTGAAATTTTCGAAGACCCTTTGGACGAAAATGGACTTTCTAATAGGCGAACATGATGTGATAGGAGGTCGATTCCTGGAAGTGACTCGATTCTTGGAAATTTCGTCGATTCCGAGAAATGACGAAAATTCCAGGAATTCTCGAGAACTGAAATTTTCGAAGGCCCATTGGTCAATTCTCGGAATCGCCTCGATTCTTGGAAATTTCGTCATTTCCGAGAAATGACGAAAATTCCAGGAATTCTCGAGAACTGAAATTTTCGAAGGCCCATTGGTCAATTCTCGGAATCGCCTCGATTCTTGGAAATTTCGTCATTTCCGAGAAATGACGAAAATTCCAGGAATTCTCGAGAACTGAAATTTTCGAAGGCCCATTGGTCAATTCTCGGAATCGCCTCGATTCTTGGAAATTTCGTCATTTCCGAGAAATGACGTAAATTCCAGGAATTCTCGAGGACCTTAGCACCGAACGAGTATATACGCGCGATATTCGAAAACTTTCTGTAATTTTCGTAGTTTTCGCTCGAATTTCGGGATTTTTTCGATTTTTCCGATGGAAACGCATTCCTGGTGGTTTCTGCCATTAATTTATCGACTTTTGCAACGGAAAATTGTTTAAACAATGGGTTTATTGCATAAACAATTGGATTTGGAGTGCAAGGGAGCAGTAAATAGAGTGTAAAGTGCTGTAAAACAATACTGGTATATTGTAACCTTTTGTAATATTCATTTTGTACAATAATTTTACAATAAACAACTGATTTATTCATAAATAATTGTATTTCTTCAGTTTTCCTGATGTTCAAGTCCTTTCCTTGATTTCTAGGGTATCCTGGAAGGTCCATCTGTAATTCATACGCAAAGAACATTAATTTTTCCAATTTGTAATAAAAGTTATAAACAATTTCTGACTAATCTATCGAATGCAATGGTTAATTCAAAGGAAAATTAATATATTGAGCTGTTTTATTCAGTTGAAACGTACGATAATATTATTTAAGGCATGCAATAATTATAAACAATGGTGTAAATTGTTATTTAACTGGAAATACTTATCATTCCAGAGTCAAAGTACTAAAAAATAAAGTATAAATTTAATCTTACTAACTATATTATGAGCAACGTTAGAGCAATTGAAAATTTCTTAAAAGTATCAATTTTAAACTGCTTACTGCATGCAATCATGCTCTAATTTACAATAACTATAGTTAAAAGAGAAAAATTCAAAGAATTTTTATTTTAAAAATCAACTAACCTGTTGTATCCTTCCGCTTTGAACACGGACAGCAGACTGAGCAGCGCAGTCCCTCTGGTCTTTCTTAAAATCCGCAAATGAAACTCTTCCAATGAAAAACTACGTCATTTTATGCCGTTGAAGTTAAGCTGTTTTATTCACTTAAATCATGCAACAAATTCATTCATTACTTCCAATAATTACAACCTAACATCTAAATTGTTATTTAACAAGAAACACAAGTCATTCTTCAATTGAAGTACTGCAACCACGAGGAGATTGTAAGTGAGACTGTACAGGGGCAACGGGGATACTTCATTCGCATTGCCTAATTTTTACTGTCACACGATGCTATATGATCCGATTTCCTTTATTGTGTTAGAGAAGGTGGGCCTATAGAGACATAACCGAAGCAGACCTTGCATTTCTCTCGTTCGCCTTTGTTCCAGCTTCGCGCGATAGAAAACTTCTATTTAACGAAGTGTACGTTTTCTCCGGAAACCAGGAAACATTTCTTCGACATATTTTGCTTTGGAAATATTAGTAATAACGTTGTATATACAGTTTATATTTGTTAATGGTAATTTCAATTCTCACTATAAACGTACACGGAGAGGCTACAGTAGAAACGAGCGCTACAGGTTAGACAACTTTACAACTCAAGGACTTGCTCCTATTTACATTCGCAATTAAATTTCGTATGAATTATTCATTCACCATGACACCATCACGTCATCGATCCATGAAATATGAGAGAGAAAATTGAATCACAATTTCATTAATTACCTTGACTGCATTTTTTCTATCTTAAACTAACAAGAACTCTTCCTGAATATGCATGCACGAATTCAGAACGACAAACTTAAAGATGTGCAAAATGAAATCTATAACAATATCGTTAATTAAGTAATAACATTAAAATGTCAATTAATATTAACTAAATAACAAACAATATTAAAATATTAATTATCATTTTTAATAACCAATGGTTTGCAATAAACATCCTACCTGTAGAACCTAAGGACAGACAAGAAATATTAATTAACGATTGTAACAACCGATAGTTTGTTACAAACATCTTACCTGTAAGAAAACTTTCAGTAGAAACAGATTGTAAGAACAGACAACCTCCTCTATGTATAATATATGTATGTAGCTGCAATGCACTTACACAAATTCTATACAACAACAAACCATTATTTAACATCTAAAATCAATATTAACACCTCAAGAATGATTACAAATAATTCACGAGATTACATCCCACGAAATACGTTCCTTAAAAAAAAAAAACAAAAAAGAGTAAAACACTTCCGTGAAACGCATTTCCTGCAAAATCTCGATTCTTCCCCTCTTGCTGCGTATCATCCCCAACGAAACCGCGAAATGCAATCAGCAATTGCCAGGAAAGGTAACCTCGTTAAGGGCAATCCGGCCGAGCCAGTGAGTCAGAACGTTGCTGGCGTCTCGAAGATCTTGCCGCACCCTCGCGCATTAACCTCACCCAAAAAACCATTCGTCCTTGGGGTAGGTCTTCTTCCGGAGGTTTTTCCTTCGAAGGAGATGCAGCCGCTCTGGAGGGTGGCCCTAATTCGTCATAACCTTTTCTTCCTTTCTTCCTCTTGTATCCCCAGCACGCAGCCTAGCCTTGTTATCTGACAGAGGATAGAAGGACTTTATCGCCTGTTAAACAACCGTTTCCTTCACGCTACAAAACGGAGAAACGGAAACTGACATGTAAGAGAGAGAGAGAGAGAGAGAGACGAAGGTGTGACTTGGCAGAAGAAAACGAGGATGGGGGGAGAAACGTAAGAGCGGGTACGATGGATTTTACGAGGTAATTAAATGCGTCCACCGCTAATTGCTTTTTTTATGATCGTCAGTCTGACCAGGCATGTCGAGGCGAGGATTTCGAGCGCGTGTCACGTCGGATCGATCATAAAAAACAAATCGTGTCGGACGAGCTTCGGTTCTGTATCGACTGTGTAAAGCACGTCCGCCGTTCCACGGACCGATCGAGGTTGAAATATTAACGGAGGGATGGGCTGTTTCGAAGCTGAGGGAAAAGAGAGGCGATCGGTTACTTTGTGGCCAGTGAGAATCGTGAAAGGACGATCGTGTAACGATGTAAACGGCTCGTTCGAGAATTACCCGGTTCACGATCGGTTTTATGCGTTCGTTAGGGACGTCGTTTGCCTCCTTTCATTAGGATTGACGAAAATAGGAAATCATCGCCGGCCGAGATTACATTGTACGCTTTTACGATCCTCAAGGAAGAATATCATTATTCTTTCGTCTGAGCTTAGGAGATTTTTATCCTCGCTTAGAGAGAGAGGGGATATAATTGGAAATAGGTCTTTAGTTTGGGTTTCGGTTCTTCGTCGAGCGAGATACTATTCTCCGTCTAAAGTCAATTGACCGCTTTAAGACTATTGAGAAATAAGCCTCGCTCTATATACTACCTAACTACTTTCTCACTTTGTCCTCGCTGGCCTATTGTCTGTGTTAAAGAAGAAGCACAGAGATACAGATTGACCGCCCAATTAATTTCGATAAAACAGCGACGAATAATTCAGCGTTACCAAAAAAAAAAAAGAAGAAGGAGGATCGACAAAGGAGAAGTTTAAAGGTGTTTCAGAATTTCCCGCCCTCCTCCCAAAAAATTGTAATCCACTCTGGGGACACGTATTTCGACGTGTTTCAACGGTAACCGTTGTTGTTCACTGAAAGGATCGCATTTCCGAAAGTTCCAGCTTCCCGGAGCGTAGCAACGACTCCGAGGTAGGACAACGTCTCCGGTGTCTTTAACTTCCGTCCAAGGGAAAACTTTCTCAGAAGGGGTGTCGACGATGCAAAAGTCTCTCTCCGGAAGCCATCCATACTGCGACACTCCGAAACTTTACACAAATCGTTCGTTCGAGTCTTTCCATTAGAAAAGAAAGAGAAAGACAGAGAGAAACTTCCACTCCTGTCGCAGAAATCATCCCTTTAAAACAATACAACTTCCTTCTTGCAACGCGTGTATCCTCTCCAAACCGAACATCCCAAACGTTTCACACGTATATCCCCAAACGGATAATTCGGAAGGCAAGCATTTCTCGTTGGTCGCAAAACGATCGAAAATCCAGCCAGGATTTTTCCTGAAAAATTTTAAGAGATCGCTCAGTGGCGCACTCTGGCGTGCCTCTTGCCAATCGATATCAGGGTTCGAGGGTAGACGTATCTTCGAGATGGGGGATTAGGGTGCGGCGACGTGCAGAGGCCAGAGGAAAGCCCGAGGAACGTGGCGACGAGGGGTGGAGGGTGGAAGAAGGTGGAAGAAGGAAGGCTGGATCATTGGAATCGTGGACGGCTGTTGAGGGCGGGAGGGAGGAGGAGGAGGTTGGGAGGCGAGTTGATGGTGAGGGTGGACGCAAAGAGGGTCGATTCAGCGCTGGACCAAGGTCCACTCTCACTTGCCAGGAGGGAGAAGACGCGAGTACGGCGGGGGTGGGGCTGGCCAAAGAGTGCGAGAGATGAAGAGGACTGCGGAGGACACGAGTGAGAGCGAATCGAGAGCGAGAGTGAGACTGGCTTGACGGGTAGTCGAAGGGGTGAGACGCCAAAGGGTTCTCCCTCTCTGTCTCTCTTCCCACCACCCTTGCCTCGTGTCTCTCTTGGTTGGTTCGCGTTATCCTACACGGAGAAAGTGAACAGTGGTGGCCAACCGGTGGTTCCATAGGAAAATGGGGAGAGAGTTGTGAAAATATTTTGTTGATACTTCTGGGTGGAATAGGTGACGCTCGGAAATCAATCTGACTAACTTCACACGATGGAGTTTATTAAGCTTTTTCTCTTTCCGATGAATCGAACGCTAAGGGTGTGTTTCGATACTGAAAAAGTGATCCTGTATCGAGTCGTCCTCAATGTTTGCGTTCGAGCTGTTCATTTTGAGAGATAGAACTACGTTGTAATTAGACACTTTCGTTTAAAATAATTTGCATAATTTGCGATACACTTTTGCCACTTTTGAACGAAAAACGCAAACGAACTAGTTTACACCTGAAAAAAGTTATCGCTTGGAGGACTATTTAGAGATTAATTCGCTAAAGTTTCGCTGTGCCGCTGCAGAGTCATACAGCAACCAACCCTGATGAACAGAAAAAGCCCTGTCCTTTTGCATGACAACGTCAGACCCCACGTAGCAAGCACAACTGAGTATTGAAATTCTACCTCATCCCCCATATTCCCCTCTGATTTTCACTTTCTCCGTTCACTCGACAATTTCCTCACACAAAAATGATTCAGGAAACAGAAGAATACGGAAAACGCCTTTCGGCAGTCTCTTTCAAGCAGTTTTTTTCAAACGATGACCTAATCGTAACATCATAAACCATGCGTATACACATATACATATCGGGAAGGGCGGTGGTTTGTGATTGATTGATTGATAGAAGGGTCGTGGAAGGAGTTGGCGAAGGTTGCTGAAGGGAAAACCCGCTTCGATGATACGATAACTGACCTAGTTTATTCAGTTTCCAGTCATCTTTCGTCGTCTTTTGTCCGTGTCGTAGTTGAACGAGTTACGATTCATCGAGGGAATTTAATTGTTAGGTAAACTCGACACGACCAAGTTCACCGCTCGGAGGTTTAAATTGCCGGGTATCGTTCTGTAGGAGGTGTTAAGTCGAAATTCTCATCGTAAGCTTCTTAAGAAGACACTTAAATACTCCAAGTTTTCCGCGTTAAAGTGCGACATTTTCTCTGACAATCACGCTGAATTCTGTCGAGCGCGAGTGTTGAAGTTCTTTTTGCAACTGCTGTGACAAACAGCGTGTAGTCACGTTCTCGTAATAAGGGAAAGAATGTTACTCGGTTGTACAAGTTCTTGCCTGGGGAAAAAGGAATTCCCAAGCATTGCAGCTTTCTCCATGTCTCCAGTCGCGTCTGACCGCATCGTTAAAATCAAATTGTCCCCATTATTCGAATGTCCATCCGCGATAACGCTATCACGGGCGTTTTTTAATTCGCTTACAGATTCAATCTTCCTTTACAGATCACGTATACTGCAGTGAAAGTTGGAAACACCAGGCTACCTGACATCAGATCATATTTACACTTCGCTGGCTTCAATTTGAATTTAAGATTAAAATGTAAGTTCTTGTAAATATTTCTCAATTTCTAATTTGGAAAGATGATTCGTATTACTGGGATTATTAAGAACTTTAGGGAAATTTTTTTTTTTTAATTTACTACCGTCACTCTTTCTCGAATATTCTTTAACTCCGCAATATTAGACACGGAAAATCGGGCAACTTTGAATTTAACATTTTTCCATATTTCGCATGGTTTCGTAAATATTCGCGATAATAGGAAAACTCACATTTTATTTGAAATTTAAATGAATAATTTAACTTTGAATGGTGCGTCTTTACATCTAGGACTGTCTCATTAGCGAAACAAAAAAATTACGAAACTACGTTAAAATTTTTCTGAATTGCCAAACTTCCCTTGTTAGCAGCAAGAAAGCAACTGTAAATTAGACATTAGCAGTGTTTAGTGTGACACAGTAAGGAACCTTCTAATCGCCGCAAAATCTAAGGATACAATAAGTTAATCCATCGTTAATCTTCGTTACGCATTCTCAGCCGACACAGAGGAAGGCTAAATATTGCGGAACAGGCGGTTAATTAAATTTGCACGTATCACGAACGGGATGGAATCGCGAGAGATCGTATGTAATTAAGTTTGCATGCGTTAAGGGCTCCGCGGTGTCTCGGCGATAATTTCGTGCGAGATCTCGGCCCTGGCCACAACTGAACTACTGTTATTAACCGTGCCGATATTTCCTCCCCTTTTTTTCTCCCGGTTTCCCGCGTTTCGTTTAATTATTTCCAACACGCCAGCCGTACCGGCTCGATCAAGGGCTCGCGTATGGAAATCGTAACTTCTTCGTCCACCCGATTTCCGCTTCGCATTCACGAGCGTAGCGCAAAAATTACACCATCCGGGGAACACGCTATTAACATACTCGTGCCAGACATGCGAACGTCTCCTCGTTGTAATCGCGATCCCTCGCGTTATCCTTCGTTTCTTTCCCCCCCATTTTTTTAATAGTAATTGCGTTTTACGTCGGAAAAGTGGACCTTTTTGTTAATACGAAAGACAATTCGTTCGGTGATGGAGAAGCGTAGGGACGATCGGTTTAATACAAGTTTGTATTACGATCTGTAGGTAGGTACACTACCGGCCGAAAGTTTCGAATCACCTGCCAATTTACATCAATATTGAATCTGCTACTAATTCTTTATAAACCTGAAATTTATGCTGTGGAAGCCAATAGCACTTGACCCTCATTTCGATTGATTTGAATGACAAAAAGTTACTTAAAATTTGGCCGGTAGTGTATATATCGGGTGATATAGGTGAATCTTGGTACCGTGTTCTACTCCGAGGATGAAAAGGATCGAAGAGATATAGGTCCACGAACTCTTCCTTTTCGAGATGTGAACACTTATTGTTTACCATGGTGTATTATAAGAATACTTAGGAAAATTATCGATGTTTCATAGATTGTTGAAGATGTTTCAAAATTTTTAGCGTATTCAGAATTTTGTCACATGCGGCGATAACCGAGTGTTTCTAAATTATCAACAGTGTTACTATTATAAATTAAAGTTCTGAAATCTGCTCAGAGCGTGCAAGCTATGCATTGGTCCTCCTCAAAATGTTTTAGAACCTGTTTTCATCCTTAGAAAGAGTAGAATACTGTATCAAAGTTTAGCCAACATTTCGTGTCACCTTACACATATAATTTCCCTATTAACCCTTTGACCAATCTGGACCAAACTTTGCACAGTTACTTTTAGGGCCCTGCGGAAAATATATACTCCTATGAGACCTAGGAACTCTGTCAATCAAAAAAAAAAACTACTACTCGAACGAAACAAGGATCACAAAATAAAATAAATGGAACCACGTTACTGATATACACTGTGTACAAATTCCTTCAATACTTAACACCACCTACTCGAAGTAACTACTAAGCCAGAAGAAAGATCACAGCGATAAAGTTCTTTTATCCGGCAACGTAATTTTCACACTCTTTTTTTCCTATCTTCCATTGTCCGGGGGTTTTAAAGCAATCTGGCCGGTCTTCCGCGAATTATCCGTGGACGATTTCGGCTTCAGTTTACAACGTGGTTAATTGGATAACTCGACTCGTGATCGGCGAGTAATACGTGGGTACCTGGCCCCGGTAGTTTGCAACGCAATTTTTGCAATGTGTACACATTGACGATCGTGTTGCCACGACGATAATTAAGGGTCCGCGTTAAATTATTACTTTTCCGAACACTGTGTGGAAACACACGAGTCGATGATTGGCCCACTTCCATTCATCTCCTCCTGATCTCCTTTTTGCTTGGAACAACTCAAAGGAGGATTAATAATGCCGTGATTTTACGGTTGCCTGACAAAAGCACCGTAATTCGGGTCCGACCACAGTCGCGTGGATCCGATCAACGGGAATTTCGACAATCACTCGTCGATGTTCGTGACAAGACTGTGTACATGCATACTCAACACTTAACCCGCCGGCTTTTTAGTTTGCAGCCGAACGTAAACCGCCGGCACTAATTTGCCAAATTTAAGAATTTGTCTCCCGAAGGAAAGACCAGCCTAATTTTTTCATTTATGCGTTATTCTTAGGTGAAAGTTTCACATAGTGTAAAGAAACCATAAAACCTGCTAAAACTATAAATATTACAGATTGGAAAAATGCAACGCCGGCGGTTTAGCGACAGTTTAGAAACATTGCATAAATGCAATGCCGGCGTGTTAAGACTCGGGAAATGGTATTGCGACCCTTTTTTCTTATTTGCTGCAATCGAAAACAAGGAACAACGAAATTTGTATGCAATCTGTTGCCTGTCCTGTTGAGCTAATTAAGTGAAAACGGAGAAGTGCGTGATTAATTTCCAAAAATTCTTTCACGGTTAAAATGTCAAAAGTGTTAAATGAAATTTATTTATCTTCGGCAAAAATTTTAACCATAAAGGAATTTAAGAAAATCAGACGCTCTACTAAATTTTCTAACGCAAGTGTTACAAATCATTTCGCCCTTCAAATGTAGATATTAAGAGGTAAGGAAAAATACGCGTTCAATATTTACAGATCCTCCAGCTCTCCCCAAAATTTGATCTAAATCGGCATGTGTCGGTTTAGTGATGACAAAATTAGCGAAGCACAAACGACTGCATTTCAGCCCCGGAAAACAACGTATTTCGCAATACCCGTCTCTTTCCAAAAAATTATCAAGAAAACAGGGCGGCGAAAGGCTGGGGATAAAAGGGACAGGGGACGATACGAAAGCGGGAGGACGCTACATCGCGAGAATGGTTGGAATCCCGGAATAGAAGCGGCGCACGAGTGAAAGAGGACGACGAGGTGGATAGATGTTGCGAAGAAAAGCGACCCTATTAGAGCTGGAAGGAAAACAGCAACCGGGGTGGGTCTCCTTTAAGGAGCTATATACACAGGAACTCGCTCTCGAGAAGTATCGTCTGCGTGTGGTGGAACGAATCGGGCGGGAATAATAATTAAGATCGCGACAGGATCGAATTGCAACGGAGATTGAAAACTGTGGCGACGTCGAGTCGACGTGAATGTTAAATCGTAATCGAGAATTTGATCTTTGGGGCTCGCATTGCTATGGTTCTACCGCGAGAAACATTTACACAGCTTGTAATTCTTCGGTTAACTGAGAATGAATTTTTAAAGTCCCCTTGTTACCTTCCAGTTTCGTCTATTCATGTATGTACGGTACTTATGCACGTGTTAAATTAATGTTGTACGCGTTGAGAAGAAAATGTTTCTAAGGAACATGTGTGCATTGTTAATTGACGTGATAACGAACGTGTGATTAGTTATTGTTAGTAGTAATTTGAGTGGCGATCAAATTTTCCTGTTCTTCTTCTTAACCCCTTAACATATGACAACGTGTCAGACTCGTGGCAGAGAGTCTGGCGAAGATGTGAGAAAAATAGTTCTATTAATAAGAAAAGTTTATTGTAATCATAATTTTCGTTTGAATTTGTAAGACTGAGGATTGCTAAATGTAATTAATCTGTGATAGATTAGTTTTTGTTACTTGATACAGTACTAAAACAGAAAATGGCTCACGCTTAGGTGCTTCGTCAGAAAAGAAATCATAGGTTAAGGGGTTAATCAGATGTCTTTAACACTTTAACCTAATTATTACATTAATCATTTTTCTTAATGTTTCAAGTTTTTGTGTTATACTGAAATAGCAGCTAGACAGCTGTTTTAAATTGACGATAGGGGAATAAGCCAACTGACGATTTCGAAGGAAAGATCAATTTTTCATTTACGAAAGGTGTTCGACAAGAAAAGGGACAAACAGCTGTTATTTTAATATTGTTCGTGCAACGAATCTCACGACTTACCTATTTTTCCCCATAATCACCTGCTACAATTGTACACTTGTTCCATCGCTCCACCACTTACTCCATACCAGCAGCAAAGAATTCTTTGTCTTCAATTCTAAGCAAGGTTTGCACATTTGTTTTCACTTCTTCGTTGCTGTGAAACTCGACTCCAGAAAAGGGGAGTCGAACAACAGAAAGAAGTCTGACTAGGCGAGAGCTGGACTCCAAAGGCGGACGCAACAGAACCTCCCGTACTAATTTTCAAAGTTAAAAATTCTTTCTACTAGGATAGCTGCTAAACATCCAATTTTTTCACAAATATTTCCTAGCTGTACAGAAATAAGTTCCCCATTTATTTGCAATACTGTAACTTACATTTTTGCACATAATTAACCAAAATTGCACTCTTTGGAGGAAAGGGTTGAACCAGAACCTAAATTTACTTCCTCAACGATCCTCGTCGTTCTCACATCTCCCAATAATTTCCGACGAGTATTTCCGGTGGGTCACACACTTTGATTACCCAAAGAAGAAAAGTCTAACGAATCTCTCCACGCAACGGCGAGTTCTCTCAAGAGGCGAGATGCTGCTGGACAAGCTGTTCCTCGCGCTCGTTCCAGCAACGATGGCCAGGACGAGGTGGTGGTGGTAGGGGGGACAAAGAAAATTCCTCCCCGGTTATCATAGTAACGCGTCGTTGGTTGAATCCGAAAGGAGGGAGCGTTCGAGGGATCGGAAAAAGACGAGCATGCAAATGAACCGACCGGTTGAATTTTCTCAGCGTCCGCTACGTGCCAGTGGCCTCCCCCGAGTGCGTGTGCTTTGCTACGTGTATTTGTAAATACAGGGTGTGCGAGCACGTTCCTCTTTCTCCGGCGTGCTCGTTTACGGCCACGTATAACCAAGCGTATTCG
>NW_017100268.1:1235980-1236260 GCF_001263275.1 Habropoda laboriosa | reverse complement strand
GTCCATCCTTGCCGCGCGAGACGAAACTAAGGGGAAATTGACCAGCGCACAGTGGTTCTCCCGTTGGTTTTCCCTCTTCCGCGGGGAATTCTTCGAGCGTTCGGAAGCGTTCTAAAAGTTCCTGTTACCGAACAGAGAGAGAGCTGGATTAAAATTTTTTCCTCTTTCTTTTTCTATTCACCGCGGAAAGCGGAAAGAGAAGGAAATTCCAGGTTGAAGTTCTTCCACGGAGGAAGTTGCTTCCTCCGTTTGAACTTTTTAACGCGGAACAATTTCAATT
>NW_017100268.1:1234372-1235934 GCF_001263275.1 Habropoda laboriosa | reverse complement strand
TGCTTCTTCTTTTTTGGAAGGTGTTTTAACGATGCATGTGATTTCGGATAGCGTCTCGGTCGATAAATCAGGCCACTTCATTATCCTCTCTGAGTAATTTAAACGATTAATTCACAATTTCACGGTTTCGTAATTGAAAAATATACAGAGAAACATAAAAATTGCCTCTTTACGTGCTAGTAATTCACGCTGAACCGTGATATAATAAGTAGAGACTTTTTCTACTAGATTAAGTCATTTGTTCGATAATAGATTTGCGCGATGTAAAGCAAGAACTTTAAATTCAATTTCTGGGAAACAGTACACGTCGACTTAGCGTGTATTACCGGTAAACCGGCGATATTTGATGGCACACTGCCAGACAACGGCGAAGTCTTATTTTACAATTGTCAAGAAATCAGCAACGGAATATCTTCTATCTTTTCTTCTTCCGTTTAAATACCACACGACTGAATTACGAAAGGAACAGCCGTTAATCACCGCGTCATTTTTCACTCTTACTTTGAGAAAATAGAAATTAACAGAGTGCACGAGTACCTCTTATTTTTCCTGCTCGAATCGCAACCCCCTCGTTACCCTTGTCATCAACGCCCTTATTGTTCCTCGAAACAAAGGATGAATTGTAAATTAGCACGCACTGTCGGTCGTTTCCTGTGTTTTCCCTCGCGCACACCACCCATCCTACGCTTAAATTAATCGAATGAAAATATTTTTCGGAAGCTCGACCTCTTCGCCCTCTTTCGACGCTGATTAAAATCGTTCACACGTCTGAGAAGATTTCAAGAGTAGAAACAAGCGTGTAAACTCTTCTTAGACACTTCGATTGTTGGAAAAATGATGTTTTAACAGTCCAATATAATTACGAATTATCTCTTTCACAATTACCCTACGTCACAGTTTTGATAATAATATCTCGTCCATTTCTAACTTTTCTTCCGAAAAGTCTCTCTCGAGTTGAACTGTTCGTTATTTAACGCACTGACCGAGTCTCACTCGGGATAATCTGTCGAAGGGCATTTAAATCTGTTCGCTGTAAAATTGCAAAGATAAGGTGACGTAGTTAAATTTGATATCAACCGAAGGACAGAGTACAGAGAAAGAATCGTCACCTCGACGGTCATCAATTAAAGTAACGGATCCTGGAATATGTTTTTTTTTTCTGCGTGCGTGCACGCTGGTATTTTTACGCGCGTGCCAGATCGACCAAAAGGGAGGTTGAAGATAAGAGGGTGGGTGGTCTTGGTCCCGTGCCATTTACACGGTGTTTGTTACATGGAAGTCATAATCGTTACTCTGGTGGCTTGTTGCGGTCAACCGACCGGAATACACGCCGCTTTTCTTTCCTCTCGTCTTTCATCGTGCAGGATGAACGACGAACTCGTTGCATTCTCCCTGTGAATTGGTTTGAAGAAATTCGCTTGTCCACTATTCGCTCCTTTTGTAGGTTTGCCAACACGGAGAGTTGCACGATCGGTGAATTTACGAGATGAAAATACGAGAGATTTTTGAAGCATTGTTTCACGTATAACACCGTTGTTTGAATTTGTAAAATTGAAATTTCA